>NW_022196791.1:356785-874040 GCF_008641045.1 Pistacia vera
ATGCGAAAAAAAGACAAGCATTCGCACGAGATAATTTTTTTTAATGATTTTTCGAAGATTAAAACTTTAAAAAATTGTAAAAAATCACGTACTTTGCATTTTGGGTTGGGGTTTGTTTTATTGTGCTCTCAAAATCCCCATTTGAATTATGGTGTGTATAGTTGGTGTGCAGCAATAACCTTACTTTGGTGCACGGCAAGGGCGTGTGGCACACCGAGGCATGATCTTTTCGGAGGTTGTCCTTTTGATCTGTTTTTTTTTCATGGTAGTGGAGAAAAATTCAAGGGACCAAATGCAAAAAAAAGGAAGCAATTCGCATGAGCGGATTTTTTTAATATTAAAATTTTGGGAAATCGTAAAAAATCACATACTGTGCATTTTGGGTAGGAGTTTGTTTTGTTGTGCTGCTAAAATCCTCATTTGAATTGTGGTGCGTACAGTTGGTGTGGACGCCCTTGGTGTGTAGCAAAAACCTTCCTTTGGTGCACAGTAGAGGCGTGCGACACATCAAGGGACGATCTTTTCGGAGGTTGTCCTTTTCATTTACTTTTTTACAAGGTGGTAGAGAAAAATGCAAGGAACCAAATGTAAAAAAAAGGGAGCAATTCGCACGAGCACATTTTTTTTAATGATTTTTTGCAGATTAAAAATTTGGAAAGCCATAAAAAATCACATACTGTGCATTTTGGGTCGGGGTTTATTTTGTTGTGCTCCTAAAATCCCCATTTGAATTTTGGTGGGTACAGTTGGGGTGCAGCAAAAACCTTCCTTTGGTGCATGATAGAGGCGTGCAGCACACTAAGAAACGATCTTTTCAGAGGTTGTCATTTTGATATGTTTTTTTGCATGGTGGTGGAGAAAAATGCAAGGAACCAAATGCAGAAAAAAGGAAGCAATTCACACGAGTGGATTTTTTTAATGATTTTTTGAAGATTAGAATTTGGAAGATCGTAAAAAATCACATACTGTGCATTTTGGGTCGTGGTTTGTTTTATTGTATTCCTAAAATCCCCAATTGAATTGTGGTGCATACAGTTGGTGTGCAGCAAAAACCTTCCTTTGATGCATGTCAAGGGCATGCAGCACACCAAGGGACAATCTTTTCGGAGGTTGTCTTTTTGATCTATTTTTTCTTCATGGTGGTGGAGAAAAATGCAAGGAACCAAACGCAAAAACAAGGGAGCAATTCGCACGAGTGGATTTTTTTTAATGATTTTTTGAAGATTAAAAATTCGAAAAATTGTAAAAAATCACATACTGTGGATTTTGGGCCAGGGATTGTTCTGTTGTGCTCCTAAAATCCCCATTTGAATATTGGTGTGTACAGTTGGTTTGCACGCCCTTGGTGTGCAGCAAAAACCTTCCTTTGGTGCACGGCAAGGGCGTGTGGCACACTAAGGAACGATCTTTTCAGAGGTTGTCTTTTTGATCTATTTTTTTTCATGGTGGTGGAGAAAAATGCAAGGAACCAAACGCAAAAAAAAAAAGGACGCAATTCGCACAAGCGGATTTTTTTAATGATTTTTTGAAGATTAAAACTTTAGAAAATAGTAAAAAATCACATACTATGCATTTTTGGTCGTGGTTTGTTTTGTTGTGCTCCTCAAATCCCCATTTGAATTGTGGTGTGCACAGTTGCTATGGAATCCCTTGGTGTGCATCAAAAACCTTCCTTTGGTGCACAGTAGGGGTGTGCAGCACACCAAGGGACGATCTTTTCGGAGGGTGTCCTTTTGATATTTTTTCTTTCATGGCGGTAGAGAAAAATGCAAGGAACCAAACGCAAAAATAAAAAAAAAAAAAAAAAAAGGAAGCGATTCGCATGAGCAGATTTTTTTTAATGATTTTTTGAAGGTAAAAACTTTGGAAAATCGTAAAAAATCACATACTTTGCATTTTGGGAAGGGGCTTGTTTTGTTGTGCTCCTGAAATCCCCTTTTGAATTTTGGTGTGTACAGTTGGTGTGCAGCAAAAATCGTCGTTTGGTGCGCGGTAGGGGCGTACGGCATACCGAGGGACGGTCTTTTCGGAGGTTGTCCTTCTGAATTTTTTTTTTTTAATGGTAGTGGAGAAAAATTCAAGGAATCAAACACAAAAGGAAACAATTCGCATGAGAGGATTTTTTTTAATGATTTTTTGAAGATTAAAACTTTGGAAAATCATAAAAAATCACGTACTATGCATTTTGGGTCGAGGTTTGTTTTGTTGTGCTCCTGAAATCCCCATTTGAATTGTGGTGTGTAGAGTTGCTGTTGACGCTCTTGGTGTGCAGCAAAAACCTTCCTTTGATGCACGGTAGGGGCATGCGACACACCAAGGGACGATCTTTTCGGAGGTTGTCTTTTTGATCTGTTTTCTTTCATGGTGGTGGAGAAAAATGCAAGGAATCAAACGTGAAAAAAAGGAAGCAATTCACAAGAGCGGATTTTTTTTAATGATATTTTGAAGATTAAAATTTTGAAAAATTGTAAAAAATCACATAATGTGCATTTTGGGTCGGGGTTTGTTTTGTTTTACTCCTAAAATCCCCATTTGAATTGTGGTGTGTATAGTTGGTATGCACACCCTTGGTGTGCAGCAAAAACCTTCCTTTGGTGTAAGGTATGGGCATGCAGCATACTAAGGGACGATCTTTTCGGAGGTTTTCCTTTTGATCTATTTTTTTTCATGGTGGTGGAGAAGAATGCAAGGAACCAGTCGCAAAAAAAAGGAAGCACTTCGCACGAGCAGATTTTTTAATGATTTTTTGAAGATTAAAACTTTGAAAAATCGTAAAAAATCACATACTGTGCATTTTGGGTCGAGGTTTGTTTTTTTGTGCTCTTGAAATCTCCATTTGAATTGTGGTGTGTACAGTTGGTGTGCATGCCCTTGGTGTGCAGCAAAAACCTTCATTTGGTATACGGAAGGGGTGTGCGGCACACCAAGGGATGATCTTTTCGGAGGTTGCCCTTTTGATCTGTTATTTTCTTCATGATGCTGGAGAAAAATGCAAGGAACCAAACGCGAAAGCAAGGAAGCAATTTGCACGAGTGGATTTTTTTTAATGATTTTTTGAAGATTAAAACTTTGGAAAATCATAAAAAATCACATACTATGCATTTTGGGTCGGGGTTCCTTTTGTTGTGCTTCAAAAATCTTCATTTGAATTGTGGTGTGTACAGTTGGTGTGCAGCAAAAACCTTCCTTTGGTGCACGATAGGGGCGTGCGGCACACCAAAGGACGATCTTTTCGGAGCTTGCCTTTTTTTTTTTTTTTTTTTTTTAAGGTGGTGGAGAAAAATGCAAGGAACCAAACGCAAAAAAAAAGGAAGCAATTCGCACGAGAGAATATTTTTTTAATGATTTTTTCAAATTAAAACTTCGGAAAATTGTAAAATATCATATACTATGCATTTTGGGTCGAGGTTGTTTTGTTGTGCTCCTAAAATCCCCATTTGAATTGTGGTATGAACAGTTCACGTGCACGCCCTTGGTGTGTAGAAAAAACCTTCCTTTGGTGCACGACAGAGGAGTGTGGCACACCAATGGACGATCTTTTCAGAGCTTGTCCTTTTGATCTATATTTTTTCATGGTGTGGAGGAAAATGTAAGAAACCAAACGCAAAAAAAAGGAAGCAATTCACATGAGCGGATTTTTTTTAATGATTTTTTTAGGATTAAAGCTTTGGAAAATCATAAAAAATCACATACTATGCATTTTCGGTTAGGGTTATTTTTTGTGTGCTCCTAAATCCCATTTGAATTGTGGTGTGTACAGTTGGTATGCACGCCCTTGGTGTGTAGCACAAACCTTCCTTTGGTGCATGGTAGGGGCGTGCAACACACCAAGGCATGATGTTTTCGGAGGTTGTCCTTTTGATCTATTTTTTTCATGGTGGTGGAGAAAAATACAAGGAACCAAACGCAAAAAAAGGAAGCAATTCGCAAGAGCAGATTTTTTTTAATGGTTTTTTGAAGATAAAAACTTTGGAAAATCGTAAAAAATCACATACTATGCATTTTAGGTCGGGGTTTGTTTTGTTGTGCTCCTAAAATCCCCATTTGATTGGTGTGCAACACAAACCTTCCTTTGGTGCATGGCAAGGGCATGCGGCACATTAAGGGATGATCTTTTTGGAGGTTGACCTTTTGATCTATTTTTTTTCATGGTAGAGGAGAAAAATGCAAGGAACAAAACGCAGAAAAGGGAAGCAATTCGCACAAGCAAATTTTTTTTAATGATTTTTTGAAGATTAAAAGCTGGGAAAATCGTAAAAAATCACATATTATGCATTTTTGGTCCTCTTGATCTTTTTGGAGATTGTCCTTTTGATATTTTTTTTTTTTCATGGTGGTGGAGAAAAATGCAAGGAACCAAACGCAAAAAAAAAAAAAAAGGAAGCAATTCGCACGAGCGGATTTTTTTTAATAGTTTTTTGAAGATTGAAACTTTGGAAAATCGTAAAAAATCACATACTATGCATTTTGGTTCGGGGTGTTTTTTGTTGTGCTCCTAAAATCCTCATTTAAAATGTGGTGTGTACAGTTGGTGTGCACGCCCTTGGTGTGTAGCATAAACCTCCCTTTGGTGCACGGTAGGGGTGTGCGGCACACTAGGAGACGATCTTTTTGGAGGTTGTCCTTTTTATCTGTTTTTTTTCATGGTGGTGGAGAAAAATGCAAGGAATCAAACGCAAAAAAAAAAAAAAGGAAGCAATTCGCACGAGGGGATTTCACTAAATGATTTTGAGAAGATTAAAACTTTGGAAAATCATAAAAAAATCACATACTATGCATTTTGGGTCGGGGTTTGTTTTGTTGTGCTCCTAAAATCCCCATTTGAATAGTGGTGTGTACAGTTCGTTTGCACACCCTTGGTGTGCAACAAAAACCTTCCTTCGGTGCATGATAGGGGCGTGCTGCACACCAAGGGACGATATTTTCTGAGGTTGTCGTTTTGATCTATTTGTTTTCATGGTGGTGGTGAAAAATGCAAGGAACCAAACGCAAAAAAGGGAAGAAATTTGCACAAGCGGATTTTTTATAATGATTTTTTGAAGATTAAAACTTGGGAAAATCGTAAAAAATCACATACTATGAATTTTGGGTCCTTTTGCTCTTTTCGGAGGTTGTCATTTTGATCTTTTTTTTTTTTTTTATGGTGGAGAAAAATGCAAGGAACGAAACGCAAAAAAAAGGAAGCAATTCATACGAGGGGATTTTTTTTAATGATTTTTTTAAGATTAAAACTTTGGAAAATCGTAAAAAATCACATACTATGGGTCGGGGTTTGTTTTCTCGTGCTCCTAAAATCCCCATTTGAATTTGGTGTGTACAATTGGTGTGCACGCCCTTGGTCTGTAGCAAAAACCTTCATTTAGTGCACAGTAGGGGCGTGCGACAGAACAACGAACAATGTTTTTGGAGGTTGTCCTTTTGATCTGTTTTTTTTTTTTTTTTTTTATGGCGGTGGAGAAAAATGCAAGGAACCAAACTCAAAAAAAGGAAGCAACTCACACGAGCAGATTTTTTTTAACGAGTTTTTGAAGATTAAAACTCTGGAAAATCATAAAAAATCACATACTATGCAATTTGGGTCTTGTTTTGTTTTGTAGTGCTCTTAAAATCCTCATTTGAATTGTGGTGTGTACAGTTGGTGTGCACGCCATCGGTGTGCAGCAAAAACCTTCCTTTGGTGCATGATAGGGGCATGCGGCACACCAAGGGACGATCTTTTTAGAGGTTGTCCATTTGATCTGTTTCTTTCATGGTGGTGGAGAAAAATGCAAGGAACCAAACTCAAGAAAAAGGAAGCAATACGCATGAGCAAATTTTTTTAAAGATTTTTCAAAGATTAAAACTTTGGAAAATCGTAAAAAAATCACATACTATGCATTTTGAGTCGGGGTTTGTTTTTTTGTCCTCCTAAAATCCCTATTTAAATTGTGGTGTGCATGCCCTTGCTGTGCAGCAAAAACCTTCCTTTGGTGCATGACAGGGGTCTGCGGCACTCAAAAGGATGATCTTTTCGGAGGTGGTCCTTTTGATCTATTTTTTTGTCATGGTGGTGGAGAAAAATCCAAGGAACCAAACGCAAAAACAAAGAAGCTATTCGCATAAGCGTATTTTTTTTAATGATTTTTTTAAATTTAAAAATTTGGAAAATCGTAAAAAATCACATACTATGCATTTTGGGTCGAGGTTTGTTTGTTCATGCTCCTAAAATTCCCATTTGAATTGTGGTGTGTACAGTTGGTGTGCACGCCCTTGGTGTGTAGCAAAAACCTTCCTTTGGTGCACGGTAAGGGCGTGCAGCACACCATGGGCGATATTTTTGGAGGTTCTCCTTTTGATCTTTTTTTTCATGGTTGTGGAGAAAATTGCAAGGAACCAAACGCAAAAAAAAAACAAGGAAGCAATTCACACTAGCAGATTTTTTTTAATGATTTTTTTAAGATTAAAACTTTGGAAAATCATAAAAAATCACATACTATGTATTTTGGGTCGGGGTTTGTTTTGTTGTGCTCCTAAAATCGAAATTTGAATTGTTGTGTGTAGAGTTGGTGTGAACGCTCTTGGTGTGTAGGAAAAACCTTCATTTGGTGCACAACAGGTGCGTGCGGCACAATAAGGGACGATATTTTCGGAGGTTGTCCTTTTGATTTGTTTTTTTTTTTTCATGGTGGTGAAGAAAAATGCAGGGAACCACACATACAAAAAAAAAAAGGAAGCAATTCGTATGAGCAGATTTTTTTTAATGATTTTTTGAAGACTAAAACTTTGGAAAATCGTAAAAAATGACATACTATGCATTTTGGGTCGGGCATTTTTTTTGTGCTCCTAAAATCCTCGTTTGAATTGCGGTGTGTATAGTTGGTGTGCCCGCCCTTGGTGTGCAGCAAACACCTTCCTTTGGTGCACGGTAGGGGCGTGCGACACACCACGGGACGATCTTATCGGAGGTTGTCCTTTGGATCTGTTTTTTTCCATGGTGGTGGAGAAAAATACAAGGAACCAAACGCAAAAAACAGGAAGCAATTTGTACGGGTGGATTTTATTTAATGATTTTTTCAATATTAAAACTTTGAAAAATTGTAAAAAATCACATACTATGCATTTTGGGGTTGGGGTTTGTTTTGTTGTGCTCCTAAAATCCCCATTTGAATTGTGGTGTGTACAGTTTGTTTGCACGCCCTTGGTGTGCAGCAAAAACCTTCATTTGGTGCACGGCAGGGGCGTGCGGCACACAAAGGGACGATGTTTTCGGAGGTTGTCCTTTTGATATGTTTTCTTTCATGGTGGTGGAGAAAAATGCAAGGAACCAAACACAAAAAAAGGAAGAAATTCGCACCAGAGAGTTTTTTTTTAATAATTTTTTGAAGATTAAAACTTTGAAAAATCGTAAAAAATCACATACTATGCATTTTGGGTCAGGGTTAACTTTGTTGTGCTCCTGAAATCCCAATTTGAATTGTGGTGTGTACCATTGGTGTGCAGCAAAAACTTTTCTTTGGTGCATAGTAGGGGCGTGCGGCACAGCAAGCGAGGATCTTTTCGGAGGTTGTCCTTTTGATCTGTTTTTTTTCATGGTGGTGGAAAAAAATTGCAAGGAACCTCACGTAATAAAGAATAAGCAATTCGCAGGAGTGGATTTTTTTTTAATTTTTTTTTGAAAATTAATACTTTGGAAAATCGTAAAAAATCACTTACTATACATTTTGTGTCGGGGTTTTTTTTTGTTGTGCTCCTAAAATCCCCATTTGAATTGTAGTGTGTACGCCCTTGGTGTGCAGCAAAAACCTTCCTTTGGTGCATGGCAGGTGTGTGCAGCACACCAAGGGATGATCTTTTCAGAGGTTGTCCTTTTGATCTATTTTCTTCGTGACAGTGGAGAAAAATGCAAGGAACCAAGCGCAAAAAAAAAAAAAAAAAAAGGAACCAATTCTCATGAGCGGATTTTTTTTAATGATTTTTTGAAGATTAAAACTTTGGAAAATTGTAAAAAATCACATACTATGCATTTTGGGTCGGGGTTTGTTTTGTTGTGCTCCTAAAATCCCCATTTGAACTGTGGTGTGTACGGTTGGTGTGCACGCTGAAAGAACCATGAAAAGTGGCGGAAAATGTTGATGGGAAGCATGTAAACATGGCATGTAAGCAATGATATGGATTAATAGGATTCAAAAACTGTAAATAAAGCATAAAAACAATATACCTTCTCCTGGTGCTTTGGTTTGATGAAGCCACGATTCAAAAGTATGAATCCTCCACACTTTAACACCAGCTTGAGAGAATGAGAGAGTGACTAAACCTAAGAGAGAGAGCTTATTGTTCTATTGAGTGAACAAATGAACACTTAACCTAAAATGCAACCATTTGCATTTATATATACATGGGTAATTTTATAATTACTTGTTTTTCACTTGCATGCCCCAATAAAATCTTATTCTAAGAAGAGCACAAGCATTTATTTATTTTCCCTTTGAATAATCAATATTATTCAAGTATTATTCAAGGGCCCATGTAAACTAAACTAGTTTACATTAACCACCCATAAGTTTACCCTTTTGCCCTTTAACTATTAAAAGGTTATTTTAGTTCATCTCATTTATTTTAACGCTTTAAGATATAATAATTAAATACAATTAATTATTGCTTGACCATTTTAACCTTTAAAATGTCACAAATAATTTTCTATGTAACTATTACTATAGAATTCCTGTCATTACCCTCGGAAGGTGCTAGCCCTCTTCGGATAATCATCTCTCTCTCTTATCCTTCTCTAACTTCTCAAGGCTATTGGTGTGACCATGTAGGTCCACCGTGGATTAGCCGTGAGCCGGTTTTGGATGAATCTAAAAACCTGTCCGGAGGCCCAACGACTATGGTAAAAATCTAGCAATGTGCCATAGTCCCTAAACCACGATGAAGAATTACTTAATCGAACCCTTTTCAGATCATATGTACCATGCAGGTAACGTCCCTCCATTGTATATCTTGATCGAGTACGGATTGATGGAACTTCAAAATCCTAAACTCGATCTTCTACTGAATCATTGATCAATATGTCTGGAACTTGTCATCACGAAGTTGCTTTCGTATGACTAATAATAGACTCTAGCCAGAGATTATGATTTCTGACATTTAGTGACGTTCATCTAGGAACTTGAATCTGGATAGAATCAGCGGTACTCTTGATCCTATATTTTTGAGTCAATGGATCCCTTCTTGACCATCGTTCGTTTCTGCATATGAACAACGCATGACCAAATAGGATTTATCATACGAAACATGACTAGTCTCGTACTTATACACCGTATGAACCATACGCATCCGTATCGGATCTGACCATAATGTCTCAGGTCAAAGGATTACATTGTGCACTGATATAACCAAATGATAAATCATTGACTACATGCTTTTCCAAGTGATTTGTCGTTATTCGGTCACGTTCGAAAAACAGTTCACCAACCGCTAATCCATACTAATGCTATAGTGACATGACTATCATCGTCATCCATACTTATATCAACTCATGATATCTTTCGAAAGCATCCAGCATGCCAACTATGCAATATAGTTGCCCAAATTATATTTCTTCCGTAGGGAACCTTTTGATAAATTCATTTACCGATTAAATGAATCATCTGGACAATTCATATACATACTTTATTTTAAATGCATGACTGAATAAAGGAAGCAATTTATACATATGAATTGAAGAGCTCTTTCTTCTATTCTTTATGATATATTGATACAAGACAAAATGCTCTGAAATCGACAACATGAATGGTTTCTAGGGCATACATTAACATACACTAATAAACTCCCACTTGTACTAAAGCCATTCGATGTTGTATCTCATACCCATCTTCTCAAGATGATGGTTCAATTGCTTCAGTGTTATCGCCTTAGTCAATGGATCAGCTACATTTTCTACTGAAGCTGTCTTCAGAATTATAATCTCTCTAGCTCCAACGAATTCTCTCATAATGTGATACTTGCGCTGAATGTGTTTGGATTTTTGGTGTGCCCTTGGTTCCTTTGCCTGTGCAATAGCTCTAGTATTATCACAGAATATGTTTATCGGGTAAGCCATGTTCAAAACCACACCAAGTTTAGTTACGAACTTTCGTATCCAAATAGCCTCATTTGCTGCTTCTGAAGCAGCAATGTATTCAGCTTCTGTAGTGGAGTCTACTGTAGTTGTCTGTTTGGAACTTTTCCAACTAACAACACCTCCATTACATATAAAAATGTATCCTAACGTAGACTTTCTATTGTCAATATCTGATTGGAAATCAAAATCTGAGTATCCTTTTAATTCTGAACATCCATAACTCAAAACTAGATCCTTAGTTCTTCTTAAGTACTTAAGGATCGACTTTACAACCGACCAATGTTTCTCCCCTGGATTTGACAGGCTCATAACACTTACAACATAACCTATATCAGGTCTTGTACATAGCATTGCGTACATTAAGGTGCCTAAGACACACGCATAAGGGACATTACGCATTTGTTGTTCCTCTTCATCAGTCTTTGGACCCATTGATGCGTGTTTACTACAACATGCAATATGTAGCAAGTATACTAGTCGCACAAGTAATAGAGTGATGAGTAGAGTATCGTTCCCATGAGGATAGTGTTACTAAGTACCGATTTCCCTAGTTTAAGTCCTAATTGAAGAAACAATAAATTGGATTGATGGAAAATTAACAACTAAATACAAAATTAACAAAATATAAATGAATGATAATGAAATTAAAGCAAAACCCAACAACTTAACTAATTAAACAATGGTAAAAAAATGCTAGGGTGTTGATTTCACCTAGATACGCTAACCCAAATCACAGAATCTATTACCCAAGTTCTAATTCCTTGATTGAAAATGAATTCCCTAAGTTGTAAAACATACATTCTCAGGCTACATTTCCCTACTTATCCCTATCAAGCTTCCACACCCAACAAAATGAAGATTAATAGTTCAAAGTCTTTTAAGCTTTATGGAATTCTATCTAGATTTCATAGATCGCTAAACCTATCTCTAGCGTTTGTTAATCTACGGTATTTATCCCAAGAGGCACAATCACAAATCACTTCTCCGTCTCATTATGAACAACACACATTTGGATGGTGATCAAGCATTCAAAAGTCATTAAGCAAAGAGATAACCACTCAATCATGAAATTAAAACTCAAAGTAAATCAATTCATATAAATTTGAATCATTGTATCAAGATTACATCAAACCCTAGCTAAACAACTCAGTTCATACTCAAAAACGAAATAAAATAACAAAAACAAACTGAATCAAGATTCATCATTGAAAAAACAAACAAAAATGGAGAAATCTTCTCTAATTTGAAGCTCAATCTTCAATAATCTTCTCCTTCCATGGCTGCCTCCCAAATGACGAACCAAGACTCTTTCTCTTCCTTTTTTGCTCTAATTTATACCTCTCTCCTTAAGGATCAAGCCCTAGCAAGCCAAAACGCGTCGTTTTATTTTTAAATCTGACGCAGGTCGCCGCGGCGAAGCTTTGTATTCGCCACGGCGAAGACTTTCGGCCAATATGAGCATGATGATTCTGAATCTGAAAGTGTTAAACATATGAATTCTATCCCTTTCAATATCGTTCTGTTCGTTCAACAATAAGCAACTCCGAGGTCTACAGCTCAAGTTATGGAAGAATACTGAGCATGTCCAAAAGCGCTTTTCTTCAGTTCCCAGCATACTTTTCACAACTTCAAGCCAAGTTTCACCTTGTCCAGTCAGAATTAGGAAAAACCCAAAACATAAAGTTTCAGCTCTTCTTCTTAGCTTTCCAAAGCTTCTAAATTCAGGTCATTCCGGATTTCCAAGCCCAATTACACAATTTACGTTCAAAACTGTCATTTATGCTAAAAATCACCGTTTAGGCCTGCAAAGACAAATTAATAGAATTAGATAGCAATTATATCCCAAATTGTTGAAAAGTATCCTAAATCCTATCAAAATTCAATGCAAAATCATAGTGTAATTGATTATCACCCATCTCTTTGGAAGATGAAGATCGTGAGTGAAGGGCAAGAGACCTCTCTTAGACATCTCTTAATGATTTTTTGAATATTAAAACTTTAAAATCGTAAAAAATCACATACTGTGCATTTTGGGTTGGGGTTTTTTTGTTGGGCTCCTAAAATCCCCATTTGAATTGTTGTGTTACAGTTGGTCTGCACGCCCTTGGTGTGTAGCAAAGACCTTCCTTTGTTGCACGGCAGGGCGTGTAACGCACCAAGGGACGATCTTTTTGGAGGTTTTCTTTTTATCTGTTTTTTAATGGGGTGGGAGGAGAATTAAAGGACCCAAACGCAAAAAAAAAAAAAAAAAAAAAAGGAAGCAATTTGCACAAGCTGATTTATTTAATCATTTTTTTAAATTAAAACTTCGGAAAATCGTAAAAAATCACATACCGTGCATTTTGGGTCAGGTTTTTTTTTTTTTTGTGCTAAATCACCCCATTTGAATTGTGTGTGGCACAGTTGTGTGTGGATTCCTTGGTGTGTAGCAAAAACCTTCATTTGGTGCATGGCAGGGGCTGCGGCACACTAGGGGACGATCTTTTTGAGGTTGCCCTTTTGATATATCTTTCTTCATGGTGTGGAGAAAAATGCAAGAACCTAGTGCAAAAAAAAAAAAAAAAAAAAAAAAGAGGACGCACATTCGCACGAGTGGATTTTTTTATTCATTTTTTGAAAATTAAAACTTTGGAAAATTGTAAAAAATCATAAACTTTGCATTTTGGGTCACGGTTTGTTTTGTTGTGCTCCTAAAATCCCCATTTGAATTGTGGTATATACAGTTGATGTGTAGCAAAAACCTTCCTTTGGTGCACGATAAGGGTGTGTAGCACACTGAGGGACGATCTTTTCGGATGTTGTCCTTTTGATCTGTTTTTCTTCATGGTGGCGGAGAAAAATGCAAGGAACCAAACGCAAAAAAAAGGAGCAATTTGCATGAGCGGATTTTTTTTTTTTATGATTTTTTGAAGATTAAAATTTTGGAAAATCGTAAAAAATCACATACTATGAATTTTGGGTTGGGGTTTGTTTTGTTGTGCTTCCAAAATCCCCATTTGAATTGTGGTGTGCATAGTTGGTGTGGACTCCCTTGGTGTGCAGCAAAAACATTCCTTTGGTGCATGGCAGGGGCGTGTGGCACACCAAGGGACTATCATTTTTGAGGTTCTCCTTTTGATCATTTTTTTTTTTCATGGGGGTGGAGAGAAATGCAATGAACCAAATGCGAAAAAAAGACAAGCATTCGCACGAGATAATTTTTTTTAATGATTTTTCGAAGATTAAAACTTTAAAAAATTGTAAAAAATCACGTACTTTGCATTTTGGGTTGGGGTTTGTTTTATTGTGCTCTCAAAATCCCCATTTGAATTATGGTGTGTATAGTTGGTGTGCAGCAATAACCTTACTTTGGTGCACGACAAGGGCGTGTGGCACACTGAGGGATGATCTTTTTGGAGGTTGTCCTTTTGATCTGTTTTTTTTTTCATGGTAGTGGAGAAAAATTCAAGGGACCAAACGCAAAAAAAAGGGAGCAATTTGCACGACCGGATTTTTTTAATGATTTTTTTATTATTTAAATTTTGGGAAATCGTAAAAAATCACAAACTGTGCATTTTGGGTTGGGGTTTGTTTTGTTGTGCTGCTAAAATCCTTATTTAAATTGTGGTGTGTACAGTTGGTGTGGACGCCCTTGGTGTGAAGCAAAAACCTTCCTTTGGTGCATAGTAGGGGCGTGCGACACACCAAGGGACGATCTTTTCGGAGGTTGTCCTTTTCATTTGTTTTTTTGCAAGGTGGTGGAGAAAAATGCAAGGAACCAAACGCAAAAAAAAGGGAGCAATTCGCACGAGCGAGTTTTTTTTAATGATTTTTTAAAGATTAAAAATTTGGAAAGCCGTAAAAAATCACATACTATGCATTTTGGGTCGGGGTTTGTTTTGTTGTGCTCCTAAAATCCCCATTTGAATTTTGGTGGGTACAGTTGGTGTGCAGCAAAAACCTTCCTTTGGTGCACGACAGGGGCGTGCGACACACTAAGAAACGATCTTTTCGGAGCTTGTCCTTTTGATCTATTTTTTTTCATGGTGGTGGAGAAAAATTCAAGGAACCAAATGCAAAAAAAAGGAAGCAATTCACATGAGCGAATTTTTTTTAATGATTTTTTGAAGATTAGAATTTGGAAAATCATAAAAAATCACATACTGTGCATTTTGGGTCATGGTTTGTTTTGCTGTATTCCTAAAATCCCCAATTGAATTGTGGTGCATACAGTTGGTGTGCACGCCCTTGGTGTGCAGCAAAAACCTTCCTTTGATGCACGTCAAGGGCATGCGGCACACCAAGGGACGATCTTTTCGGAGGTTGTCTTTTTGATCTATTTTTCTTCATGGTGGTGGAGAAAAATGCAAGGAACCAAACACAAAAAAAAGGGAGCAATTCGCACGAGCAGATTTTTTTTAATGATTTTTTGAAGATTAAAAATTCGGAAAACTGTAAAAAATCACATACTGTGGATTTTGGGCTAGGGATTGTTCTTTTGTGCTCCTAAAATCCCCATTTGAATATTGGGGTGTACAGTTGGTGTGCACGCCCTTGGTGTACAGCAAAAACCTTCCTTTCGTGCACGGCAAGGGCGTGTGGCACACTAAGAAACGATCTTTTCAGAGGTTGTCTTTTTGATATATTTTTTTTCATGGTGGTGGAGAAAAATGCAAGGAACCAAACGGCAAAAAAAAAAAAAAAAAAAAAAGGAAGCAATTCGCACAAGCGGATTTTTTTAATGATTTTTTGAAGATTAAAACTTCAGAAATAGTAAAAAATCACATATTATGCATTTTTGTCGTGGTTTGTTTTGCTGTGCTCCTCAAATCCCCATTTGAATTGTGGTGTGCACAGTTGCTGTGGAATCCCTTGGTGTGCATTAAAAACCTTTTTTTGGTGCACGGTAGGGGCGTACGGCACACCTAGGGATGATCTTTTCGGAGGTGTCCTTTTGATCTTTTTTCTTTCATGGCGGTGGAGAAAAATGCGAGGAAACCAACGCAAAAAAAAAAAAAAAAAAAAGGAAGCAATTCGCACGAGCAGATTTTTTTTTAATGATTTTTTGAAGGTAAAAAATTTGGGAAATCGTAAAAAATCACATACTTTGCATTTTGGGGAGGGGTTTGTTTTGTTGTGCTTCTAAAATCCCCTTTTGAATTGTGGTGTGTACAGTTGCTGTGCAGGAAAAACCGTCCTTTGGTGTGCGGTAGGGGCGTACGGCACACCGAGGGATGATCTTTTCAGAGGTTGTCCTTCTGCACTGTTTTTTTTCATGGTAGTGGAGAAAAATTCAAGGAATCAAATGCAAAAGGAAACAATTCGCATGAGAGGATTTTTTTTAATGATTTTTTGAAGATTAAAACTTTGGAAAATCATAAAAAATCACATACTATGCATTTTGGGTCGAGGTTTGTTTTGTTGTGTTCTTGAAATCCCCATTTGAATTGTGGTGTGTAGAGTTGTTGTGGACGCTCTTGGTGTGCAGCAAAAACCTTCCTCTGATGCACAGTAGGGGCATGCGACACACCAAGGGACGATCTTTTCGGAGGTTGTCCTTTTGATCTGTTTTCTTTCATGGTGGTGGAGAAAAATGCAAGGAACCAAACGTATAAAAAAGGAAGCAATTCACAAGAGCGGATTTTTTTAATGATATTTTGAAGATTAAAATTTTGGAAAATTGCAAAAAATCACATACTGTACTTTTTGGGTCGGGGTTTGTTTTGTTTTGCTCCTAAAATCCCCATTTGAATTGTGGTGTGTATAGTTGGTATGCACACCCTTGGTGTGCAGCAAAAACCTTCCTTTGGTGTAAGGTATGGGCGTGCAGCATACTAAGGGATGATCTTTTTGGAGGTTTTCCTTTTGATCTATTTTTTTTCATGGTGGTGGAGAAGAAAGCAAGGAACCAATCGCAAAAAAAAGGAAGCAATTCGCACGAGCATATTTTTTTATGATTTTTTGAAGATTAAAACTTTGGAAAATCGTAAAAAATCACATACTGTGCATTTTAGGTTGAGGTTTGTTTTGTTGTGCTCTTGAAATCTCCATTTGAATTGTGGTTTGTATAGTTGGTGTGCACGCCCTTGGTGTGCAGCAAAAACCTTCCTTTGGTATACGGAAGGGGTGTACGGCACACCAAGGGACAATCTTTTCGGAGGTTGCCCTTTTGATCTGTTATTTTTTTCATGGTGCTGGAGAAAAATGGAAGGAACCAAACGCGAAAAAAAGGAAGCAATTCGCACGAGCGGATTTTTTTTAATGATTTTTTGAAGATTAAAACTTTGGAAAATCGTAACACATACTGTACATTTTGGGTCGGGGTTTGTTTTGTTGTGCTCCTAAATCCCCATTTGAATTGTGGTGTGTACAGTTCGTGCGAACGCCCTTGGTGTACGGCAAAAACCTTCCTGTGGTCCACGGCAGAAGTGTGCAGCACACCAAAGGATGATATTTTCGAAGGTTGCCTTTTTGATCTATTTTTTTTATGGTGGTGGAGAAAAATGCAAGGAAACAAACGCAAAAAAAAGGAAGCAATTTGCATGAGCGGCTTTTTTTAATGATTTTTTGGAGATTACAAGTTTGGAAAATCATAAAAAATCACATACTGTGCATCTTGGGTCAAGGTTTTTTTCGTGCTCCTAAAATCCCCTCTTGAATTGTGAAGTGCAGCAAAAACCCTCATTTGGTGTACGGTTGGGGTGTGCGGCATACCAAGGGACGATCTTTTCGAAGGTTGTCTTTTTTATCTGTTTTTCTTCATAGTGGTGGAGAAAAATGCAAGGAACCAAACGCAAGAAAAAGGAAGCAATTCGCATGAGTGGATTTTTTTAATGATTTTTTAAAGATTTAAAATTCTCGAAAATCGTAAAAAATCACATAGTATGCGTTTTGGGTCGGTGTTTGTTTTGATGTGCTCTTAAAATCCCCATTTGAATTATGGTGTATACAATTGGTGTGCACGCCCTTGGTGTGCAGCAAAAACCTTCCTTTGGTGCATGGCAGGGGCGTACAGCACACCAAGGGACGATCTTTTCAGAGGTTGTCCTTTTGATTTGTTTTTTTTCATGGTGGTGGAGAAAAATGCAAGCGACCATACGCAAAATAAAGGAAGCACTAGCGGATTTTTTTTAATGATTTCTCGATGATTAAAACTTTGGAAATCGTAAAAAATCACATACAATGCATTTTGGGTCGGTTTTTTTTGTTGTGCTCCTAAAATGCCCATTTGAATTGTGGTGTGCACAGTTGGTGTGCGCACCCTTGGTGTGTAGCAAAAACCCTTATTTTGTGCACGGTAGAGGCATGCGGCACACCAAGGGAGGATCTTTTTGGAGGTTGTCCTTTTGATTTGTTTTTTTTTTCATGGTGGTGGAGAAAAGTGCAAGGAACCAAGCGCAAAAAAAAAAAAAAAAAAAAAAAGGATGCAATTCATACGAGAATTTTTTTTTAAAGATTTGTTGAAGATTAAAACTTTGGAAAATCGTAAAAAAATCACATACTATGCATTTGCGGTCGAGGTTTGTTTTGTTGTGCTTCTAAAATGCCCATTTGAATTGTGGTGTGTACAGTTGGTGTGCACGCCCTTGGTGTGCTACAAAAACCTTCCTTTGGTGCACGACAAGGGCGTGCGGCACACCAAGGGATGATCTTTTCGGAGGTTGTTTTTTTTAATCTGCCTTTTTTCATGGTAGTGGAGAAAAATGCAAGGAAGCAAACTCAAAAAAAAGGAAGAATTCGCACAAGTATATTTTGTTAATGATTTTTTTAAAATTAAAAATTTGCGAAATCGTAAAAAGTCACATACAATGCATTTTAGGTTGGGGTTTGTTTTGTTGGTCTCCTAAAATCCCCATTTGAATAGTGTTGTGTACAGCTGGTGCACACCCTTGGTGTGCCGCAAAAACCTTTATTTGATGCACGGCAACGGCGTGTGGCACACCAGGGGACGATATTTTGGAGGTTCTCCTGGTGGAGAAAAATGCAAGGAACCAAACACAAAAAAAAGGTAGCAATTCACGCGAGCGGATTTTTTTTAATGATTTTTTGAAGATTAAAACTTTGGGAAATCGTAAAAAATCACATACTATGCATTTTGGGTTAGGGTTTGTTTTGTTGTGCTCCTAAAATCCCCATTTGAATTGTGTTGTGTACAGTTGGTGAGCACGCCCTTGGTATGCAGCAAAAACCTCCTTTTGGTGCACGGCAAGGGCGTGCGACACACTAAGGCACGATCTTTTCGGATGTTGTCCTTTTGATCTATTTTTTTTTCATGGCGGTGGAGAAAAATGCAAGGAAACAAACCCACAAAAAAGGAACCAATTTGCACGAGCATTTTTTTTTTTAAAGATGTTTTGAAGATTAAAACCTTGAAAAATCGTAAAAAATCACATACTTTTGGGTCGGGGCTTGTTTTGTTGTGCTCCTAAAATCCGCATTTGAATTTTGGTGTATAAATTTGGTAGGGTGATCTTGAACTTTGTGGGCGACGATCTTTGGGAAAGAAGGTTTTTGGTGCACGGCAAGGGCGTGCACACCAAGGTACGATCTTTTCGGAGGTTGTCCTTTTTATCTGGTTTTTTGCATGGTGGTGGAGAAAAATTCAAGGAACCTAACCCAAAAAAAAGGAAGCAATTTGCATGGGCCCTTTTTTTTAATGATTTTTTGTAGATTAAAATTTTGGAAAATCGTAAAAAATCACATACTATGCATTTTGGGTTGGGGTTTGTTTTGTTGTGGTCCTAAAATCCCCATTTGAATTTTGGGGTATACGTTTGGTAGGGTCATCTTTAACCTTGTGGGGGACGATCTTTTGCAAAGAATGTTTTTGGTGCACGACAAGGGCATGCACACCAAGGTACGATCTTTTCGAAGGTTGTCCTTTTGATCTAGTTTTTTGCATGGTGGGGAAAAAAATTCAAGGAACCTAACCACAAAAAAAAGGAAGCAATTTGCATGAGCCGTTTTTTTTTTTTAATGATCTTTTGAAGATTAAAACTTTGAAAAATCGTAAAAAATCACATACTATGCATTTTGGGTCAGGGTTTGTTTTGTTGTTCTCCTAAAATTCCCATTTGAATTTGGTGTATACGTTTGGTAGGGAGATCTTGAACTTTGTGGGGGACGATCTTTTGGAAAGAAGGATTTTGGTGCACGACAAGGGTGTCCACACCAAGGTACGATCTTTTCGGAGGTTCTCCATTTGATCTAGTTTTTTGCATGGTGGTGGAGAAAAATTCAAGGAACCTAACCCCCAAAAAGAAGCACTTTGCACGAGCTATTTTTTTAATGATTTTTGAAGATTATAACTTTGGAAAATCGTAAAAAATCACATACTATGCATTTTGGATCAAGGTTTGTTTTGTTGTGCTCTTAAAATCACCATTTGAATTTTGGTGCATACATTTGGTGATGAGATCTTGAACATTGTGGGGGACAATCTTTTGGCAAGAAGGTTTTTGGTGCACGACACAGCCACCAAGGAACGATCTTTTCGGAGGTTGTCCTTTTGATCTGGTTTCTTACTGGTGGTTGAGAAAAATTCAAGAAACCTAACCCAAAAGAAAGGATGCAATTTGCTCAAGCCGTTTTTTTTAATGATTTTTTGAAGTTTCAAACTTTGGAAAATCGTAAAAAATCACATACTATGCATTTTGGGTCAGGGTTTTTTTTGTTGTGCTCTTAAAATCCCCATTTGAATTTTGGTATATACATTTGGTAGTGCGATCTTGAACTTTGTGGGGGACGATATTTTGGAAAGAAGATTTTTGGTGCATGGCAAGGGCGTGCACACCAAGGTACGATCTTTTCGGAGGTTGTTCTTTTGATTTGGTTTTTTACATGGTGACGGAGAAAAATTCAAGGAACCTAACCCAAAAAAAGGACGAAATTTGCGCGAACCTCTTTTTTTAATGATTTTTTGTAGGTTAAAATTTTGAAAAATCATAAAAAATCACATACTATGAATTTGGGTCGGGGTTAGTATTGTTGTGCTCCTAAAATCCGCATTTGAATTTTTTGTACATTTGGTATTGAGATCTTGAACTTTGTCGGGGTTGATATTTTGGAAAGAAGGTTTTTGGTGCAAACCAAGGGCGTGCACACCAAGGTATGATTTTTTTGTAGGTTGTCTTTTTGATCTAGTTTTTTGCATGGAGGGGGAAAAAAATTCAAGGAACCTAATCCAAAGAAAAGGAAACAATTTGCACGAGCCGTTTTTTTTCTTAATGATCTTTTAAAGATTAAAACTTTGGAAAATCATAAAAAATACATACTATCATTTTGGGTCGGGGTTTGTTTTGTTGTTCTCCTAAAATCCCCATTTGAATTTTGGTGTTTACTTTTGGTAGGGAGATCTTGAACTTTGTGGGGGACGATCTTTTGGAAAGAAGGTTTTTGGTGCACGACAAGGGCGTCCACACCAAGGTATGATCTTTTCAGGGGTTCTCGTTTTGATTTGGTGTTTTGCATGGTGCTGGAGAAAAATTCAATGAACCTAACCCAAAAAAAGAAGCAATTTCCACGAGCCCTTTTTTTTAATTTTTTTTTAAAGATTAAAACTTTGGAAAATCGTAAAAAATCACATACTATACATTTTGGGTCCAAGTTTGTTTGGTTGTGCTCCTAAAATCACCTTTTGAATTTTGGTGTATACTTTTGGTAGTGAGATCTTGAGCATTATGGGGGACGACCTTTTGGCGAGAAGGTTTATGTTGCACGACACAGCACACCAAGGTGCAATCTTTTCGGAGGTTGTCCTTTTGATTTGGTTTCTTGCATGGTGGTGGAGAAAAATTCAAGAAACCTAACCCAAAAGAATAGAAGCAATTTGCACGAGCCTTTTTTTTTTAATGATTTTTTGAAGTTAAAAACTTTGGAAAATCGTAAAAAATTACATACTATGCATTTTGGGTCGGGGTTTGTTTTCTTGTGCTCCTAAAATCCCCATTTTAATTTTGGTGTATACATTTGGTAGTGACATCTTGAACTTTGTGTGGGACGATCTTTTGGAAAGAAGGTTTTTGGTGCACGACATTGCACCCCAAGGTACGATCTTTTCGGAGGTCGTCCTTTTGATCTGGTTTTTTGCATGGTGGTGGAGAAAAATTCAAGGAACCTAACCACAAAAAAAGGATGCAATTTGCACGAGCCTTTTTTTTAATGATTTTTTGAAGATTAAAATTTTGGAATATCGTAAAAAATCACATACTATGCAATTTGGGTCGGGGTTTTTTTTGTTGTGCTCTTAAAATCTCTATTTTAATTTTGGTGTGTACATTTCGTACGAAGAATTTGAACTTTTTAAGGGACAATCTTTTGGAAAGAAGGTTTTTGGTGCACGGCAAGGGCGTGCACACCAAGGTGCAATCTTTTCAGAGGTTGTCTTTTTGATGTGGTTTTTTGCATGGTGGTGGAGAAAAATTAAAGGAACCTAACCCAAAAAAGAGAAAGAAATTTGCACGAGCCATTTTTTTTAATGATTTTTGGAAGAATAAAACTTTGGAAAATAGTAAAAAATACATGCTATGTATTTTGTGTCGGGGTTTGTTTTGTTGTGCACCTAAAATCCCCATTTAAATTTTGGTTTGTACATTTGGTATTGAGAACTTGAACTTTGTGGGGGACGATCTTTTGGAAAGAACGTTTTTGGTGCACAGCAAGGGCGTGCACACCAAGGTACGATCTTTTCGGAGGTTTTGTTCTTTTGATTTGGTTTTTTGCGTGGTGGTGGAGAAAAATTCAAGGAACCCAACCAAAAAAGAAGGACGTAATTTGCATGAACCTCTTTTTTTAATGATTTTTTGTAGGTTAAAACTTTGGAAAATCGTAAAAAAATCACATATTATGCATTTTGGGTCGGGGTTAGTTTTGCTGCGCTCTAAAATCCCCATTTGAATTTTGGTGTTTACGTTTGGTATTGAGATCTTGAACTTTGTCGGGGTTGATCTTTTGGAAAGAAGGTTTTTGGTGCATAGCAAGGGCGTGCACACCAAGGTACGATCTTTTTGGAGGTTCTCGTTTTAATCATGTTTTTTGCATGGTGGTGGAGAAAAACTCAAGGAACCTAACCCAAAAAAAGAAGTAATTTGCACGAGTCATTTTTTTTAATGATTTTTTGAAGATTAAAACTTTGAAAAATCGTAAAAAATCACATACTATGCATTTTGGGTCGGGGTTTGTTTTGTTGTGCTCCTAAAATCACTTTTTGAATTTTGGTGTACACTTTTGGTGGTGAGATCTTAAGCATTGCGGAGGACGACCTTTTAGCAAGAAGGTTTTTGGTGCACGACACAACACACCAAGGTATAATCTTTTCGGAGGTTGTCCTTTTGATCTGGTTTCTTGAATGGTGGTGGAGAAAAATTCAAGAAACCTAACCCAAAAGAATAGAAGCAATTTGCACGAGCCGTTTTTTTTTTTTAATTATTTTTTGTAGTTTAAAACTTTGGAAAATCGTAAAAAATCACATACTATGCATTTTGGGTTAGGGTTTGTTTTCTTGTGCTCCTAAAATCCCCATTTGAATTTTGGTGTATACATTTGGTAGACAGATTTTGAACTTTGTGTGGGACGATCTTTTGGAAAGAAGGTTTTTGGTGCACGGCACTGCACACTAAGGTTCGACCTTTTCAGAGGTCATCCTTTTGATTTGGTTTTTTGCATGGTGGTGGAGAAAAATTCAAGGAACCTAACCACAAAAAAAAGAAGCAATTTTCACGAGCGGTTTTTTTTTTAATGATTTTTTGAAGATTAAAATTTTTGAAAATCGTAAAAAATCACATACTATGCAATTTGGGTCGGGGTTTATATTGTTGTGCTCTTAAAATCCCTAGTTGAATTTTGGTTTGTACATTTGGTAGGGAGATCTTGAACTTTGTATGGGACAATCCTTCGGAAAGAAGGTTTTTGGTGAACGACAAAGGCGTGCACACCAAGGTACAATCTTTTCGGAGGTTGTCCTTTTGATCTGGTTTTTTGTATGGTGGTGGAGAAAAATTAAAGGAACCGAACCCAAAAAAAAGAAAGAAATTTGCACGAGCAGTTTTTTGAATGATTTTTGGAAGAATAAAACTTTGGAAAATCGTAAAAAATACATACTATGCATTTTGTGTCGGGGTTTGTTTAGTTGTGCTCCCAAAATCCCCATTTGAATTTTGGTTTGTACATTTGCCAGGGAGATCTTGAACTTTGTGGGGGACGATCTTTTGGAAAGAAGATTTTTGGTGCACGGCAAGGGCGTGCAGACCAAGGTACGATCTTTTCGGAGGTTGTTCTTTTGATTTAGTTTTTTTGTTGGTGGTGGAGAAAAATTCAAGGAACCTAACCCAAAAAAAAAAAAGGTCGCAATTTGCACGAACCTCTTTTTTTAATGATTTTTTGAAGGTTAAAACTTTGAAAAATCATAAAAAATACATACTGTGCATTTTGGGTTGGGGTTAGTTTTGTTGTGCTCCTAAAATCTGCATCTGAATTTTGTTTACATTTGGTATTGAGATCCTGAACTTTGTCGAGGACGATCTTTTGGAAAGAAGGTTTTTGGTGCACAACAAGGGGGTTGCACACCAAGGTACGATCTTTTTGGAGGTTGTCCTTTTGATCTAGTTTTTTGCATGGTGAGGGAAAAAAATTCAAGGAACCTAACCCAAAAAAAAGGAAGCAATTTGCACGAGCCGTTTTTTTTAATGGTCTTTTGAAGATTAAAACTTTGGAAAATCGTAAAAAATCACTTACTATGCATTTTGGGTCCGGGTTTGTTTTGTTGTTCTCCTAAAATCCTCATTTGAATTTTGGTGTATACGTTTGGTAGGGAGATCTTGAACTTTGTGGGGGACGATCATTTGGAAAGAAGGTTTCTGGTGCACGACAAGGGCGTCCACACCAAGGTACTATCTTTTCCGGGGTTCTCGTTTTGATCTGGTTTTTTGCATGGTGCTGGAGAAAAATTCAATGAACCTAACCCAAAAAAAGAAGCAATTTGCATGAGCCATTTTTTTTAATAATTTTTTAAAGATTAAAACTTTAGAAAATCGTAAAAAATCACATACTATGCATTTTGGGTCGAGGTTTGTTTGGTACAATCTTTTTAGAGGTTGTCCTTTTGATCTGGTTTCTTGCATGGTGGTGGAGAAAAATTCAAGAAACCTAACCCAAAAGAATTGAAGAAATTTGCACGAGCCGTTTTTTTTTAATGATTTTTTGAAGTTTAAAACTTTGGAAAATCGTAAAAAATCACATACTTTGCATTTTGAGTTGGGGTTTGGTTTGTTGTGCTCCTAAAATCCCCATTTGAATTTGGGTGTATACATTTGGTAGTGACATCTTGAACTTTGTGTGGGACGATCTATTGGAAAGAAGGTTTTTGGTGATTTGGTTTTTTGCATGGTGGTGGAGAAAAATTCAAAGAACCTAAGCACAAAAAAAGGAAGCAATTTGCACGAGCGGTCTTTTTTAATGATTTTTTGAAGATTAAAATTTAGGAAAATCATAAAAAATCACATACTATGCAATTTGGGTCGGGGTTTATTTTGTTGTGCTCTTAAAATCCTTATTTGAATTTTGGTGTGTCCATTTGGTAGGGAGATCTTGAACTTTGTAAGGGACGATCCTTTGGAAAGAAGGTTTTTGGTACACGGCAAGGGCGTGCACACCAACGTACGATCTTTTCAGAGGTTGTCCTTTTAATCTGGTTTTTTGCATGGTGGTGGAGAAAAATTAAAGGAACCTAACCCAAAAAAGAGAAAGAAATTTGCATGAGCTGTTTTTTTTTTTAATGATTTTGGAAGAATAAAACTTTAGAAAATCGTAAAAACTATATACTATGCATTTTGTGTCGGGGGTTGTTTTGTTGTGCACTTAAAATCACCATTTGAATTTTGGTTTGTACATTTGGCAGGGAGATCATGAACTTTGTGGGGGACGATCTTTTGGAAAGAAGATTTTTGGTGCACGGGAAGGGCGTGCACACCAAGGTATGATCTTTTCGGAGGTTGTTCTTTTGATTTTTTTTTTGTGTGGTGGTGGAGAAAAATTCAAGAAACCTAACCCAAAAAAAGGACGCAATTTGCACGAACCTCTTTTTTTAATGATTTTTCCAAGGTTAAAACTTTAGAAAATTGTAAAAAATCACCTATGCATTTTGGGTTGGGGTTAGTTTTGTTGTGCTCCTAAAATCCGCATTTTAATTTTGTGTACATTTGGTATTGAGATCTTGAACTTTTTCGGGGATGATCTATTGGAAAGAACCTTCCTTTTGTGCACGGCAAGGGCGTGCACACCAAGGTACGATCTTTTCGGAAGTTGTCATTTTGTTCTGGTCTTTTGCATGGTGGTGGAGAAAAATTCAAGGAACCTAACCCAAAAAAAAGGAAGAAATTTGCATGAGCCTTTTTTTTAATGATTTTTGGAAGAATAAAACTTTGGAAAATCGTAAAAAATACATACTATGCATTTTGGGTCGGGGTTTGTTTTGTTGTGCACCTAAAATCCCGATTTGAATTTTGGTTTGTACATTTGATAGGGAGATCTTGAACTTTGTGGGGGACGATCTTTTGGAAAGAAGGTTTTTGGTGCACGGTAAGGGCATGCACATGAAGGTATGATCTTTTTTGAGGTTGTTCCTTTGATTTAGTTTTTTGCGTGGTGGTGGAGAAAAATTCAAGGAACCTAACCCAAGAAAAAGGACACAATTTGCATGAACCTCTTTTTTTAATGATTTTTTGAAGGTTAAAACTTTGGAAAATCATAAAAAATCACATACTATGCATTTGGGTCGGGATTTGTTTTGTTGTGCTCTTAAAATCCACATTTAAATTTTGGTGCGTACATTTGGTAAGGTGATCTTGAACTTTGTGGGGGCAATCTTTTGGAAAGAAGGTTTTTGGTGTACGGCATAGGCGTGCACACCAAGATACAATCTTTTCGGAGGTTGTTATTTTGATCTGGTTTTCTGTATGGTGGTGGAGAAAAATTCAAGGATCCTAATCCATAGAAAAGGACCACGAGCCGTTTTTTTTTAATGATTTTTTGAAGATTAAAACTTTGAAAATTCTTAAAAAATCACATGCTATACATTTTGGGTCGGGGTTTGTTTTGTTGTGCTCTTAAAATCCGCATTTGAATTTTGTGTACATTTGGTTCTAAGATCTTGAACTTTGTGAGGGACGATCTTTTGGAAAGAAGGTTTTTGGTGCATGGCAAGTGTGTGCACACTAAGGTACGATCTTTTTAGGGGTTGTCCTTTTAATCTGGTTTTTTGTTGTGGTGTTGAAAAATTCAAGGAACCTAACCCAAAAAAAAGGCAGCAATTTGCACCTGCCCTTTTTTTTAATGATTTTTTTTAAGGTTAAAACATTGGAAAATCATAAAAAATCAGATACTATGCATTTTGGGTCAGGGTTTGTTTTGTAGCGCTCCTAAATTCCCCATTTGAATTTTGGTATGTACATTTGGTATGAAGATCTTAAACTTTGTGGGGAACGATCTTTTGGAAAGAAGGTTTTTGGTGCACAGCAGAGGCATGCACACCAAGGTACGATCCTTTCAGAGGTTGTCCTTTTGATCTAGTTTTTTGCATGGTGGTGGAGAAAAATGTAAGGAACCTAACCCAAAAGAAAGCAAGCAATTTACACGAGCCTTTTTTCTTTTTAATGATTTTTTGAAGATTAAAACTTTGGAAAACCGTAAAAAATCACTAACTATGCGTTTTGGGTCAGCGTTTGTTTTGTTGTGCTTCTAAAATCCTCGTTTGAATTTTGGTGTATACATTTGGTAAGGAGATCTTGAACTTTGTAGGGGACAATCTTTTGGAAAGAAGGTTTTTGCTACACGGCAAGGGCGTGCAGACCAAGGTACGATCTTTTCAAAGGTTGTCCTTTTGATCTGGTTTTTTGCATGATGGTGGAGAAAAATTCAAGGAACCTAACGCAAAACAAAGGAAGCAATTTTCATGAGCCTTTTTTTTTAAATTATTTTTTGAATATTAAAACTTTGAAAAATCGTAAAAAATCACATACTCTGCATTTTGGGTCGGGGATTTTTTTGTTGTTCTTTTGAAATCTCCATTTGAATTTTGGTGTTTACATTTCGTAGGGAGATCATGAACTTTGTGTAGGACGATCTTTTGGAATGAAGGTTTTTGGTGTAAGGCAAGGGTGTGCACAACAAGGTGTGATCTTTTCGGAGGTTGTCATTTTGATATCGTTTTTTGCATGGTGGTGGAGAAAAATTCAAGAAACCTAACCAAAAAGAAGTAGGCAATTTGCACAAGCCGTTTTTTTTTTTAATGATTTTTTTAAGATTAAAACTTTGGAAAATCGTAAAAAATCACATACTTTGTATTTTGGGTTGGGGTTTGTTTTGTTGTGCTCTTAAAATCCCCGTTTGAAACTTGGTATATACATTTGGTAGAGAGATCTTGAACTTTGTGGGGGACGATCTTTTGGAAAGAAGGTTTTTGGGTGTGCACACCAAGGTACGATCTTTTCATAGTTTGTCCTTTTGATCTGTTTTTTTGCATGGTGGTGGAGAAAAATTCAAGGAACCTAACGCAAAAGAAAGGAAGCAATTTGCAGAAGCCATTTTTTTAATGATTTTTTTGAATATTAAAACTTTGGAAAATTGTAAAAAAATCACATACTATGCATTTTGGGTCAGATTTTTTTTTTTTTTTTTTTTTTTTTGGTGCTCCTAAAATCCTCATTTGAATTTTGGTGTATGTATTTGGTAGGGAGATCTTGAACTTTCTGGGGGACGATCTTTTGGAAAGAAGGTTTTCGGTGCACGGTAGGGCGTGCACACCAAGGTACGATATTTTCGGAGGTTGTGCTTTTGGTCAAGTTTTTTGCATGGTGGTGGAGAAAAATTCAAGGAACGTAACCCAAAAAAAGGGAAGCAATTTGAACTAGCACTTTTTTTTTTAATGATTTTTTGAATTTTAAATCTTTGGAAAATAGTAAAAAATTACATACTATGCATTTTGGGTCGGGGTTTGTTTTGTTGTGCTCCTAAAATCCCCATTTAAATTTTGGTGTATACATTTGGTAGGGAGATCTTAAACTTTGTGGGGGACGATCTTTTGGAAAGAAGGTTTTTTATGCACGGCAAGGACGAGCACACCAAGGTATGATCGTTTTTGGAGGTTATCCTTTTAATTTGGTTTTTTGCATGGTGGTGGAGAAAAATTCAAGTAACCTAGCCCTAAAACGGAAGCAATTTGAACAAGCCATTTTTTTTAATGATGTTTTGAAGATTAAAACTTTGGAAAATCGTAAAAAATCACATACCATTTTGGGTCGGGGTTTATTTTGTTGTGCTCCTAAAATCCCTATTTGAATTTTGGTGTATACATTTGATAAGGAGATCTTGAACTGTGTGGGGGACGATCTTTTAGAAAGAAGGTTTTTGGTGCATGGCAAGGGCGTGCACACCAAGGTACGATCTTTTTGGAGGTTCTCGTTTTTATCTAGTTTTTTGCATGGTGGTGGAGAAAAATTCAAGGAACCTAACCCAAAAAAAAGGAAGCAATTTGCACAAGCCGTCACTAGAACATTATACACATATAGCTACGAAAATTAGCTGCAGAAAGGAAAAATGTAGCAAATAAATATTTACAACTACAAAAGTCAATATTTATAGCTAATTGAATTAATTTTAGTGATAAGATTTCCTTTCTTAAAGCTAATATTCATCTATTGTTTTAACTTATTAAAATCGTGGCAATAACTAATCATTTAGCTTCAATGTATTAGCTATGGTAAAACATTGTAGCTAATTAATGTATTTAGCTATAAACACTTTATTTACATGGCATATAGTATCGTTATTAGCTACGAGTTTAACTATATAGCTATTATTTGTGCATTAGCTATAAAATATTGAAATTTCTAGCTAATTAAGGTATCTAGCTATACAAATTTTATTTTCATGGTAGTAATAATATTATCGTATCATTATTAGTTACTAGTTTAAATATATAGCTAGTATGTTTGTATTAGCTATAAATTATTTGAATTTGCAGCAAATAAAGAACGTGAAAATTAATTTGCTACAATCCTTATAGTATGCAACTATAGATATTCTAATTTATCTTGTGAGTAATTACATTTTTATTAGTTATGAATTAAATAGTTATAGTCAAACATAGTGTAAATCACACCACTAAGGTCCATAGTAAATTGGAACCTTCAACCAATAGCTAACTTAAAAGAATTCTTCAACAAGCTAAAAGTGTGGGCTTTTGCAAAATAAAATTTTATTTTTAAGGATTTTTGAGGTGTTTTTCTTTTCTATGATGATTTAAAACTAACACTTTATGAAATATAGATGATTTTAGGTATAAGATATGAGATATTATAAAAATTGGTAATGTTACATATTTGTATATATGGACTTGTATGTATGTTTTAGATGATGATGATGATATATAGCGTTAATAATACTATTAATATTTGAGAATAACAACATTTGTTTATTGTTAATTATATATAGAAAATACAAGAAAATAGAAAAAACAAATTAAATCATATAAAATACGATTAAAATTATAGGAGATATGATACAAATTAAATCATATAAAATAATGCAAAATTACCTTCTTAAAAACTTTTTCATTGTTTGTGTTTGGTTTAATACTTTCATAAAATTTTTCATACATGGTACAAGACTACTGTAAAAGAATAAAGTAAGAAGAAGAGATTAATAATGGTGGAGTTACAAATGTTAGCGATCGGAGATGGCAATAGTAGCAACTAGAAAATCGACAACTGATTTAATACCTATTTAAATTGAGGCTGGTAGAATGACATTGAAGCATTCATATTTTGTAAAAGAATTAGTTGATAACATTTTAAATTACTAGGATAAAGGATTTTATGAGTAGACAATTATTTAATTGAAAATGACTTTATTAATGTCTTAGTTTTTATATTAGAATTTTTCTTATGACATCATATTATCCATTTAATATAAAAATATTGCTATAAATTTGTAATTATTATTAAATTTGTTAATTATAGCAATATTTGTTACAATTAATTTTATCAAAGCAATAAATTATAAATTCTTGATATAAATTATTTGTTCCATTGCAAATAATTATAATATTTAGTTACAAATTATATATATAAAAAAATTATATCCTATAATTTTTAAAAATAATAAAATTGTAATTAAGTTGAAAAAAAGTAAGAGTGTGTTTGAGATTGTTGTAGCTTAAAAATAATCAATTAAGTTTTAAGCTACAACAATAAAAGTATCTGGTAAATAACTTTTAAAACCGATCAAGTTTAAAGATGATTATGAAATAATCTGATTTATAAAAGGATTACAACAAGCTATTTGGCCACAAAAGACGTCAAAACATTCGATCGCCTTTTGTGGCCAAATGGCTTGTCAGGATCCGGTGAAACCACCAAATTTCGACAGATCAGCTCATGTCGATCCTTAGAGGACTAGTTGTGATGCCGATGTGTCTTGTCAGGGATTGCTTGATTTCGACAGGTTATTGTTGAATTCTAACATTTGGTTGTCGACCAACCTATTTTCTTATGATTTTTTTTTTAAATATTTGATTTAATAAATTTTAATTAAGAAAAAATATTTTAGTATATTTTGTAATATTTATTAAATATATAATAAAATATATTTTATGATTATACATATATTTTAACGAGTAAAATATGTCATTTTAAGGGCTAGTTTTAGATTATTGTAGCTATAAGTTTAATTAGTTTATACCGAACTTTAAAAATAATCAGAAATGTGTTTGGTAAATTTACTTTTTGAAATTGTCATGAGTTTCAAAAGCTATATACCGTATATGTGTTTGGTAAATTAGATTTTCATATTAGCATTATATGTATAATGACCAAAAAGTATATATTCTTTCTTAGATACATTTATAACTATAAATGGTATTTGGATAAATATTTTAATAAATCTATTTAATTCATTTTATAGATAAATATTTTTATATAATAATTTATAGAAATAAAACTTAAAAAAATTGGTCCGCACAATGGTAATCGCCATCGACGATCAACTTTCGGTTACCACTGAAGGGCACATCCAACAACATAGTTGGTGTTGCTAGGATTGGAATATGTCGATCTATGTAAGCCCAATGGTTTTGCTAGAAGTTGATGTGGCGGTTGAACGCATGTGGCTGACGAATATATTTCCTCTGCCAGCATCAAACATCGAATCGGAATTCGGTAGTGGCTTGTCAGAGCCAGATAGTCATTGTTGGCTCTGACAGTGATTGCCATTGTGCAATCCAATTTTTATTATGTAAAAAAAAAAAAAAATAATTAACTTAATTTATTTGTTTAATTTGGTTTTTTAATAAGATTACTTTATAATTTGGTATCTTACGAAGGGCTTTATTTGTCATTCTTATTTTCAAAATCAGTTTTTAAAATATCTTACAAAGGGTTTTATTTGCGATGGTTAGTATACAACGACGACTGAGGAAAAAAAATAGGGTTAAAAAGACTTCAATTCGAAGACATTCTCTGTAGAGGGACTGAAGACCAACATTCTCAGATCCGATCCATCTCCCTGCAATCATCAAATTAAATCAACATGTCTTCAACATTCAGTGAGACGAAACTGCTAATTTCTTCGGCTTTCTCGGCGCTGCTACTGCCCTCGTCATCTCCTGTAAGAACCAAACACATATCAAATTAATCCAGTTTTTTAGTGATTGATTTGGCTTTTCGATCTGGGGTTTTAATTGGGTGTATCGTAGGTATGGGAGCTGCATATGAAACAGCGAAAAGTGGAGTAGGTGTGGCGGTGATGAGGCCAGAATTGGTGTGGAGTGTTGGGTATTTACGGTTTGATTATTGCTATTATTATTAGTACTAGGATTAACCCTAAGGCTAAATCTTATTGCCTCTTTGATGGCTATGCCCATCTTTCTTTTGGTCTCGCTTATGGCCTTGCTAGTGTCTCTACGGGTATGGCGATCAAAATCGTTGGTGATACTGGTGTTAGGTATAATCATTCTTTCCAATCTTAGTCATCTACTTAAAAACTTAAATTGGTAAATTTCTTTAATTTGGATTGCTTATAGTGTAGAATGGTTGATTTTTTGTAGCACTGCAACTTTGATTGGATACTATATATTGATTAAATATGTGTCGTGTTTCACTTCCTTTGTGAACTCAATGACTTTCTGTTTAGAATTATCTCATTGTGATCCGAATGCTTTATGCTATGATTAAACATAACTATTTAAGTACCGTTTGGTATGGCTTAAAGAACCACCAAAAATGGCCACAAAAGATCAGGTCACTATTTTGATATGTCTTCTATAAAGTTTTGCTTGTTTGGTTCATGAGTTACAATGCTTAAAATGTGAATTTCATTTAGTAAATTATAGAGGCTAGAGGGTGAGCACTTCATGTAATTTTACAGGCTTTGCATTACTGCTCTTCATTTATTGTTTTATTTGTTTGGTATTTTTTTTCTTTTCCATGTTGTAATAAGGCTTTATGGGAAAATTGTTAATCTTTTCAGAGTTTTAACCAAAGACATGAGTGGGTGAAAGGGGACTTGTAGTTGGCTCTATGTGCAAATGCCTTACATATTTCAATTGTGTTAATGCACTATTGCTATCTGCTTTCTTTTTAATTTTCCTCCTATGTTTTTCTTTGCATTTTGTGTCTGTCATAAGGTTACGAGGAAAACTCAGATTGTGTTTGTCTTTTGTTTAAAATCTAAATAGATATGAATTTCCTTGAAATTTGAAACTTTTTAACTTTTGGGAAATGGGGATTATAGTTGGAAAAGGAGGAAAGTGCAGAAGGATTAGGCTAGGGATGTGTTTTGGGGTAGAAAGCGAAAGAAAAGGGCGTCTTGAACGCAAAATGCTCTTTTCTACAAATGCAACATTTAGATATTTGTTTTTGAAAAAAACTGGAAAAAAAAAAAAAAGTTGACTTTTTGATTCAAACGAAATGGTTATCTGAACCATTTACAAAAGGTTTATTATTACTTGTGCACAAAAAATAATAGCCCCTTTGTAATGGTTCACAAGGTAAGCTAAGATTGGACAAAGGAATATAATGATTCCCATGACTACAAAGGATTGAATATATGTTATCGTTAAGGCAGATATCTTGGTAGCATTTATGCCATCTTCTAGTTCTCATTGAGTTTTTTTGGCATTTAAAATTAATGTCATGAATCTGTTGTTTGCCTATTAGTGCTCTTCTTTTTAGTTTGACATGATATGTTGTGTTATTTATTTATTTTTTAATGTTTTCACTGCTGAAAATCCTAATAGTGTATAGATGGAGACTTTGCACCAAGGGTTGAACTTGTGAAAGTTCGCAAGTAGTATGGCTTTTTGTTAGTCTTAGATGATGTATCATTAAACATAATTATTATGCAATTTGCATTCCACTTTTATTCTCTGCACTCAGCCAAATAATCAAACTGAATATTCATGTTTATTATTAATTTAAATAATTATTAATTAATATTACTGTTTTGTAGGTAAATTAAAACGACGCCACAAAATGCTTGGTTTGGGCAGACAAGTACTTAATACTTATCCCAGTTTGTATTGATACGAAGCACACTTATCTTATTACTCTCTCAGTGCATACATAGTCACACACTTGAGTAATAGCAAGATTGGAAAAGAGCTCAAGGCGAAGATGCCTTCACTAGACGAAAAGTATGCCATGGAACCCGAGGAAGTCGGTCATGAACTACTACTTTACAGTAGACTCTTATCATCACTTGTTGAGATTCCTGAAAACGTCTTATTGGAACCTTCCAAGAAAGGACGGTGCTGGAATGAGCTTAAGAGTAGAAGGATGCTCAAGTGGGGTAAGAGGAAGAAAGTTCAGTTCCTGAGAAATGATGAGACAGAGAAATTGTCAAAGAAGCAATAGGATGATGTGGCTGTTATACATACAAATAAAACAGCAGTGGTGGTGGTCTCAATTTGGTTGTTGGCAACCACATTGAGGTTAATAAGAGAAGTTTTGGTGCTAGTAGTAATGACACTGAAGCATTCATATTTTGTAGAAAAAATTAGTTGATAACATTTTAAATTACTAGGATAAAGGATTTTATGGGTAGACAATTATTTGGTTGAAAATGACTTTATTCATGTTTTATTTTTTATATTAGAACTTTTCTTATGATATCATATTATCTATTTAACACAAAAATATTGCTACAAATTTGTAATTATTATTAAAATTGTTAATTATAGTAATATATGTTACAATTAATTTTAAATGAAGCAACAAATTATAAATTCTTGATATAAATTATTTGTTCCATTGCAAATAATTATAATATCTAGCTATAAATTAAAAGTATTTATAACAAGTAATTTCAATATTTAGCTATAAACACACTATGTCCATAGTAATATATTTTCATATATAGATATAATTTCTATATGTCCGTAGCAAATAATCTTTTCACTTAGTTACGAATTTAGTGGTCACGTAGCTAAAATGTCAATATATTTGCTATGGATATTATTTTTGTAGCAAAAATTTTCCAGTTTTAGTTACAAATTTATATTTGTGTAGCTAACATGCAAACATAGCTATGTAGACTATTCTCCATGGCGATAAAGGCAAAGCTTTTGCTACAAGCTTACATTGTTATGACAAAAACATTTAAGTTTTTAGTTACATATTGATCTTATCTATAGAGAAAAATACAAATTGTTAGCTACGCAAGCAAAAAGTTACATGGCTAACTTTTGGCTGCTCCAGTTCTAGCTATGACAACCTACAAAACATTGCATTATAGCCAAACCATTTAGCTACGCAAATTCATATTTTTAGCTACAATGAACGACATGGCTAGAAATGCATAATATTGTAGTGCGTTTTTCTAATGATTAAAACTTTGGAAAATCGTAAAAAATCACATACTATGCATTTTGGGTCGGGGTTTGTTTTGTTGTGTTCCTAAAATCCCCATTTGAATTTTGGTGAATACATTTGGTAGGGAGATCTTGAACTTTGTGGGGGATAATCTTTTGGAAAAAAGGTTTTTGGTGCATGACAAAGGCGTGCACACAAAGGTACGATCTTTTTGGAGGTTGTTCTTTTGATCTGGTTTTTTGCATGGGGGTGGAGAAAAAAAATTCAAGGAACCTAATCTCCATTTGAATTTCGGGAGATCTTGAACTTTGTTGTGGACGATCTTTTGGAAATAAGGTTTTTGGTGCACAGCAAGGGTGTGCACACCGAGGTACGATCTTTTCAGAGGTTGTCCTTTTGATCAGGTTTTTTGCATGGTGGTGGAGAAAAATTCGAGGAACCTAACCCCCCCCCCCCCCCCCCCCCCCCAAAAAAAAAGAAGCATTGTATGAGTCCTTTTTTTTAATATTTTTTGAAGACTAAAACTTTGGAGATCGTAAAAAATCACATACTATGCAATTTGGGGTCGGGGTTTGTTTTGTTGTGCTCCTAAAATTCCCATTTGAATTTTAGTGTATACATTTGTTAGGGAGATCTTGAACTTTGTGGGGGACAATCTTTTGGAAAGAAGGTTTTTGGTGCATGGCAAGGGCGTACACACCAAGGTACGATCATTTCGGAGGTTGTCCTTTTGATCTGGTTTTTTGCATGGTGGTAGACAAAAATTCAAGAAACCTAACCCAAAAAAAGGAAGTAATTTGCATGAGCTCTTTTTTTTAATGATTTTTGAAGATTAAAACTTTGGAAAATCATTAAAAAACCACATGCTATGCATTTTGCGTCAGGGTTTGTTTTCTGTGCTCATAAAATCCCAGTTTGAATTTTGATGTATACATTTGGTAGGGAGGTCTTGAACTTTGTGGGGGACGATCTTTTGGAAAGAAGGTTTTTGGTGCACGGCAAGGGCATGCACACCAAGGTACGATCTTTTCAGAGGTTATCCTTTTGATCTGGTTTGTTGCATCGTGGTGGAGAAAAATTCTAGGAACCTAACCCAAAAAAAAAGGATGTAATTTGCACGAGCTTTTTTTTTAATGATTTTTTTAAGATTGAAACTTTGGAAAATCGTAAAAAATCACATATTATGTATTTTGGGTCGGGCTTTTTTTGTTGTGCTCCTAAAATCTCCATTTGAATTTTAGTGTATACATTTTGTAAGGAGATCTTGAACTTTGTGGGGGACGATCTTTTGGAAAGAAGGTTTTCGGTGCACGGCAAGGGCGTGCACACAAAGGTACGATCTTTTCGGCGATTATCATTTTGATTTGGTTTTTTGCATGGTGGTGGAGAAAAATTCATGTAACCTAACCCAAAAAAAAAGGAAGCAATTTGCCAGAGCCCCTTTTTTTTAATAATTTTTTGAAAATTAAAATTTTAGAAAATCGTAAAAAATCAATTACTATGCATTTTGGGTCAGGGTTTGTTTTGTTATACTCCTAAAATCCCCATTTGAATTAGGGTGTACACATTTCATAAGGAGATCTTGAACTTTGTGGGGGACGATCTTTTGGAAAGAAGGTTTTTGCTGCACGGCAAGGGCGTGCACACCAAGGTACGATCTTTTCGGAGGTTGTCCTTTTGATTTGGTTTTTTGCATGGTGATGGAGAGAAATTCAAGAAACCTAACCCAAAAAAAAGCAAGCAATTTTCATGAGCCGGTTTTTTTTAATGATTTTTTTAAGATTAAAACTTTAGAAAATCGTAAAAAATCACATACTATGCATTATGGGTCGGGGTTTGTTTTGTTGTGCTCCTCAAATCCCCATTTGAATTTTGGTATATGCATTTGGTCGGGAGATTGTGAACTTTGTGGGGAACAATCCCTTGGAAAGAAGGTTTTTGGTGCACGCCAAGAGCGTGCACACCAAGGTACGATCTTTTCGGAAGTTGTCATTTTGATCTTGTTTTTTGCATGTTGGTGGAGAAAAATTCATGGAATGTAACCCAAAAAAAAGGAAGCAATTTGCACAAGTCCTTTTTTTTTAATGTTTTTTTGAAGATTAAAATTCTGGAAAATCGTAAAAAATCACAAACTATGCATTTTTGGCCGAGGTTTGTTTTATTGTGCTGTTAAAATCCCCATTTGAATTTTGATCTGATTTTTTTGCATGGCGGTGGAGAAAAATTCAAGGAACCTAACCCAAAAAAAAAAAAAAAAAAAACAATTTGCACGAGCCCTTTTTTTTAATGATTTTTTAAAGATTAAAACTTTGGAAATCATAAAAAATCACCTACTATGCGTTTTGGGTCGGGGTTTGTTTTGCTGTGCTCCTAAAATCCCCATTTGAATTATGGTGTATACATTTGGTAGGGAGATCTTGAACTTTGTGGGCGACGATCCTTTGGAAAGAAGGTTTTTGGTGCACAGCAAGGGCATGCACGCCAAGATACGATCTTTTCGGAGGTTATCCAGTTGATCTGATTTTTTGCATAGTGGTGTAGAAAAATTCAAGGAACCTAACCCAAAAAAAAGGAAGCAATTTGCACAAGTTTTTTTTTAACGATTTTTTGAAGATTAAAATTTTGGAAAATCGTAAAAAATCACATACTATGCATATTGGGTTGGGGTTTGTTTTGTTGTGCTCCTCAAATCTTCATTTGAATTTTGGTTTATGCATTTGGTAGGGAGATCTTGAACTTTGTGGGGGACGATCTTTTGGAAAGAAGATGTTTGGTGCACGGCAAGGGCGTGCGTATGATCTTTTCGAAGGTTGTCCTTTTGATATGGTTCTTTGCATGGTGGTGGAGAAAAATTCAAGGAACCTAACCCAAAAAAATGGAAGCAATTTGCACCAGCCCTTTTTTTTAATGATTTTTTGAAGATTAAAACTTTGGAAATCGTAAAAAATCACATACTATTCATTTTGGGTTGGGGTTTCTTAAAGTCACCATTTGAATTTTGGTGTGTACATTTGGTCGAGAGATCTTGAACTTTGTGGGGGACGATCTTTTGAAAATAAGGTTTTTGGTGCACAGCAAGGGCGTGCACACCAGGGAACGATCTTTTCAAAGGTTGTCCTTTTGATCTTGGTTTTTGGCATGGTGGTGGAGAATAATTCAAGGAACCTAACCCAAAAAAAAAGGAAGCAATTTGCTTGAGCCGTTTTTTTAATGATTTTTTAAAGATTAAAACTTTTAAAAATTGTAAAAACTCACATGCTATGCATTTTGGGTCGGGGTTTGTTTTGTTGTGCTCCTAAAATCCCCATTTGAATTATGGTGCGTACATTCGGTCGGGAGATCTTGAACTTTGTGGGGGACGATCTTTTGAAAAGAAGGTTTTTGGTGCACAGCAAGGGTGTGCACACCAGGGGAAGATCTTTCTGAAGGTTTTCCTTTTGATCTAGTTTTTTGCATGGTGGTGAGAGAAATTCAAGGAACCTAATGTTAGTGTATGCCTTAGAAACCTTTCGTGTTGTCGATTTTAGAGCATTTTGTCTTGTATCAATATATCATAAATAATAGAAGAAAGAGTTCTTCAATTCATATATATAAACTGCTTCCTTTATTCAGCCATGCATTGAAAATAAAGTATGTATATGAAATTTCCAGACGATACATTTAATCGGTAAATGAATTTATCAAAAGGTTCCCTACGAAAGCAATATAATTTAGGCAACTATATTGCATAGTAGACATACTAGATGTTTCCGAAAGATATCATGAGTTGATATAAGTACAGATGGGTGATAGTCATGTCACTAGGGCATTAGTATGGATTAGCAGTTGAATTGTTTTTCGAACATGACCAAATAATGACAAATCACTTGGAAAAGCATGTAGTCAATGTTTCATCGTTTGGTTATATCAGTGCACGATGTAGTCCTTTGACCTGAGACATTGTGATCGGATCCGATACGGATGTGTATTATTCATACGGTGTATAAGTACGAGAATAGTCATGTTTCGTATGATAAAGCCTATTCGGTCATGCGTTGTTCATATGCAGAAACGAACGATGGTCAGGAAGAGATCCATTAACTTAGAAATATAGGATCAGGAGTACCGTTGACTCCATCCGGATTCGAGTTCCTGGACAAACGTCGATAAATGTAAAAAATCACAATCTCTGGCCAAAATCTATTATTAGTCATACGAAAGCAAGTTCGTGATGACAAGTTCCAGAAATATTGATCGACGATTTGGTAGAAGATCGAGTTTAGGATTTTGATGTTTCATGAATCCGTACTCGATCAGGATATATCAATGGAGGGACTTTACCTGCATGGTACATATAATCTGAAAAGGGTTCGATAAAGTATTTCTTCATTGTGGTTTAGGGACTATGGCACATTGCTAGATGTTTATCATAGTCGTTAGGCCTCCGGACAAGTTTCCAGATTCATCCAGAATTGGTTCACGGCTAATCCACGGTGGACTTAGATGGTCACACCAATAGCCTTGAGAAGTTAGAGAATGATAAGAGAGAGAAATGATTATCTGAAGAGGGCTAGCACCTTCCAAGGGTAATGACATGATTTCTATGGTAATAGTTACATAGAAAATTATCTGTGACATTTTAAAGGTTAAAATGGTCAAGCAATAATTAATTGTATTTAATTATTATATCTTAAAGCATTAAGATAAATGAGATGAAGTAAAATAATATTTTAATAGTTAAAGGGCAAAAGGGTAAACTTATGGTTGTTAATGTAAACTAGTTTAGTTTACATGGGCCCTTGAATAATATTGATTATTCAAAGGGGAAATTAATAAATGCTTGGGCTCTTTTTAGAATAAGATTTTATTGGGGCATGCAAGTGAAAAACAAGAAATTACAAAATGACCCATGTATATATAAATGCAAATGGTTGCATTTTAGGTTAAGTGTTCATTGTTCACTTAAAAAGAAAAAGAAAAACTCTCTCTAGGTTCGGCCACTCTCTCTTTCTCTCAAGGTGGTGTTAAAGTGTGGAGGGTTCATAGCTTTGAATCTTGGCTTCATCAAACCTAAGCTTTAAGGAGAAGGTATAACTTTAACTCATGCTTTATTTAAAGTTTTTGCCTCCTATAATCCATATCTTAGCTTGCATGTCTTGTTTACATGCTTTCCATCAATTTTTCTGCCACCTCTTCATGTTTTTTTCTTTCAAATGGTATCATAGCTTAAAAGTTCCTTGCATGTTGGTTTTGAGCAAAAGTCATGTTATTCCATGTGTTCACATGTTCATCATGCATGGTTGAGTTTGCATGTTAGTGCTTTAGTTCAAAAATGAGTTTTCCATCCCAACTCTTTACATGCATGTCTTGCCCACACCTAGATCAAAGGTAAATGTTTGTTTTTCATGTCATTTTCTTGTGTTTTGAACGATAGTAATGTTGATAATAAGCATACCTTTGTACTGAATGAGTTGTTAGTTGGAATAAGCAAGTTTGATGCATGTATATGATTCGACCATCTCCATACTTTGTGAAAATGTGTTTTTCATCTTGCTCTAATATGATTAGATGTGTTAAAATGTGATAATGTATGCATGGATGATGGTTATTGCATGAGATGTATTGAAAACTACATGCATGTGTTTGTTATGGCTTTCTTCTTTGTTATGTTTGGCCATGACTATTTTTTGCAATAAAATTTGTCATCTCATTCATGCTTTGATGAATAATGTTTTGGGAAATGTTACATGATGATTTATTTAAAGAAATAATCATGCATGTTCATTTCCATGACCTTGATTAAATTGTTTATGTTTTGACATGCTAAACGTGTTATCCTTTGATTTGATTAAAGTGTATTTTGTATGAAGAGTATGCAAATGTTGCAAGTGTTTAGTAGTGGAAAATAATGATGGCATGAAGTTATGGATTATTAATTCATGTGATGAATTATGATATTATGTATACATGATGATGGTAATTTTAATGTATGATATTTAATTTGATTAAATTATCATATAATGCATCTTTGCATGACATAAGTTATTATATTTTTGAAATGTATTAATTTGTTTTTGAATAGTTTCAAAAAATGATGATGCAAGATGATATGATTGTTTTTGATAAGATAAATGTGTCATAAAAAATTATTACTTCATTTAAAGTAACTTGTGTCATAGAATGATTACTCTTGAAGTAATAAAACCCATTTGTCTATGTCATGCATGACTTTTTTGAAAAGTCTTGAAATGATGTTAATTATTAAATAACAAAATCATTATTATATCTTTGGGTGGAATATGACAAAAGTGTTTGTGTAATGATTCCCTTAAAATGTGTAATTGTTGCATGCCCTAAAGTTATGATAAATTTACCACATGCATATATATAATATCTATTTATATATGAGTTATATATATATATATATGGTATGAATGTTTAATATTTATTTATGTGATGGATGAATATTAGATTAGAGGGTTGATCATGGGTGCCATTTAGTATTCAAAATATTCAAAAGTGTTTTTAAAATTCTTTTATTAAATGGCTTGTAATAATTAAATTTTATTTATTTATTTTAATACGTGCCTAAGATCCAATTTGTAATTGAATCAGCTGGACGAGAACCCGAAGAGCATCCAGATGACAATCCGATCGAAGATATAAGATTAGGGTAAATAGTTTACCTTTAGAATGTATTTTCGAAAAGCCCCATGGTCAACCCACATGCTTTAATTTATGCATATATGTGATATGTATAGAAAGTTAGTTAAACATGGCATGTTAAAAATTAATTAACTAAGGTTAAACCTAAATCTCCCCAAATTAAAATTATTAAATCCAAGTCTCCCATTGTGGGATAACTAAATTCTTTAATATAAATTTTAATATCCCAAGATTTCTATTATGTGAGGGATATGATCTTTATATCATAGAATTAAGTTGATCTTGTTCTTGGATGGATATTTTCACCTTGACCCATATTTCTATTATGTGAGGACATGATGCAAAATGCCATCCTAAGATAGCACAAAGGTTCGGATTTAACTAGCCTAGGGTACCAAGAATTCTATTATGTGAGGTATCCGAAGCTAGGACAAGGAATATGGATCAAATCTTATATAGTGATATAAAAGGAAAATAGTTTCCTACTTATTAGACTTAATTGACCAAGAATTCTATTATGTGAGGTTAATTGAATTTAATAAGAAATTGATTCTCCACTAAGAAATTTAATCCAATGAAAATTTTTGGATCCTATCTAAGGGAGTGTAGGACTCGAATAAAATAGTGGGAGCTAATTTGATTATGCAATAAAAAGGTTTAAAAGGATTACAAGACACTAATAAAATTATTTTTCTTTGCAGTTTCATCTTTGTGATATATAATAAAAAAAAATGGCCAACAATGTTCTCCTAAGGATAATGGATAATAACATGTTAACCAGACCCAATCTTAAGGATTGGCTAAGAAATCTCAGAATCGTTCTAGATTTCGAAAGGATTGCTTATGTCCTGGAAGCACCTCTTCCACTTGATATTGGACTTGATGCTCCACAAGCTAAGCTTGGTGCTTTTAAAAAATGGAGAGAGGATAGTAGGAAGGCTAGAAATTACATGCTAGCCTCAATGAATAGAGAACTTCAGACTAAGCATGAAAAGGTTTCGAATGCTTATGATATCCTCACAACTTTACAAGAGTTGTATAGCAAAAATCTAAGAGTGGTTGAGTATGAGTTATGTGCATCCCTCTTTAGCATGAAGTTGAGGGAAGGGGTACCTCCAGATGATCATACTATTAAGATGATCAATGGATTAGGTCGATCGGATGGATATGGGGTGGTCATGCCAAACCGTCTCAAAGTGAATTTGGTTCTTGTAACGCCCCACTTGAGGTACGTAGCTAATGTTTCTTCCTTTGCTCTTATTTGAGTTGGTTTATTAGTATTATTGTTTGGTTGACCTTTGATTGAGTGTTATGTTGAACATTTGCCTTGAATTGGTTAAAATAAAGGAAGTTTTGTGTTCCAGGCTTCGCTGGGACGAAGAAGAATCTTCGCCGCGACGAAGAGGTGTTGAAGCCACGGGGAAGCTGCTGGACAGTTTCGCCGCGGTGATAGAAGCTTCCTCGCCACGGCGACGTGCCGACCAAATTGTTTGTTAAGTTTTAGATATTTTCTTCCCTAGGGGCAATTTGACCATTCTACCCCTAATTAGTAGGAAAAGTGGTGAGTAAATTGAAAGGATTTTTCATGGAGAATATGTTAATGTGGGGGTGTGTTTGTAATGAATCAAAGGATATAGATGGAGTTCCTAAGGAAGAGTAAGGGCAAAATGGGAAGGCTTGTGCATAAAATGTGTTAAAAGGAATTAAGTCATTGCAAACCCTTCATTCTTCTTCTCCATCGCCACTCTCGCTTCTTACTTCCTCTCAATTTCTCTTTCATTTGTTCAAGGTTTTTAAGAGGGCTTTTAGACTGATTTGGGGTAGGAAAGCAATCTAAGGCATCCTAAGGTAAGGATTCTTGCTTTGGATGTGAAGTTTTGTGAAATTTGAGTGTATTTGAATATTGAGGGCCTTTGGTTGAATTGTTTAAGGGTAGAGAAAAATCAAGCAAACCAAGAGAAAGGAAGTGCTAGTGAGATCTCTCCATATCAAGGTAAGTAAATCCCAACCCAAATGGAGATTTGAGAATTTTCTTGATTAGGGTTTTAATAGCAATTATGAATGTATGTTGTATACATGTTATATGCTTTGTTATTGAGTCTCAAATGGAGATTATTATTGCTTTGTGATTGTTCATACATTTCAAGTATAAGAAATGAGATGTGGGTTGGAAAGGTAGTTTGAGATGGAATTGAAGGATATTGAGAAATCCTTTTTGGAAGTGCTATTCTATGGCAGGAATTATGGCTATGTGAGGGAGTTTTCTCCCATTTTGGATGGTTAGAGAAAGACATAGAATTATTGTTATAGTAGAGTTTTATTATGCACTTGAGTTGTTTGATGAAATGCCTAATAGAGGTTTGAGTATGAGTAGTGAACCTTAATTCTTGCAACATTGCATGTTGGCATTTCATAAGTGCATTAGTGGAGATGAACCATCCATAGACATTAATTGTCCATGGAGAAATGACTTAAGAAAGAGTAGAAAACTTTGTGTAGGCACTTGCTCTATGAGTAGAGAACTTTGTGAATGCAACTACTCTAAGGGTAGAGAGAATGAGAAGTGCTATGAGAAGAGTATGAGAAAAGGGTTGATGCTTTGTGATCGTCACCCGATAGTTATTAGAAAGGGTTGATGCTTTGTGATCGTCACCCAAAAATCATGAGAAACGGGTTGATGCTTTGTGATCGTCACCCGATAGTTATGGAAACCGGATAGGTGCTTTGTGATCCCCACTCGGTAGTCATTAAGAACGGGTTGGTGCTGTGTGAACTCCACCCGACAGTCATGCAGAGTGAGATGGTGCTGTGTGAACGCCATTTGGTCGTACCCCCGGTAAGATGAGGCCATGACGTTTAGTAGAAAACAATAGAAAGAAAGTGTGAGGAAAGAATTAAGAGAAGTACTTACGGGGATAGATAGATAGAGGGTTTACTTACTGAGCATTATTTTGTGCTCACCCCGTTATTTTCCTTTGTGGATGCAGGATCTAGGTGATGATGCAGTCGGAGGGGCGTCGGCAAAGAGGAGCAATAGCTACACTGTTTCCCCTGTTTTTGTCTTTTTAAATAGCATTTTGTAAATAATGCTCTTTGTGTATAAAAGACTTAGTACATATAATAAAAAGAAAGTTTTGGGCCCATTTTCTATTATTATTTTGCATGCATTGTACTAGTTTACAACAGTTGTTACAATTCTACAATCCATTCCTTTAAGTTATAAACCATTTATAACTAACTACAATCTCAATAGGATTGAGCGAAACGTCTCTGAATTGCTAAATGAGCTTCAAGAATTTCATAGGCAGAATGTGAAAGGGAAAGGACATGAGGATGTCTTTGTCGCTTCCACCAGTAGGGCCAATAAAAGGCCCAAAAAGCAACAAAAGAAAGGTCCAAAAGTTGGACCCAAGAATAAGAGCTTCAAGAAGCCAGCGGCAAAGGCAGAGAAGGCCAATGCAAAAGGAAAATGTTTCCACTGTGGAGAAGATGGACACTAGAAAAGGAACTATCCTCAATACCTAAACAGTCTAAGGAAAAGCAAAGGAAAAGAAGGTACGAACCAATGTCTTATGATTAAATATGAATTAAGTGTTAAATTAGATAGTAATTCCTGGATATTAGATTCAGCAACAACATCTCATATTTGTATGTCTTTGTAGGCACTTCAGAATTGTTCTGAGGTGACAAGGGCTAGATCATTTTGAGGATGGCAAATAAGGCACGAGTTGCAGCCGAGGCCATGGGGACTTGCCTAATAAGACTACCTTCAGGACATGTTTTGAATTTATTTAAAGTATTGTACTTTGAAAAAGCCACTAGAAACATCATTTCTATTTCTGCTTTGTGTAAAGCAGGTTACTATGTATTGTTTAATGGAAATGAATGCTCAATATATTTTGGAAATGTTTTACTTGGTAAAGCTGTGAATACAAATGATTTGTATGTCTTAGAACTAAATGATTATGCTTCAATCAATACCATTTCTAATAAAAGAACTCGATTTGAATCAAATCCTAAAATTCTATGGCATCATAGATTGGGTCATATAGGAGAGAGAATATTAGTACAGCTTGGAGAAAGTGGGATCATAAACTCATTGGGTTCTGAACCCTATCCAACCTGTGAATCGTGTCTCCAAGGAAAGATGACCAAGTCTCCCTTTTAGAATAAAGGAGACAAGCTAAAGAACTATTAGGACTCATATATACAGATGTGTGTGGACCATTCAGTACTTTAGCTAGGGGAGGATTTGAATACTTCATTACCTTTACATATGATATGGGTATTTGTATTTAATGAAATACAAATTTGAATCCATTGAAAAATTTAGAGAATTCAAGAATGAAGTGGAAAATCAAACTGGAAAGAGTATTAAAATACTACGATCAGATCGTGGGGGTGAATACTTGAGGATAGAGTTTCAGGAGTTCTTAAAAGAAAATGAGATCATCTCACAATTGACTCATTCCTATACACCCCAACTTAATGGAGTGTCTGAAAGGAGAAATCGTGCTCTATTGGATATGGTATGATCGATGGTAAGTTTACAGACTTGTCAATATCTTTGTAGGGGTACGCTCTCCTGACCGCTGTGTTCATCCTTAATAGGGTCTCGTCTAAAACTATCTAGAAAACACTGTATGAGATATGGTATGGAAAACGTCCAAGTCTGAATTATATGAAGATTTGGGGCTGTCCAACTTATGTTAAATTAGTTAAATCTGATAAGCTGGATGTTAAATTCGAGAAGGGTCGGTTCATTGGATATCCTAAAGATAGTTTAGGATATTACTTTTACTTCGAAAGTATCAAAGAGTTTGGATCAATAGAAATGCGCCATTCCTCGAGAACGAGTTCTTGGAGGAAGGCGGTGTTGGAAGAAATATTGAACTCAAGGAAGAGTTCGAAGAGCCAAGAACCGAGATTGCTGAAGCTGTAACATCCACTTAGCGAACCTCAGTATCAGATACTATGGTTCTAGTGCAAAAGTCTTCTAGAATATCAAAACCTCCAGAAAGATATGGGTTCCTACATGAGCAAGATTTTGAATCTTACTTAGTCGGAGTAGATGATCATGGTGATGATCCTAGAAGCTACGAAGAAGCAATATTGGATAGAGATTCAGGAAAATCGCTGGAAGCGATGGATTCTGAGATAGAATCAATGCATGCCAAGTAAGGTTACTTGTGGATCCACAAGAGGGAATAGTTCCGATAGGTTGCAAATGGGTCTACAAGAGAAAATTTGAAAAGGATGGGGAGGTAGAGACCTTCAAAGCTCGACTGGTAGTGAAAGGTTATACAAGAAACAATGATTGGATTATGAGGAAACCTTCTCGCCTATAGCTATGACTAAATCCAGTTGTATAATGCTAGCCATCGCAGTATACCATGATTATGAAATTTGGCAGATGGATGTCAAAACAACTTTCCTTAATGGGTTTATTGAGGAAAATATCTATATGGAACAACCAATAGGTTTTGTATCCTTTGTTGAAAAACATAAGTTATATAAATTGCATTGATCCATTTATGAATTGAAGCAAGCTTCAAGAAGCTGGAACATTCGATTTAACGACATAATCAAATCGTTTGGTTTTGTTAAGAATCCGGATGAGCCCTGTGTATAAAAATGGGTTAAAGATCATGCCATCATGTTTCTCATATTATATGTAGATGACATACTTTCGATGGGAAATGACGTAGGCATGATGATAGAGGTTAAAGTTTGGTTATCCAAACCTTCTCAATGAAAGACTTAGGAGAAGCGACCTACGTCCTTGGCATTCGTCTATAGAGATAGAACGAAAAGGGTAATTGGATTATCCCAGAAATTGTACATAGAGAAAATGTTGAAAGATTCAGCATGGAGAAGTCTGAGAGAGGTCTCTTGCCCTTCACTCACATTCTTCATCTTTCCAAAGAGATGGGTCCAAAGATCGATGAAGAGAGACAACGGATGCATAATGTGCCTTATACGTCTGCCATAGGCAGTTTAATATACGCAATGCTGTGTACAAGACCTGATATAGCTTATACTGTAAGTGTTATGAGCAGATATCAGTCAAACCCAGGGGAGAAACATTGGTCGGTTGTAAAATCGATCCTTAAGTACTGGAGAAGAACAACTACAACATGCAATATAGCAAGTGCACTAGTCGCAATAAGTAATAAAGTGATAAGAAAAGTATCTTTTCCAGGAGGATTGGTTGTTAAGCACTGATTTTCCTAATTGTTATCAAATTGGAGAAATCGAAAAGTGTTGGATTTACGGGAGAAACTTAAAATTAAACTGAAAGCAAAATTTACTAAGTATTAAAAAGCTAAATAATGAAAGCAAGATTAAAGTGAGAGTAATATCAATTTAAGAAAACAGGTAGGGTTTTGACTTCATTATGACTCTATGGATTAATTCTACGAATTATGCTACTTCTACACTCACATGCACGGATTGTAAATCGAATTCCCTCAATTGTAAAACATACCTTCTCAGGCTATGAATTCCTACTTTTCCCTATTAAGCTTTCGCACCCAACAAAATGAAGATTAATAGATCCAAGTTCATTAAGCTAATGGAATCCTAGATTGATTTCAAACCTATCTCTAGTGTTCAATACAACAATGGTGATTACCCAAGAAGCCCAACATGATCCATTTCTCAATCTCATCATGTTCAACAAATAAAATCAATAAAAATCAGAATAATCACACAATCCATGCAATAGAATGTAAAAGCAACAATAATCTATTGATTAACCATAGAAATCTGAATTACATCAAAACCCTAACCCAAAGTGAGTTAGTTCATAACTAAATTAACACAAATAGCAAGAAAAATAGTAAACACAGCAGTCAAAATATTGAAACAAAGAAAAAAGAGTAAAAGATCTCCCCTAATTGATGAATCCACAAGGTTAAATCTCAAATCTTCTCTCCTTTCTCCCAAAATGTCATAGCTGCTCTAAACCAAGATGAACCTCTTTAAAAATGGCTATTGTCAGTCCAAAAACCTAAAAACTTTCCTAAAATAAAACTGTGCGTTTTAATTAAAACTGAAAATCGTAGACTTTGCCGCGGCGAACCTTCCTGAACAATTTTGAATTTACGGAATTGCCCTCTACTTGCTTCCATGCTTGAATCTTCCATCTTTGATGCTCTCCAATGGAACAAGCTTCATAGTGCTTCAAATCCACTCCAAAACTTCCTCGAATTTTGAGATTCGCTTGCTTCTGGGTCCAAAAACTCGATTCCGCTCATTATTTGCTCAAAGTGCACGTTTTGGCCTGAAACATCAAATATGTGAAATTAAGTTGCAATTCAGGCACAAACGAAATAAGAAGTATCCAAAATCCGACCAAAAAGCCTAAATAAAACAGTATAATCCTCGGATTATCAAGTACTTAAGAAGAACTAAAGATCTAGTTCTGAGTTAGGGATGTTCATAATTAAACATTCAAGAATACTCAGATTCTGATTTCCAATCAGATATTGACGATAAAAAGTCTACGCCAGGGTACATTTTTATATCTAATGGAGGTTCTGTTAGTTAGAAAAGTTCCAAACAGACAACTACAACAAACTCCACTACAGAAGCTAAATACATATAAAAGGAGGCTGTTTGGATGCGAAAGTTCGTAATTGAACTTGGTGTGGTTCCGAACATGGCTTACCCGATAAGCATGTTCTGTGACGATATTGGAGCTATTACACAAGCAAAGGAACCAAGGGCACGCCAAAAATCCAAACACATTCAGTGCAAGTATCACATTTTGAGAGAATTCGTTGGAGCTGGAGAGATTATAATTCTGAAGACACCTTTAGTAGAAAATGTAGCTAATCCACTGACTAAGGCGATGACACTGAAGCAATTGGACCATCATCTTGAGAAGATGGGTATGAGATACAACATCGAATGGCTTAAGTGCAAGTGGGAGTTTGTTAGTGTATGTTAATGTATGCCCTAGAAACCATTCGTGTTGTCGGTTTCAAAGCATTTTGTCTTGTATCAATATATCATAAAAAATAGAAGAAAGAGTTCTTCAATTCATATATATAAATTGCTTCCTTCATTCAGTCATGTAGTTAAAATAAAGTATGTATATGAATTGTCTAGATGATTCATTTAATCGGTAAATAAATTTATCGAAAGGTTCCCTACGGAAGCAATATAAGTTGGGCAACTATATTGCATGGTAGGCATACTAGATGCTTCCGAAAGATATCATGAGTTGATATAAGTACGGATGATGATGATGATAGTCATCTCATTAGGGCATTTGTATGGATTAGCAGTTGGTGAACTTTTTTTTGAACGTGACTGAGTAATGACAAATCACTTGGAAAAACATGTAGTCAATGTTTCATCGTTTGGTTATATTAGTGCACGATGTAGTCCTTTGACCCAAGACATTATGGTCGGATCCAATACAGATGCGTATCATTCATACGGTGTATAAGTACGAGACTAGTCATGTTTTGTATGATAAAGCCTATTTGGTCATGCGTTGTTCATATGCGGAAACAAACAATGGTCAAGAAGGGATCCATTGACTCGGAAATATAGGATCAAGAGTACTACTGACTCCATCCATATTTGAGTTCCTAGACGAACGTTGATAAATGTCAGAAATCAGAATCTCTGGCCAAAGTCTATTATTAGTCATACGAAAGCAAGTTCGTGATGACAAGTTCCAGATGATGCGTGTTTCCTACAACATGCAAATGTAGCAAGTGCACTAGTCGCTCAAGTAATATAATGATGAGTGAGTATCGTTCCCACGAGGATTGTTAGCTAAGCACTAAGTTTCATACTATTCTCAAGTTGGAGCAATCGATTTCTTTGGATTAATGGGAGCTATTTCTAATTAAAACTGAACAATAAATTTTAAACTAAAATTAACGAAGAATGCGAGATGAAAAACACGGATAGAAATTAATTCAAGTAAAACGGGTAGGGTTTTGACTTCATTCGGATTTTATGGGTTAAACCTAAAAATTAAACTAAATTCATACTCATACGCATTGATTGTAAATCGAACTCTCCTAAGTGTTAAACATACCTTCTCAGGCTATGTTTCCCTACTCTTCCTTATCAACTTTCCGCACCCAACAATTTGAAAGTTAACAAATCCAAGCTCATTAAGCATAAGAATCCTACAATGATTTCATTGATTTTTGAATCTATCTCTAGCATCCAATACTACAATGGTGATTACCCAAGAAGCCTAACATGATTCATTTCTCAATCTCATCATGTTCATCACATAAAACCAGTAACTGCAGAATAATCACACAATCAAAGCACAATCATATGAAAAGAAAACAATCAATCACTTAACCCATTAAAATCCGAACTACAATCAAAACCCTAACCCAAAATGGGTTAGTTCATGTCTAAATCAACAACACAAATGAAAGAAACAAAAATATTAAAGTTCAACATAATGAAAATAAAAGAAAAGATAAGAAATCTCCCCAAAATGATGAATCCTCTGGTTTGAAATCGAATCTTAACCCTTGTTCAACCTCCCAATTTCTCAAAATGAACTCTAAGAGAATGTAAAATGCTGCCCTAACCCTATTCGACCTCCTTTCCAAAAAGGCTAAGTGTTTCTTTTATACTTCGCCCAAATTCTCCAGAAAAACACGCACAAAGTAAAACTGTACGTTTTACAAAACTGAAAATTACGACCGTCGTCGCGGCGAAGAAGAAGTCTCGCCGCGGCGATGAGAGAAGGAGATATGTTCGTGTCTAGCGTACTTCGCTGCGGCGAAGCTTCTTGAAAAGTTTTGAAATTATAGAACCGCCACTCTGCTTGCATATTCGCTTGATTCTTCAATCTTCGGCGCTCTCCCTTAGAAGCGAGCTTCATAGTGCTGTATTCTGCTTCAGAACTCTCCCAACTTCTGAGACCCGCTTACTTTTGAGTTAAGAATTTCCAATTTTGTCCATATTTGCTCAAAATGACCAATTTAACCTGAAACACGAAATGTAACAAATTAAGCAACAATTCAGGTTAAAATGAACTAGAAAGTACCTGAAATTCGACTAAAAAGTCTAATGAAAATGTTATAATCTACGGATTATCAAATACCCCCAAACTAAACATATGCTCGTCCCCGACCATATGGTACAAAACTAAAGGAAACGAAAACAACAAACTGCTAACAAAAACACAAAACACACACACATCAAAACTGAAAAATGAACAAAAACCAATAAGAATCAAATTCAACAAACGAATTGCCTAGAATTTACACAAGTCTCAAAAGTTGTTGAAAAATTATTATCAGGAAATGTTCAACACTCCAAGAATTATAAGCTATATCGACTATCTTTCTCAATCAATCCATCAAGTAGGTGATCCCCACTTCAATCCACATTCCAACTTCCCGGATTATTTTATGCAAAAATGTAAAGTTTATCAAATGGTGACGGACTCCATAAGCCTAAATATCGAACTACTCTCCACTAATGAGGACTAGACAAAGATAAGAATCAAAAGGTCTTTAAAAGCTTGTACGTTAGGCTCGGGTAGTGGGTTCCAAGAAAAAGGATAGGAATAACAAAGTAAGAAAACTCGGTTTTCCTAATGCAAAAGCTAACATCAAATCGAACTCCACTTCTTCTTAACCACCAATTGAAATGTCCACTAATTCACAACCCTCAAACGTGTATTTTTCTTATTCCGGAAACAATAAATGCGAGGGAATCTCGTTTAAGGTGTATGTGGCGTTGTTATAAGGATAAAGTGTTTAGGGTATAAGCATTGGACAATTTTGTTGTTTTCCAAGAAAAATAAAGCAATAGAATTCATAAAGCTCAAATGGGTGACTAGGGACAATTTCATTCATGGGTCGGCTAGAAAGGCTCAAACGTTTCGAAAAATGCCTAAATCATCTTCTCAACCATGTCTAATCCTAGAATTTCGCCTCAAGCACTTCTCTACTAGGTTCTAGAGTCCACCAACATTATCAAACTTCACCTAACCACATAAAATGAATCTAAGCATGCCGAAATAAATGAAAATTGTGGCTGAACCACTCAACAAACCTCAATCAAAATCCGGTCAATAAACATAAACTTGAAGCAATGCTTAACATTTCTCAACAATAAAATTGCAACAACCTTATTCTCATCATTGATTTATACAATTCATCATCGGCAAAAACAATCAAACAAGAGAATTTTTTTTTAATTTAATTTAATTTTTTTTCCGTTTAAGGTGTACGTGGCGTTGTTATACTAGAGGTTGCCAAGTACTGCTAGGTAGTTTTTAAGGCGGGTTCTGGTTTCCAGCCAATATACCCTTAAACTAGGTTTTATTTCTATTTCCTACCCCCAAACTAAACATGACATTGTCCCCAATGTTCCATTACGCATATATCAGGAATAGAAAATCAGAATTAACAAAGGTACGAGAAAACTCCCTGGTTAATCCATGAAGTGTCGCTCCACAATGCACACCCGGTTTCAGACTTTTCATCACCCAGAATCTGTCAAAACAATTGAAACTATGGTGTTCCTTGTGTTAGCACAAATTCACAAACTAACTTGAAAATATTACAACCTAATCTCGTCCTTTCAACAACTACAAATTAACAAAAACAACAAAAACAACTAAACAAAATCCAAAACAGAGACAAAACTGAGTTTAATGTTTAAAATGAACAAAATCAAATAAAAACAAATCAACATAAAGACAAACAAAAACAGGTGCTCCGGCTTCTTCTTCTTCTTCTTCTTCCTCTTCTTCCTCATCTTCCTCTTCTTCCTCGGAGCCCATCCACTCATCTGAGTCCCAGTCGGCCTATTGGTATGCTGAAGTGTCAACGTTGAGCTCTTTAAAGCTATTCTTCTGTATCTCATACATCACGTGGGTGTGCTCAGCCAACCAATCCTGTCGTTTTCTCATATATTTCATCAGACCCATCATCTGCTGCATGATCTCTTTCTGTGTAGCTGTGGAGCTGGAAGATGTGGCAGGGCCTTGTGTGGTTCTCTGTCGTTTTGCCCCTGCTCTTGGTTGCGCAGTTTTTGGACGGTCAAGGTGCTTCCTATAATACTCTGAGTCTAGAACTAGGGCAGCATGAATACGGTGCTCGTCATCTTGAACCTCGACTCTAACTCTAAGGCATAAGGCTGTGATGAGATGTGGGAAACCGTAACTTGTTCGCCCTGGTTTGGAGGATAGCTTAATGCTATTCCAGATCATGTCTCCCACATCGATTCTCTTCCCTGTGGCAATAGAGTAAAGCAATACTGCCTTCTGGTGAGTAACTGTGCTGTAGTGCAATTCTGGCATCAATTTCACACTGACAAAATATTGCCACAGTCGAGCCATCGGTGTCAACTAAGTTCCCTTGAGAGTCTTCTTCTGTTTCTTTGATACTGCCCAATTTGCATCCGATTTTGCAATGACCGGAAGGATGATACTGTTCTCAAACCGTGATCTTTTAAACTGTACGTACTCATCCTGGAAAATTTCATTCAGGTTGTAGAACTCATTGATTACCCTTTCTGTAAATGGCACGTCAACCCCTCTTACAAAAACTGTACCTTCCTGACAATCCGGGAGATTACCATAGAACTCCCTTACTAGCGACTCTACAGCCGGTTGTGCAGGAGAACTCATAAACATCTCCCAACGTCTCCCTCTACTCCAGTCCAAGGACTGACTCGCGGTCAATCCGCGCTTAGGAATAATACCCTTATCTTTTTGGATTGCCTCCTCATACCTTTTACGGGCTTCCTTATTAACAAAACGGTTGTCAACATTCTTTCCTTTGCCCTTACCCTTACCCTTGTATGGATACTTAATTTTGGCAAGCATTGTTCACAATTCAAATTCACTCAAAAATTATATCCCAATAATTCAAACCTAGTTGTTCTACACAACCAACTCAATTCTGCAAAAACAAACGACACTTTTAAAATTTGCGCTTTACCCCCAAACTACAAATGTTTCAAATCCACACAAACACTCCAATATTTCAAAAACCCACACTCCTCACAATCATCCAATGCAAGAACTGCTCTTCCTCTGACAAAATCAATGCTCAAAATCACCCAAATTCCACAACTCAATTGCAACAAAAATTTTCAAATCTACAATTAAAAACTTGAAATTGTGCGAAAAAAAGCTTTGGGTACTTGAGATCTTACCAATATGAAAGAGTATTCACCACCAATTGAACCAGAAACAGCCCAGATTGAAAAACCCCAAATTTTTTATCCAAAAATTTTCGTGAAATTTTTGCGAAAATTGTTGTTGAAATGGGTTGTTTTGGTGTTTAGGAGGGTTAAGGAGTAAGAATTTTGGTTGGAAAAGCACTAGGAAGGCAAAAGATTGAATTTTGAAAAATTTTCTCTCAAGTGAAAATGAAAAGTTGCATGAAGAATGAAAAAGAAGAGTGAGTATTTATAGAAAAGTACTGTCATCGCGGTGAAGAACAAGCTTCGCCGCGGCGACGTTCTTCGTGCATGAACCCTAAAAAATACCCAGGTTTCGCCGCGGTGAAGAAAAATTCTTCGCTGGGGCGAAAACATACAGAGGCAACTCGCCTCGGCGAAGAATTTTCTTCGCCGCAGCGACAATGCCTTAGAAAATTTTCCAAAAACTTATCCTACTTTCTTCGCTGCGGCGAAGACAATTCCTTCGCCGGGGCGAAAACTTCTAGGAGCTGACATTTTTTTTTTCGATTGCTTCGCCGCGGTGAAGAAAACTTCTTCGCCCCGGCGAAGTCTGGAGCATTTTGTTTCCTTTCCTTCTCTGAAAATTTCACCTGAAACACCCAAAAACACACATCAAAAATCATTCAAAATCATCAAGAATTCAAACAAATTAAAACACAACGAAATGAAAAACAAATAATTAAAAACATTTGGGTTGCCTCCCAAGAAGCGCTTGTTTATAGTCGATAGCTCGACTCTCTCAATCCTTCAAGTTGGGATGTCAAGCCGGATTGGGATGGATTTGCAACTCATCATCCCAACTATGTAGGGCTTCAATCTCTGTCTATTTACTGTAAAGGTGCCCTTTTCTTCATGTGACACTTCCACCGCTCCGTATGGATGAACTCTTGTCACTGTGAACGGTCCGGACCATCTAGACTTAAGTTTTCCAGGAAAAAGCCTAAGTCTAGAATTAAACAACAACACCTTCTGCCCTACTTCAAAGACAATATCCTTTTTTTCTCCAGCAGCTTTCAAGTCCAGGTTTATCTACTTGACTGCCCAATATGCTTTATGCTCGAGTTCTATCGGCAAGTGGCATGCTTTCCCGTAAACCATCCTAAATGGAGACATACTAATCGGAGTCTTAAAAGTAGTTCGGTATGCCTAAAGTGCATCATCCAGCTTCCGTGACCAGTCTTTCCTAGATACATTAACTGTCTTTTCTAAAATCCCCTTGAGTTCTCTATTCGACAGTTCCACTTGCCCGCTCGTTTGCGGATGGTAAGGTGTTGCAACTCTATGTGTCACTTCATACTTACTCAATAGTGCATCCATTTGCCTATTGCAAAAGTGAGATCCTCCATTACTAATGATTGCCCGTGGAACCGCAAACCTTGAGAAAATATTCTTTCTCACAAACTTAATCACTACCCTAGCATCATTAGTTGGCAATGCAACTGCCTCAACCCACTTCGACACGTAATCCACCGTTACCAAGATATATGTGTTCCCAAAAGAACTTGGGAAGGGACCCATGAAATCAATCCCCCACACATCAAAAAGTTCAACCACTAGGATGTTGTTCAACAGCATCTCATCTCTTTTTGAAATATTACCCATCCGTTGACATTGGTCACATTCTTGAATCATCCAGAAGGAATCCTTAAAGAGGGTTGGCCAATAAAACCCCGATTGTAAAACCTTGGCTGCTGTTCTAGCTCCCCCAAAATGGCCACCTACTTCCTTCTAGTAACAATGCCGCAGAATGCTTTCCATCTCCTCCTCCGGGACACATCTTCATATCATCTGATCTGTACAGTGTCTGTATAAAAACGGTTATTCCCAAAAGTAGTACTTCAAATCTGAGAAGAATTTTCTCTTTTGTTGGTACGTCATACCACTTGGGAGCACCCTTGATGACAAATAGTTTGCAAAATCCGCATACCATGGTGCTTATTCCACTCTCATCAACTTCTCATCCGAAAATGTTTCTCTAATTAACATTTCCTCCTCATTTCCCCCTCATTTCCCTTGATTGGTCTCTCAATTCTCGACAAGTGATCAGCCACCACATTTTTCGTCCTCTTTTTATCTCTAATTTTCAACTCGAACTCCTGTAGTAGTAAAATCCATCGTATCAGTCGAGGTTTTGCTTCTTGCTTTGCCAATAGGTGCCTGAGTGCTGAATGGTCCATGTAGACGATCACCTTTGCACCTAACAAATAAGAACGAAACTTGTCAAAAGCAAAAACTACAGCCAACAATTCTTTTTCAGTGGTGGTGTAATTCAATTGTGCATCAACGAGTGTTTTGCTAGCATATTGAATTACATGCAACACTTTGTTTTTCCTCTGTCCTAAAACTGCCCCTAAAGCAAAATCACTAGCATCACACATCAATTCGAAGGGTAGTGCCTAATCGGGAACTGCAATAATAGGTGTAGATACTAATAATTTTTTTAGAGTTAGAAAGGCATGCATGCAATCATCATTAAAGTCAAAAACAACATCTTTATTCAATAAATTGCAAAGGCGTTTAGAAATCTTAGAAAAATCCTTGATGAAGCGTCTATAAAACCCCGCATGTCCCAAGAAACTTCTGACTGCTTTGACATTTGATGGTAGTGGTAGCTTCTCAATCACTTCCGTCTTTGCTCAATCAACTTCTATTCCTTCCTTGGAGATCCTATGCCCAAGCACTATTCCTTCTTGGACCATGAAGTGACACTTCTCCCAATTGAGCACCAAGTTTGTCTCCTTACATCGCTGCAAAACAAAAGAAAGATTAGTTAGACAGCTATCAAATGATGAACCAAAAACTGAGAAGTCATCCATGAAGACTTCTATAAACCGTTCCACCATGTCTCCAAAGATTGACATCATGCATCTTTGAAATGTTGCTGGTGCATTGCATAACCCAAAAGGCATCCTTCGGTAAGCAAAGGTGCCGTAGGGGCAAGTGAAGGTCGTCTTCTCTTGATCCTCATGAGCGATGACAATTTGGTTATATCCTGAATACCCATCCAGGAAACAGTAATAGGCATGTCCTGCCAACCTCTCCAACATCTGATCAATGAAAGGTAACGGAAAATGATCCTTCCTTGTTGCCTCATTCAATTTCCGGTAATCAATGTATACTCTCCAGCCTATCACTGTCCTCGTTGGTATCAACTCGTTACTCTCATTCTTTACCACCGTGATACCTCCCTTCTTCAGAACCACTTGTACTAGGCTCACCCATGGGCTATCGAAAATAGGATAAATAATCCCCGTATCTAAGAGTTTCACCACCTCCTTTCTCACCACTTCCTTTATCGAAGGATTCAATCTCAGTTGTGGTTGCACCCTAGGCTTAAAATCATCCTTCATGAGTATCTTATGCATGCAAAATGATGGCGAGATTCATCTAATGTCCGAGATGGTCCATCCAATTGCTAGTTTATGTTCCCTCAACACCCTAATCAACCGCTCTTCCTCTAATGTGCTCAAACCTGAACTAATAATCATCGAGAAAGTTTCTGAGTCTCCAAGATAAACATATTTGAGCTGGGAAGGTAAAGGTTTCAATTCAAGCTTTGGAGGTTCTTTATTTTTTTCCTTCTCCTTCTCTTTGTCAAAATCAAACTCCTCAAATTCAACATCTTGACTCTCATCAATCGGTTGAAGTGCTTCTAACATCCTAGCACAATCATTACTCGTCGACTCTTCTACCTCTACTATTTTTTATTTGGCTATACACGCTTCTAAAGGTAATTGTGGGGTGTTTTCTTCCATAGATTCCTCAACCAATTTGTCCACCACGTCGACACTAAAACATGAATCCGTTTCAGCTGGAAACTTCATCGCTTCAAAGACATTGAAAGTTACTGTTTCATCTTGAACTCTCAACAGTAACTTTCCTTCTTGCACATCAATAAGTGCTCTCCCCGTGGCCAAGAATGGTCGGCCCAAAATCAAAGGAATTTCCTTATCCTCTTCAATGTCCAACACCATAAAATCTGTTGGAAAAATTATCTTTCCCACTTTCACCAATACATCCTCTACTATCCCCCTCGGGTGTTTTATTGACCTATCTGCTAGTTGCAACGACATGGTTGTTGGCTTCACTTCACCAATCCCCAATCTCCTAAAAACAAAAAAGGGCATCAAATTAATACTAGCTCCTAGATCACATAAAACACGATCAAATGTAATATCTCCTATAATACAAGGAATAGTAAAACTCCCTGGATCTTTGAGCTTTGGAGGTAACTTCTTCTAGAGGATGGCACTACACTCCTCCGTGAACATTACTGTTTCCTCATCGTCTAACTTCCTTTTGTTCGATAAGATTTCCTTAAGGAACTTCGCATAGCTCGGCATCTGCTGTAATGCATCTGCAAAAGGAATGTTAATATGCAATTTTTTAAAAATTTCAATAAACTTTGAAAATTGCTTATCCTGGTTCTTTTTCTTCAATCTCTGAGGAAAAGGCATGGGTGGGGTGTGATGTGCCAACTCTGGTGGTATCTCAGGGAATGGCAATTTCTCCTTCTTCTTTTGCCTTTCATCATTTTTCTTTTTCTCTTCCTCCAAACCACTTGGTTTCTCTTCAGCTTCGATTTCTTCATCAACTTCCTCTTCAGATTCTTCCTTTTCAGTTTCTTTCTTTCCAGCTTGTTCAACCTCTTCCAAAACTGTCCCACTCCTCAAAATAATGGCATTTGCTTGCTCACGTGGGTTAGTGACTGTATTGCTTGGTAAGGAACCCTGTGGTCTCTCATTTAACTTCTCGGCCAATTGGCCCATCTGTACCTCAAGATTCCGAATGGACGCCCCTTGATTTGTAAAATTCGTCCTCGTCTCATTCATGAATCCCGTGGTCTCCTGCATAAATTTCCCAAACATATCTTCCAACTTTGTCACTCTTGGATCTCCCGGTTGATTATTCACCCCTGGTTGGTTATTTGGAACTGTCCTCTGGTTCCATTGATTATTTTGCTGGTTCTGATTTCCCCAAGCCAGATTTGGATGATTTCTCCATCTTGGGTTGTATGTGTTGGAGTAAGGGTTGTTTGGTTGTCTCTGATTTCTTGTCAAGTAATTCACTTGCTCTGTTGATGAAGATGACGAGGCAAATGTGTTCCCAACTTAACACTCACTGCTCACATGGTTCCCTGCACAAAAATCACAAGTTAGTTGAGGTGCTTGGATAGAGTTTACCTGCATAGTTCCCAACTTTTTCTGAAGTGTCGTGAGTTGGGCTGAGATGGTTGTAAAGGCATCAACTTCATGAAGACCCGAAGATTTCCTTGGTGTTACTCTCTCATTTGGTCTTTGATAATTGTTGCTTGCCAAAACCTCAAGCAACTCATAGGCCTCTTCTGGTGTCTTATTCTGTAAGGTCCCTCCAAAAGCTGCATCCACCATGGTTTGCACATTACCCATCAATCCATTGTAGAATGTTTGGACTTGAAGCCAAACTGGCAACCCATGATGTGGACATTTCCTCATTAACTCCTTGTACCTCTCCCAAGCCATATACAATGACTCGGACTCATCTTGTAGAAATGATGTGATATCATTTCTGAGTTTTGCTAATTTAGCTGGAGGGAAAAACTTAGTAAGGAATTTCTGTGCTAGATCATTCCAAGTTGTGATAGTTCTCGGTGGTAGTGCCATTAACCACCCCTTGGCTTTATCCCCCAATGAGAATGGGAATAACCTCAACCTAATGGCATCATCTGATACTCCGTTCGACTTGAAGGTGTCACAAATTTCCAAGAAATTTGCAATATGTTGATTCGGATCTTCATTCAAATCACCATTAAATCTAACCGACTGCTGGATCATCTGGATGATTGTTGGCTTGATCTCGAAGTTGTTAGCTTGCACCGTAGGTCTAGTAATACTTGACCCACTACCATTCACTGTGGGAACTGAAAATTCCCTCAGTGTCCTATTTTCTGGTTCTGCCATTTCAACAACTATTTCTTCTGCTTCTACAACTAAATCCTTTCTTTCTCTTATCTCTCTGTTACGTCGTCTGACGGTTCTCTCAATCTCAAGATCAACAGGAACACTGGTTGACGTCTCGCTCTTCGCATAAACTGCAAAAACAGAAATGAAGGAAAGTGAGAAAACAAACCAACTGAAAATTAAAAAATTAAAAATAAAAACTCCAATCTAGCTAACTATAAAAAGACTCAATGTTAACTTAACACAAATCCTCGGCAATGGCGCCAAAAACTTGATGCGTGTTTCCTACAACATGCAAATGTAGCAAGTGCACTAGTTGCTCAAGTAATATAATGATGAGTGAGTATCGTTCCCACGAGGATTGTTAGCTAAGCACTAAGTTTCCTACTATTCTCAAGTTGGAGCAATCAATTTCTTTGGATTAATGAGAGCTATTTCTAATTAAAACTGAACAATAAATTTTAAACTAAAATTAACAAAGAATGCGAGATGAAAAACACAGATAGAAATTAATTCAAGGAAAATGGGTAGGGTTTTGACTTCATTCAGATTTTATGGGTTAAACCTAAAAATTAAGCTAAATTCATACTTATACGCATTGATTGTAAATCGAACTCTCCTAAGTGTTAAACATACCTTCTTAGGCTATGTTTCCCTACTCTTCCTTATCAACTTTCCGCACCCAACAATTTGAAAGTTAACAAATCCAAGCTCATTAAGCATAATAATCCTAAAATGATTTCATTGATTTTTGAATCTATCTCTAGCATCCAATACTACAATGGTGATTACCCAAGAAGCCTAACATGATTCATTTCTCAATCTCATCATGTTCATCACATAAAACCAGTAAATGCAGAATAATCACACAATCAAAGCACAATCATATGAAAAGAAAACAATCAATCACTTAACCCATTAAAATCCGAACTACAATCAAAACCCTAACCCAAAATGGGTTAGTTCATGTCTAAATCAACAACACAAATGAAAGAAACTAAAATATTAAAGTTCAACATAATGAAAATAAAAGAAAAGATAAGAAATCTCCCCAAAATGATGAATCCTCTGGTTTGAAATCGAATCTTAACCCTTGTTCAACCTCCCAATTTCTCAAAATGAACTCTAAGAGAATGTAAAATGCTGCCCTAACCCCATTCGACCTCCTTTCCAAAAAGGCTAAGTGTTTCTTTTATACTTCGCCCAAATTCTCCAGAAAAACACGCACAAAGTAAAACTGTACGTTTTACAAAACTGAAATTTATGACCGTCGTCGCGGCGAAGAAGAAATCTCGTCGCGGTGACGAGAGAAGCAAATATGTTCGTGTCTGGCGTACTTCGCCGCGGCGAAGCTTCTTGAAAAGTTATGAAATTACAGAACCGCCACTTTGCTTGCATCTTCGCTTGATTCTTTGATCTTCGGCGCTCTCCCTTGGAAGCGAGCTTCATAGTGCTGTATTCTGCTTCAGAACTCTCCCAACTTCTGAGACCCGCTTACTTCTAAGTTAAGAATTTTCAATTTTGTCCTTATGTGCTCAAAATGACCAATTTAACCTGAAACACGAAATGTAACGAATTAAGCAACAATTCAGGTTAAAATGAACTAGAAAGTACCTGAAATCCGACTAAAAAGTCTAATGAAAATGGTATAATCCACGGATTATAACCAGACATATTGATCGACGATTCGGTAGAAGATTAAGTTTAGGATTTTGACGTTCCATGAATCCGTACTTGATCAGGATATATCAATGGAGGGACTTTACCTGCACGCTACATATGATATGAAAAGGGTTCGATGAAGTATTTCTTCATCGTGGTTTAGGGACTATGACACATTGCTAGATGTTTACCATAGTCGTTGGGCCTTCAGACAAGTTTTCGGATTCATCTAGACCCAGCTCACGGCTAATCCACGGTGGACCTACATGGTCACACCAATAGCCTTGAGAAGTTAAAGAAGGATAAGAGAGAGAAATGATTATCCAAAGAGGGCTAGCACCTTCCAAGGGTAATGATAGGATTTCTATGGTAATAGTTACACAGAAAATTATTTGTGATATTTTAAAGGTTAAAATGGTCAAGCAATAAATAATTTTATTTAATTATTATATCCTAAAGCATTAAGATAAATGAGATGAGATAAAATAACCTTTTAACAGTTAAAGGGCAAAAGGGTAAACTTATGGGTTGTTAATGTAAACTAGTTTAGTTTACATGGGCCCTTGAATAATATTGATTATTCAAAGGGCAAATAAATAAATGCTTGGGCTCTTTCTAGAATAAGATTTTATTGGGGCATGCAAGTGAAAAACAAGAAATTACAAAATGACCCATGTATATATAAATGCAAATGGTTGCATTTTAGGTTAAGTGTTCATTGTTCACTCAAAAAAAAAAAAAAAAAGAAAAACTCTCTCTTTCTCTCAAGGTGGTGTTAAAGTGTGGAGGGTTCACAGCTTCGAATCTTGGCTTCATCAAACCTAAGCTTTAAGGAGAAGGTATAACTTTAATTTATGCTTTATTTAAAGTTTTTGCCTCCTATAATCCATATCTTAATTTGCACATCTTGTTTGCATGCTTTCCATCAATTTTTCCGCCAGCTCTTCATGGTTTTTTCTTTCACCTAACCCAAAAAAAAGGAAGCAATTTGCATGAGCCTTTTTTTAATGATTTTTTGAAGATTAAAACTTTGGAAAATCGTAAAAAATCACATAATAGGCATTTTGGGTTGGGGTTTGTTTTGTTGTGCTCCTAAAATCCCCATTTGAATTGTGGTGTGTACATTTGGTTAGGAGATCTTGAACTTTGTGGGGGACAATCTTTTGAAAAGAAGGTTTTTGGTGCACAGCAAATGCGTGGACACCAAGGGACGATCTTTTCGAATGTTGTCTTTCTGATCTGGTTTTTTGCATGGATATGGAGAAAAGTTTAGGGAACCTAACCCAAAAAGGAGGAAGCAATTTGCATGAGCTGATTTTTTTTAATGATTTTTTGAAGATTAAAACTTTGGAAAATCGTAAAAAATCACATTCTAAGCATTTTGGGTCGGGGGGTTTTTTTTTTTTTTATGCTCTTAAAATCCCCATTTGAATTTTTGAGTGTACATTTGGTCGAGAGATCTTGAACTTTGTGGGGGACGATCTTTTGAAAAGAAGGTTTTTTTTAGCACAGCAAGGGCGTGCACATGAAGGGACGATCTTTTCAAAGGTTGTCCTTTTAGTCTGGTTTTTTGCATGATGGTGGAGAAAAATTCAAGGAATCTAATCCTAAAAGAAGGAAGCAATTTGCACAAGCCCCTTTATTTAATGATTTTTTTAATATTAAAATTTTTGAAAATCATAAAAAATCACATACTATGCTTTTTGGGTCGGGGTTTATTTTGTTATGCTCCTAAAATCCCCATTTGAATTGTGGCGTATACATTTGGGAGATCTTGAACTTTATGGGGGACGATATTTTGAAAAGAAGGTTTTTGGTGCATAGCAAGGGCGTGCACACCAAGGGATGATCTTTCCCATGGTTTTCCTTTCGATCTGGTTTTCTGCATGGATATGGAGAAAAATTCAAGAAACCTAACCCAAAAGAAAGGAAGCATTTTGCATGAGCCGTTTTTTTTTAATGAGTTTTTGAAGATTAAAACTTTGGAAAATCGTAAAAAATCACATAATATGCATTTTGGGTCGGGATTTGTTTTGTTGTGCTTCTAAAATCCCTATTTGAATTTTGGTGTGTAAATTTGGTCGGGAGATCTTGAACTTTGTTAGAGACGATCTTTTGAAAATAAGGTTTTTAGTGCACACCAAGGGCGTGCACACCAAGGGACAATCGTTTCGAAGGTTGTCCATTTGATCTAGTAGCATGGTGGTGTAGAAAAATTCAAGGAACCTAACCCACAAGAAAGGAAGCTATTTGAACCAGCCTTTCTTTTTAATGATTCTTTGAAGATTAAAACTTTGGAAAATCGTAAAAAATCACATACTATGCATTTTGGGTTGGGGTTTGTTTTGTTGTGCTCCTAAAATCGCCATTTGAAATGTGGTGTGTACATTTGGTTAGGAGATCTTGAACTCTGTGGGAGACGATCTTTTGAAAAGATGGTTTTTGGTGCACAACAAGGGCGTGCACACCAAGGGACGATCTTTTCGAAGGTTATCCTTTTGATCTGGTTTTTTGCATGGTGGTGGAGAAAAATTCAAGGAACCTAAAAAAAAAAAAAAAAAAAAGGAAAAAAAAAAGGAAGCAATTTCCACGAGCTGTTTTTTAATGATTATTTGAATATTAAAACTTTGAAAAATCGTAAAGAATCACGTACTGCATTTTGGGTCGGGGTTTGCTTTGTTGTACTCCTAAAATCCCCATTGAAATTGTGGTGTGTACATTTGGTCGGGAGATCTTAAACTTTGTGGGGGGCAAACTTTTGAAAAGAGATTTTTTGTGCACAGCAAGGGCGCGCACACCAAGGGACGATCTTTTTGAAGGTTGTCCTTTTGTTTTGGTTTTTTGCATGGTGGTGGACAAAAATTCAGGGAACCTAACCCAAAAAGAAGGAAGCAATTTGTAGGAGCCGTTTTTTTTAATGATTTTTTGAAGATTAAAGTTTGGAAAATCGTAAAAAATCACATACTACTCATTTTGGGTTGGGGTTTGTTTTGCTGTGCTACTAAAATCCCCATTTGAATTGTGGTGTCTACATTTGGTTGGGAGATCTTGAACTTTGCGGGGGACAATATTTTGAAAAGAAGGTTTTTGGTGTACAGCAAGGGCATGGACACCAAGGGACAATCTTTTTGAAGGTTGGCCTTTCGATCTAGTTTTTTGCATGGATGTGGAGAAAAATTCAAAGAACCTAACCCAAAAAGATGGAAGCAATTTGCACGAGCTGATTTTTTTATGATTAAAATTTTGGAAAATCGTAAAAAATCACATACTATGCATTTTGGGTTGGGGTTCTTTATGTTGTGCTCCTAAAATCCCCATTTGAATTTTGGTGTGTACATTTGGTTGGGAGATCATGAACTTTGTGGGGGATGATCTTTTGAAAAGAAGGTTTTTGGTGCACAACAAGGACAGGCACACCAAGGGACTATCTTTTCGAAGGTTGCCCTTTTGATCTGGTTTTTTGCATGATGGTGGAGAAAAATTCAAGGAACTTAACTCAAAAAGAAGGAAGCAATTTTCATGAGCCCTTTTGTTATAATGATTTTTGGAAGATTAAAACTTTGGAAAATCATAAAAAATCGTATACTATGCATTTTGGGTCGGGGTTTATTTTGTTGTGCTCCTAAAATCCCTATATGAATTGTAGTGTGTAAATTTGGTAGGGAGATCTTGAACTTTGTTGAGCACGATCTTTTGAAAAGATAGTTTTTGGTGCACAGCAAGGGCGTGCACAACAAGGGACGATCTTTCCCAAGGTTGTCCTTTTGATCTAGGATTTTGCATAGTGGTGGAGAAAAATTCAAGAAACCAAACCCGAAAGAAGGAAGCAATTTGCATGAGCCATTTTTTTTTTAGTGATTTTTTGAAGTTTAAAATTTATAAACTTTAAAAAAATCACATACTATGCATTTTGGTTCAGGGTTTGTTTTGTTGTGCTCTTAGAATCCTCATTTGAATTGTGGTGTGTAGATTTGGTTGGGACATCTTGAACTTGGTGGGGGACGATCTTTTAAAAAGAAAGTTTTTGATGCACAGCAAGGGCGTGCACACCAAGGGACAATTTTTGGAAGGTTGTTCTTTCAATCTGATTTTGGATGGATATGGAGAAAAATTCAAGGAACCTAACCCGAAAAGACGGAAGCCAATTGAACAAGCCCTTTTTTTTTAATTATTTTTTTAAGATTAAAACTTTGGAAAATCGTTAAAAATCACATACTATGCATTTTGGGTTAGGGTTTTTTATGTTGTGCTCCTAAAATCGCCATTTGAATTATGGTGTGCACATTTTGTAGGGAGATCTTGTATTTTGTAGGGGACGATCTTTCGAAAAGAAGGTTTTTGGTGCACACCAAGGGACGAACTTTTTGAAGGTTGTCCTTTTTATCTGGTTTACTGCATGGTGGTGGAGACAAATTCAAGGAACCTAACCAAAAAAGAATGAAGCCATTTGCACAAGCCGTTTTTTTAATGATTTTTTGCGGATTAAAACCTTGGAAAATTGTAAAAAAAATCACATACTATGCTTTTTGGGTCGGGGTTTGTTTTGTTGTGCTCCTAAAATCCTCATTTGAATTGTGGTGTGTATATTTGGTCGGATTATTTTGAACTTTGTGAGGGACAATCTTTTGAAAAGAAGGTTTTTGGTGCACATCAATGGCATGCACACCAAGAGATGATCTTTTCGAAGGTTGCCCTTTCAATCTGGTTTTTCTGCATGGATATGGAGAAAAATTCAAGGAACCTAACCCAAAAAGAAGGAAGCAATTTACACGAGCCTTTTTTTTCAATAATTTTTTGAAGATTAAAACTCTAGAAAATCGTAGAAAATCACATGTTATGCATTTTGGGTATGGGCTTGTTTTTTTGTGCTCTTAAAATCCCTATTGAATTGTGACATGTACATTTGGTTGGGAGATCTTGAACTTTATGGGGGACGATCTTTTGAAAAGAAGGTTTTTTTGCACAACAAGGGCATGCACACCATGGGACGATCTTTTCGAAGGTTGTCCTTTAGATTTGGTTTTCTGCATGGTGGTGGAGAAAAATTCAAGGAACCTAACCCAAAAAGATGGAAGCAATTCACACAAGCCTTTTTTTTTAATGATTTTTTTGAAGATTAAAACTTTGGAAAATCGTAAAATATCACATACTGTGCTTTTTGGGCTTGGGTTTGTTTTGTTGTGATCCTGAAATCCCCATTTGAATTGTGGTGTGTAAATTTTGTTCAGAGATCTTGAACTTTGTGGGGACGATCTTTCGAAAAGACATTTTTTGGTGCACAACAATGGCGTGCACACCAAGGGACGATCTTTTCAAAGGTTGTCCTTTTTATCTAGTTTTCTCCATGGTGGTGGAGAAAAATTCAAGGAACCTAACCCAAAAAGAAGGAAGCAATTAGCACAAGCCCTTTTTTTTAACGGTTTTTTTAAGATTAAAACTTTGGAAAATCGTAAAAAAATCACATAATATGCATTTTGGGTCAAGGTTTGTTTTATTGTGCTCCTAAAATTCCCATTTGAATTGTGGTGTGTAGATTTGGTTGGGAGATCTTGAACTTTGTGGGGGATGATCTTTTGAAAAGAAGGTTTTTGGTGCACAGCAAGGGTGTGCACACCATGGATCTTGAACTTTGTGGTGAATGATCATTTGAAAAGAAGGTTTTTGGTGGACAGCAAGGGCGTGCACACCAAGGGACGATCTTTTCGAAGGTTGTCCTTTTTATCTGGTTTTCTGCCTGGTGGTAGAGAAAAATTCAAGGAACCTAACCCAAAAAGAATGAAGCAATTTGCAAGAGCTTTTTTTTTTTGAAGATTAAACCATTGGAAAATCGTAAAAAATCACATACTGTGCATTTTGGGTTAGGGTTTGTTTTGTTATACTCCTAAAATCCTCATTTGAATTGTGGTGTGTACATTTGGTCGGAGATCTTGAACTTTGTTGGGGAGGATCTTTTGAAAAAAGGTTTTTGGTGCACAACAATGGCATGCACACCAAGGAACGATCTTTTCGAATGTTGTCTTTTTTTTTTTTCTTGTTTTCAGCATGGTGGTGGGAAAAATTCAAGGAACCTAACCCAAAAAGAAGGAAGCCATCTGGACGAGCCCTTCTTTTTAATGATTTTTTGAAGATTAAAATTTTGGAAAATCGTAAAAAATCACATACTATGCATTTTGGGTCGGGGTTTGTTTTGTTGTGCTCCTAAAATCCCTATTTGAATTGTGGTGTGTACATTTGGTTGGGAGATCTTGAACTTTGTGGGGGACAATCTTTTGAGAAGAAGGTTTTTGGTGCATAGTGTTGTGTGTGGTTTTTCTGCCAAGCTCGGGCCAATACGAGGATATAGCTGGGCTTAGAATGACCTCGACAACTGTGATTGATCGACCCAACATAAGCTCGTCTAGCCGTAGCTCGACCCAGCACAAGCTAGTCGTGGACAGTCTCATGAATTAATCAATCAATCCCCAGATTATATCAGATCCCGGATATCGCGAGAATGGTTGGATTAACAGTTATTGTTGTGCGATCATAGTGCTTAATCGTAAGGATATCGGAATTGTGATTCAAATCATTTGTAATCCCTTTAATTTTGCTATTTCCTTTATGTAAATCTTGTATATATACCCCTAAGACGATGAGGAGGGGGATACAAATTCTGGATTACAACTATATTGTAAGCTATCACAACATATACACAAAACAAAAAGGATGTAGGCAGTTAACTTCACCGAACCACTTTAAAAGTTCTCTTTGTCATTTACTTTCTGGCATTATCATTCACTCATCGTTGATTACCTGTAATCACGTCCACATCAGTTCCGATCCCAACAAGGTCGATCGGATCTCGTGGTTGGTGCAGATTTTTGTATCAACATTTTGGCGCTAGACGGAGGGCCTCCGCCACTATTTCAAAGATCCCAGCAAACGTTCACCGCGATTTACCTATCCCAGGACCAAAATGGTGTATACCAGATCAAGAACTACCACCGAAAATCACGAGAACATGGAAGCCGCCCACTAGAAGGTGCAACAGAAGAATGCTGGATGCTGACCACTGGTGCCGCCGGCTCAGCACGTCACAAACAATCAAGGGGCAGGGTCATCAAATCCCGAGAACGGCCAGCTAATGGAGATGATTAGAACAATGGTTGCATAGGCGGTGCAACAGAACGTGGCTGAGCTAAGGTACCAACAATCAGTAACCTAGAACCCCGACCAGCCGTGCTTCACCAACATTACCCTAACAAGTATGAATTATGTAGGTCGATAGTCTGTTTTGTCGCCGCCAGGGGCCGATTAACACCACCAACCTCGTAGGCAGTGCCTCATGCATAAACGAGAGTCTTGCAAGTATACAAACCTTGGGAGGCAGCCGGGGAAGTAGCCGTTGAGGGAAAGTGAATGTTATAGACACCACCGAGAAGCTTGACGATATCCCCAGCGTCAGTGTGCCAATTTTAACCCATACCCAAAACAAGATCATTCTTCCCAAGCCCGCGAAACGATCCATGTGTGTCAATCTGCCAGTGACCGACGTTTTGGTTATGACTGACATCGCAAGCAATGCACCGACGAGCATGATATCACTTACTAACCCAGCCATCATGACTTGACCTCGCATATCAACGCGCCGTCAATGGAGCTTTGCATGCAACAGACTTGCGAACCCACTTGCTCAAGATACAGTTTAATAGAGCCAACTAGGGGAACCAAAATAAAGACCTGGATCACATGCAAAGGATGCTTGATGATCTAAAAGCTCGCCAGAATAACCTGGTGAAAGAAATAGTAAGTTCCCCCTTTATAGAGGAAGTTCACCAAGCCCTGCTCCCACAAGGATTCAGAGCACCAGAAAGTAAGTTTGATTGGAGACGGGACCCTAAAGATCACCTCAACAACTTTAATGAATTGATGGAGCTGCACCAGGTCAATGACTTAGTGAAATGCTGGTGCTTCGCAGTCACATTAGTCGGAGATGCCAAGAAGTGGTACAAATGGCTCAAGGCGAACTCCATTAACTCCTGGCAACAATTCTTTGCGCTATATCTATAGCAGTTTCAAGCGAGGAGACAGTTTGCAATGCCACTCATCTACTTGAGCAATATTCGCCAAGAGCGAGAAATCGCTAACCTTGTATTTAACGAGGTTCTAGAACGAGTAGGCAAAGGTCGTTGATGCCCCCAAAGAATCCATTTGGACTCTCTTGATTGCAAGGATCAGACCTAACACGGAGCTATGGAAAGAGCTCCAGAGCGAAGACCATGTGGGCCTGGCCAAATTCTACCAGATGGTTGCAAAATACCAACAAGTAGAAAGCTCGTTAGCGGCACTAGCTAGGAGCTCGACACGGGGGGCCTCAGACAAGAGACAAGATCGCCCCTCGGATAAGTGTGGGGGCCAACGCCGCTGCAATAGGGATTGCAACAGATTCCCAAAGAAACAGAGAGTAGATAACTGCAGAGACAGGTAGCCTTTCCTGCGGTATGTAGAGTACACCCCCCTTACTCAAGACATCGCCCACATCTTTGAGGTATCCCAAGAGGCTGCCCACTCTGGAAAGAATTAGGGAGGCTCTAGGAAGAAAAGATTGGCAAAAATATTGCCAATATCACAGGGATGTCGAGCACAATTCGAATGACTACTGGGCTTTGAAGGACGCCATCGAGGACCAGATAAGAAGAGGTCATTTGAAAGAATTTGTTAAGGTAGAACCAGCTCGAGAGAATCCTGGTGAGCAAAGTAACCAGGTCCTAGGCCAGACACAGATCCTGGGTCAACAGACTCCATCAAACCCAAACGAGGTCTTTGTGAATATAATCGACGAAGGACCAGATGTAGCAGGAAGCTCGAGGCGAGCTCGCAAGCAATATGCTCAAGAGGCCAGAACGAAGTCAGTCCCCCGAATAATGAGTTGCGAACAGAAGCCACCCAAGCGCCCCAAATAGGAAAGCGAGGTAGTTAGGTTCACAGTCGACGAGTGCGAAAGATCCTCTTGTCACAATCATGACACGATTGTAATCGCAGCCAGGATTGACAACGTAAGAGTATTAAGGGTTATGGTCGACAATGGGAGTGTGGCAAACATTATTTTCTTGGGAGCCTTCCGAGGAATGGGATTCATAGAAAGGAATCTACAAGCGTGCCCTTTGCCACTCTATGGGTTCATTGGGGACAGCCTGGTTCCCAAAGGTACTATCGACCTCCCCATAACTCCAAAGGTCGAACCAAAGGTCAGAACTGTGATGGCCAAATTTTGGGTTGTAGACTGCCCGATCACGTATAACGTCATCCTTAGAAGGCCAATCTTGGATGATTTAAGGGTGATCACGTCGATGCACTGCCAAGCAATGAGATTTCTGACTCTAGAGGGAGTCAAGACAATCAAGAGTTGCACCAAAGAATCATGAGAATGTTTTAATCGAGCCATAAGCGCTGCACAGAAATGGCCACACCCACCAAAGACCATGATCATCGTAGAATCCAAGCCATACCTCGGACCGCTAAAAGACTCTATAGATCCTCGTAGACACAAAGAAGAGTTCGCTGCGGGACCAACCAAAGAGGTGGTAGGAGTAAGTGTTAGCAAGGAGGATCTAACTCGCATACTGAAGATCGGTATCAGCTTGAGCAGAGTGATGGCTGATAATCTGGTCGAGTTCCTGAAAAAGAACCTCGACGTATTCGCGTGGGTACACGCTGATATGGTCGGGATCAGCCCCGAAGTGATATCCCACAAGTTAAACCTCGACTCAAAGGCTCGGCCCATAAGACAGAAAAAAAGGCCATGGAAGTAGAACGCTCTCAAATGCTCAAAGATGAAGTCGACAAGCTCCTAGAAATCAACTTCATCAGGGAAGTCAGGTACTTGGACTGGCTCACCAACCCGGTCCTAGTCAAGAAGTCGAATGCCAAGTGGTGGACTTGCGTCGACTTTACAGATCTAAACAAAGCCTATCCGAAAAACAACTTTCCGCTACCACAGATCAACTAGCTTGTAGATGCTATGGTGGGAAACGCACTACTTAGCTTTATGGACACATACTTGGGATATAACTAGATTTTGATGTACCAGCCTGACGAAGAGCATACTTCTTTTATTACTGACCGTGGAATTTATTGTACAGGGTTATGCCATTTGGCCTCAAGGATATTGGCATGACCTGCCAACGCTTGGTGAACAAGATATTCGCTAGTCAAATTGGCCATTCCATGGAAGTATACATCAACAATATGCTCGTCAAATCAAAGGTCACTGAAAGTCATAATAAGCTCCTGAGGGAAATGTTCTACATCTTTAGAACATATCAAATGAAGCTCAATCCATTGAAATCTGCTTTCGAAGTGAGCTTTGGAAAATTCCTAGGCTACCTCGTAAACCAATGGGGTATAAAAGCTAACTCGGAGAAGATTTAGGCTTTGATCGACATGAAAAGCCCGACTGGCATTAAACAGGTATAGTGTCTGACTGGACATGTGGTCGTGCTCAGCAAGTTCGTTTCCCGAGCCTAGGACAGGCGTTTATTGTATTTTGAGACCTTGAAGGGGAAAAAAGGTTTCAAGTGGACAAAGGAGTGTGAGAGAGTGTTCCAGAAGCTAAAAGAACACCTCGGGCAACCCCTCATGTTGTTAAAGCCCATCTAAGGTGAGCCGCTACTACTGTATCTATCAGTATCCAAACCTGTTGTCAACGCAACGTTGGTACGCGAAAAGGAAAGAATACAATGGCCCATGTACTATGTGAGTAAGAGACTACTAGACGCGGAGACTGCTAGATACCCAGAGATGGAAAAGCTCGCCTACGCCCTTGTTGTTGCCGCCAGGAAGTTGAGACCTTATTTCTAGGCACACTCCATCCATGTGCTGACGAACTTCCCTTTGAAGAAAATAATGTAGAAGCCTAAGGCATCGGGTAAACTAATCCAATGGATAATCCCAAAGACATCGATCGAAGGCCATGCCGTGGCAGACTTTATATCTGATTCTCTTATCAGCTAGACGTCAAGCCAAGCCTATCAGAGATAGATACCTTAAAAGAGATCGAGCAATAGAAACCAAAGAGTGACAACTTATGGCTATGGACTCTGTATATAGATGGCTCCTAGAATGAGAAAGGAGTAGGAGCGGGCCTCTTGCTCGAAAGTCCGGAGGGAGATCCAATCAAAGCTGTAATAAGGTTCGAGTTCAATGCCTCCAATAACGAAGTTGAATATAAGACATTGCTTACAGGTCTTTGTCTCGCTAGAGAAATAGGGGCAAAGTCCATTAAGATCTATAATGACTCACAACTTGTGGTCCATCAAGTTACCGAGGAATACCAGGCAAAGGAAGACAGGATGGCATCTTACCTCCAGCAAGTGGAGATCAAGCTTAGATAGTTTAGATCCTTTACCATCCACCAGATCCCAAGGGAAAGAAACTCACAAGCAGATGCACTAACTCGCCTGGCCTCTGCAATGAACAATGAAAAGGCCAATTCAATCCCGGTTAAATTCCTCCCGAAATCAAGCATCTTCACTTCACAAGATCCAGTGTTAGCCATAAGTCAAAGGTATAGCTGGATGGATGCAATCATCGCCTACTTAAAGGATGGCACACTGCTAGAGGACAGAACTAAAGTTAGAACACTCCGCACAAAAGCAGCTTTGTACATGCTCGTCAATAATAAACTGTACAAGTGAGGCTTCAATGTACCGTTCCTGCGATGTATTGACCACGAAGATGCAAATTATGTTCTAAGAGAGATACATGAGGGCATTTTCAGAAACCATGCAGGGGGCAGATTTCTAGCTTACAAGATGCTTCGCTAGGGATACTATTGGTTAACCTTTTATGATGATGGGACAGACTACATTCGTAGATGTGAAAGATGCCAGAGATTTCAAACATTCTGCGAGCTCCTCTATAGGAATTGACCACTCTGACAAGCCCTTGGCCATTCGCGATTTGGGACATCGACCTTTTTGGCCCATTGCCTTAGGAAAAAAAGGGCGTTAAGTTCGCGGTTGTTGCTGTAGATTACTTTACCAAGTAGGCGGGAGCCGAGCCATTGGTGACGATAACGTTGAACAGGATGAAAGATTTTATCTATAAGAGCATCATTTGTCAGTTTGGAATTCCCCACACAATAATAACCGACAATGGGAAACAGTTCGACAGTGAAGATTTCAGGACCTTCTACGAGTGGCTTGGCATCAAAAAGAGTTTCACAGCCGTCTATCGACCTCAAGCCAATGGACAAGTAGAAGCTGTGAACAAAGTAATCAAGCACACCATAAAGAAAAAGCTTGACGACCTTAAAGGGAGGTGGGCTGACAAGCTATCGGAAGCTCTATGGTCTTATAGAATGACTGCTAGGAGCTCGACGAGTGAGACATCGTTTTCTTTGTCTTATGGATATGAAGCAATGGTCCCAGTCGAAGTAGGAATCAGTTCATTTCGAAGAGAAATCTTTTAAGAAGAAGCCAATGAAGACCTACTCCACTTGAGGTTAGATCTAATCGAAGAACATCGGTCTAAATCTCAGTTAAGGCTCGCCTCTTATCAATAGCGGGCCAAGCGGTATTTCAATACCAAAGTCAGAAATAGGGACTTTGAAGTGGGCGATCTGGTTCTTAGGAAGGTCGTCCAGGGTACCCAAAACCTGAACTTGGGGGCACTGGGACCCAGGTGGAATGGTCCCTTTAGGATCTTTGAAAAGCTTGCACCAGGATTTTTCCACCTAGAACGCCACAATAGCGAAGCAATAATGCGAACTTAGAACGCCAAGCACTTGCGAAGGTATTACCAATAAGCAGCTCGAGTTCTATTTATTTCTATGAACCACATTTGTTGTAAGGCTATTTACGGCCAAAACACTTGATCAATAAAAGAGGTATTATTCAGTACTTGCTTTGTTTATAATTTACATTTTTTAGTTCGTTGACAATTAAATACCAATCAATAAATCATGACCTACGCAATGAAATTCCAAAAGAAAACTCGGAGTCAAGAGTCCAGGAAAGGCTGCGTACTTCGAAAAAACCACGCCAAAATCCAACTCTTTGAGGATAAAACATCATAAATCGACGAAGTTAAACTTGAGTTTTAAAATCAAGGAAAAAACACGTCAAAGGAAATTGGCTCTAAGTTAGCGACCAAAGAACTCGAAAGGGACAGTAAAGTCTAAAATCGAAGTTTATCGTCGCATCAGATTTCGTCACATAAATTGGGATTGAAAATCCCAGGTCGACAAAGTTGAACTTAGAAAAATCCAAGAAAGAGCACATCGAAAAAAATCGGCCTTAAGTGGGGGACGAAAGCCTGAAAAGGATGACAACTCTGAAATCGGTGCCAAATGTCGCATAAAGATTTTTTCGCAAAAAATCTGAAAAACTCCTAAAGAAGCGAGCTACGCATGACTTGGAGCAAAATTCGGGTCCAAAGTCCGATTAGGACGAATTAAATGACTCTGCAGAAATGAAACAATCATTACTCAAAAGAGAAATGTTAAAAAATGTTCTTTCATTAACTAGAAGTTTAGTTACATTTGGGCAGTATAAAAAAAACAAAAAAAAGACTTAAGATTCTTCAGGTTGATGGGGGAGTAGGGCGTTCGTCTTCAACCTCGTGTCTGGAAACCTCACTCGGGAGGACTGTGGTCAAAGGATCCGGGTCTTTAACCTCCAGCTTGGGCCTAGCCTCCTCGCCACCTTTTCTGACCTCTTCCTAGCCCTTACCAACATTCTGAAGTCATCTGAGTACACATAGGTCATCCCTTGGGCCTCGACCTTTATCCTTTCGACCTCCTTCTAATAAGCTCGCAGAAGAAAAAAAAATTCAAGCGACGGATGAGCATAATTTTTGCATAAGGAAGACTAACGTCTCCCAGGATTAGGTAGTGATGACTTCATTCAGCTTCTCAATCCTAAGCCTGAGGTGCTCAGCCCCAGCTTTGACATTTTGCCGACCTACTATTTCCTGGGTAAGGTCGAGCGAAGCCTGCTTGAATTTGGCCTCCCAGCTCGCTGCTTCTTTTTGGGCTGAGGAAAGCTCAGAGTTTAGCTTGTTGTTGGCTCCTCGCTACTGAGCCAAACTCTAGTTGGCCTCTGTTGCCTTAGCTTTAGCCTTACTCTGAGCAGCCGCACTCACCTTGAGTTTGTCAAGGAACTCCCTTTCCTTGAACCCAAAGGCCGCAACTTGCTCTTTAAGGAGCTCAAGGTCAGCTTGCCTAGCCTCTTTCTCTTTCTCCTTCTCCGCAACCTCGGCCCTTGCCAAGGCATCCTCTTTTACCGTCTCTGCCAGCATCCATCCTTTGTGAGTTCCCTCCAAGGTTTGGCTACATTCTTCATACAAGAGTGGGCTCACCATGGCAACCTGAAAACGAAAAGGTGAGAAACGAGCAAGAAACAAGGATAGCATTAAAAAAAAAAAAAAAAAAAAAAAATAGCGAGCTACCAGTACGTTAGCCGTATAACTGCAAGTTAAGGCCAATATCTAGGAAGGAGTCGAGTCCCTAACAGCCACGAATGTTCGTAGGGTAATGAAATCCCTAGCTACCATAGCCCTAAAATCGATATGGTCGGGGAGTTGGTTGATCAGAGCGTGGACTTCAACCTTGGTTGCTTTGCCCGTCCCCCCATCCTTTGGTTGGACGGGCCAGGTCTACTCCCCCTTACAGTAGCTGCCACATCTGTAGGAGTGGGCTTCTTCTTGGCTGCACTTTTGGCCGTACTTTTCTCAATGCCGCCAGCATGCGTAGCGACCTCTTTGCCCGAGCCCCCATGAGGCTCAATCACCTTCTTCTTCCCCAAGCCATTATGCTGCTCGGGTGCTTTACCTTTTCTCGAGCCTACAGTTGGCTCAAACGTCTTCTTCGCTGGCCTCTTAGGGGGCTCGGTGGCACTCTTCTCACCAATCGCCTTAGAGATAGTCGTGGATTTCTTTGCAGTTGGGCCTTCCGCAAGCTCACCTTCGGCACGCTTCATGCCATGGCATCCGCGGGCTGTTTTGTCACTAAAGCAGCCGATGCCTTCGGGGTAGCCGCCAACACCGCTGTTTTCTTCTTAAGGCCTTTGGGTTTTTCAGCCCACATTTTTGCAAGGAAAAAGGGAAATGAGTTAGCGATCAATTTGTGCGAGAAATCAAACGTGAGCAAGCAACAACTTACCTTTCTCCAAAAGTGCTAAAAATCTGGCCTTGTCCCTACAAAAACTATACACCTTTAGGTGAAGAAGCATAAGAAGCTCGTGGACATTGTACGAACTATCAGAAAGATTGCTTAAACATGCAGCCTTTGCAAGCTCACCGTAGAGAGATAGTTCTGCTCGACGTTAACTGTAATAGAAAGAAATTCGGTTAGATAATGAAGACACCGCTCGTCCCGGCCTTGTAGAAGAAGAATTAGGAATCCTAGTGTGAGACCTTCTTCAGGACATCGATCAACCTGTTGAAACGTACTTTCCTCGCCTTGGAAAGGTAGTACGTGTGGCCTTGCCCCTTTTTGAGCCTGTACAAGTGTACAAGCTCTTCGATGGACAGCTCGCCTAGCTCAGCGATCATGTATGCGATGTATACCCCGGTAATGATCAAGTAAGAATTGGCCGTCAGCTGGAGAGGAGTGATGTCAAATCTCCTCAACACTTTGTCAATGAAAGGGTATGGGGGAATGGATACCCCACACCTGAGAAGAGTCTCAGAAGTTGCCACCTATCCAACTGGAGGGTTTTTCAGAGAATGTTCTCCCGGGGTCGTCAGGTTGAGCTGTGGTGCATAGCTCACCCTGATGCGTTCAAGATCCTCGAGGGTGATCAAGGATTGTGGCTCTTTTCGTAGCCTGTGAGCTAGAGACAACGAGGAATGAGCCAGTTAGATTGAAGCATGGTCAGACAAGCCTGTAACGTCGGGGTCTGAGCTTTTAGAGACAAACTCTTCTGATATCTCAGGGGACACATCCCTTAGTACTGCTGAGCCAACCGGATCGAATATTCGATCTATTGTACGACTGCTAGATGAGGACATGGTTATAGCTCAACTCTAGGTACTTGAAAAAAAGAAGCGAACATGTGTTAGAGCTTGAACAACTCGGTAACCATTCCATATTCGCTTCCATCTCAGGCACCCAAAATAGCTTGTGCAACACAACAAAGTCATGCGACCAACCTAGGACACCGATGACCACCGTGATTAAACCCCTTTAAAACTCGAGACCGCTAGAAACACACCCTAAAAACCCTACTAAAATCTTAAAACATCCAATGTGGCCACAACAGCAGCCACCCTTTAGCACAAAAGTCAGAAAAATGAGCAAGGAAGAGAAAGAAGTCTTACCGGAATAAAGAAGCACGCTGAGAACTTGTAAGAAAGACCACCGCAACGATGTAAGAGCAATGGCAAAGAAAAGCAAGAGGGTGGAAGAACTTTCAGAATGACTATTTTGAGTATTCGCCACCTTTTATAGTGATTTTTCCATGGAAGACGAAAGGGCGAAGTTCAATCTCGACCATCGACTCACAACTGATCCTAGCCTTTCATTCGCTGAGCGATCTCAGCCCTTGAATGTAGCCACGTATTGACCATCCATGAGGTGTGATGAACCATCGAAAATGATAACTGACTTCGCGCGTGAACATTTGTTATCGCCCACACGCGACGAAATGTAACTGACAAAGGCTGCCACATTTAATGCGACACGACCATGCAGAAATTACATTTATACCCTGACTTTTTGTATTTTGAGTTTTGACAGGTGGCACAGGTAATAATGTCCAAGTGTGAAGAACGTTGACCAAATGTAAGGTTGGTTATGGAAGCCCAATCGAGCATGCACTCAAAGACCCATTATTGAAGCCGAGCTTGGCGTCAGATCAAGCAATAGTCTTCGAAGCCTGAAACGAGTATCGAACATTAGGGGGCAGATGTTGTATGTGGTTTTTTTGCTAAGCTTGGGCTAACGCAAGGATATAGCTCAGCCTAGAATGACGTCGGCAACTATGATTGATTGACCCAACATAACCTCGTCGAGTCGTAGCTCAACCCAACACAAGCTAGTTGCGAAAAATCTTATGAATCAATCAATCAATCCCCAGATTACATCAGATCCCGGATATCATGGGAATAACTGGATCAACAGCTATTGTTGCACAATCATAGCCCTTAATCACAAGGATATCGGAATTGTGATTCAAATAATTTGTAATCCCCTTAATTTTTCTCTTTCCTTTATGTAAATCTTGTATATATATACCCCTTAAAACGATGAGGAGGGGGATACAAATTCTGGATTACAACTATATTGTAAGCACTCACAGCATATACAGTAAACACAGAGGACGTAGGTAGTTAACTTCACCAAACCACTTTAAAAGTTCTCTTTGTCATTTACTTTTGGGCATTATCATTCACTCATCGTTGATTACCTGTAATCACGCCCATATCAGTTTCGATCCCGACAAGGTCGATCGAATCTCACTGGTTGGCACAGATTTCTGTATCAACACACAACAAGGGCATGCACACCAAAAAAAAGGAAGCAAGGAGCCTTTTTTTTTTTTTTCTTTGCACGAGCCTAACCCAAAAAGAAGGAAGCAATTTGCATGAGCCTTTTTTTTAATGATTTTTTGAAATTAAAATTTTGGAAAATCGTAAAAAATCACATACTATGCATTTTGGGTCGGGGTTTGTTTTGTTGTGCTCCTAAAATCCCAATTTCAATTGTGGTGAATACATTTGGTTGGGAGATCTTGAACTTTGTAGAGGACAATCTTTTGAAAAGAAGGTGTTTGGTGCATAGCAAAGGTGTGCACACCAAGGGACGATCTTTTCGAAGGCTGTCCTTTTGATCTGGTTTTTTGCATGATGGTGGAAAAAAATTCAAGGAACCTAATCCAAAAAGAAGGTAGCAATTTGCTAGAGCCTTTTTTTTTAATGATTTTTTGAATATTAAAACGTTGGAAAATCATAAAAAATCACATAGTATGCATTTTGGGTCGGGGTTTGTTTTGTTGTGCCCCTAAAATCCTCATTTGAAATGTGTTGTGTACATTTGGTCAAGAGATCTTGAACTTTGCAGGGGACGATCTTTTGAAAAGAAGGTTTTTGGTGCACAGCAAAGTCGTGCACACCAAGGGACAATCTTTTCGAAGGTTGTCTTTTTGATCTGGTTTTTTCCATGATGGTGGAAAAAAATTCAACGAACCTAATCCAAAAAGAAGGAAGCAATCTGCCTGAGCCTTTTTTTTTTAATGATTTTTTGAAGATTAAAATTTTGGAAAATTGTAAAAAATCACATAGTATGCATTTTGGGTCGGGCTTTGTTTTGTTGTGCTAAAAAAATCCCCATTTGAACTGTGGTGTGTACATTTGGTCGCAAGATCTTGAACTTTATGGGGGACGATCTTTTGAAAAGAAGGTTTTTGGTGCACAGCAAGAGCGTGCACACCAAGGGATGATATTTTCAAAGGTTGTCCTTTTAATATGGTTTTTTGCATGGTAGAAGGGAAAAATTTAAGGAACATAAGCCAAAAAGAAGGAAGCAATTTGCACCAGCCGTTTTTTTATATTTTTTTAAAATTAAAACTTTGGAAAATCGTAAAAAATCACGTACTATACATTTTGGGTCGGAGTTTATTTTGTTGTGGTCTTAAAATCCCTATTTGCATTGTGGTGTGTACATTTGGTCGGGAGATCTTGAACATTGTAGGGGTCGATATTTTGAAAAGAGGGTTTTCTGTGCACAGCAAGGGCTTGCATCCCAATGGACGATCTTTTCGAAGGTTGTCCTTTTGATCTGGTTTTTTACATGGTGGTGGAGAAAAATTCAAGGAACCTAACCCAAAAAAAGGGAAGCAATTTGCACAAGCCGTATTTTTTAATGATTTTTTGAAGATTAATATTTTTGAAAAATCGTAAAAAATCACATTCTATGCATTTTAGGTCATGGTATGTTTTGTTGCACTGCTAAAATCCTCATTTAAATTGTGGTGTGTACATTTGGTCGGGAGATCTTGAACTTTGTAGGGGACGATCTTTTGAAAAGAAGGTTTTTGGTGCACAACAAGGGCATGCACATCAAGGGACGACCTTTTCGAAGGTTGTCATTTTGATCTGATTTTTTGCATAGGGGTGGAGAAAAATTGAAGGAACCTAACCCAAAAAAAAGGAAGCAATTTGCATGAACCATTTTTTTTTTAATGGTTTTTTGAAGATTAAAAATTTGGAAAATCGTAAAAAATCTCATACTATGCATTTTGGGTCGGGGTTTGTTTTGTTGTACTCCTAAAATCCCCATTTGAATTGTGGTTTGTACATTTGGTTGGGAGATCTTTAACTTTGTAGGGGATGATCTTTTGAAAAGAAGGTTTTTGGTGCACAGCAAGGGCGTGCACACCAAGGGACGATCTTTTCGAAGGTTGTCCTTTTGATCTGGTTTTTTGCATGGTGGTGGAGAAAAATTCCAGGAACCTAATCCAAAAAAAAGGAAGGAATTTGCATGAGTGATAAGAGCTTGAAAATACATATTTTTTTAGTGATTCAATTGGATTATTTGTGGAAAAATGTGTTTTTAATGTGAAATTTGAGTTAATTATTTCATAAATACATTTTATGGGATCACAAGTGTATTTTGAGTATCTTCAGGTTAAAAATTATATTTGAATGAAGAAGAATGATGTCAATGGAATTCATGATGAGTAGGAGCAAACAGTGCAAGAATCGGAGTTGAAACGGGAAAGTTGTGACGCGTTGAAGATACGACGTAAAACTTGGAAATCCTTCAAGATGAGCATGCTTTGATGTTTCGATCATAACTTGAGCTGTAGAAATCAGAATTCAATGATTCTTGTTGTGTTGAAAAGCTTATGTAGAGAGCTACACTAAATTCTAAAGATTCCAGACTTGTGGGACAGAAAGAATGATCGTCGCATCTTCTTATCGCCCCAGCAATGGATCATGGGCCTGTTTGGGTTATTTTATTCTCCTAGTCCGAATATAAATGGTTTAAGCATTTTAATTTCATTCCTAATTAACCTCCAAACCCTGGCACTATAAATAAGGGTCTTTAATTAGTTTTTAGGGAGATTAGAGAAGGAGAAAGGGCGGCTACTATTTTGGAGATCGAAATTCCTGCAGTTCTCGTTCGTCAATTAGAAAAAATTTTCTATTTTTCTTTCTTGAACTCATGTTTGTTAATACAATGGTTGTTTTTATTATTGCAATTATGAACTAAATCCCTTTTCTAGGGCTAAAGATGTAGCCCAATTTATGAATATGTGTTGACGTTATTGTTGTTAATTTAAATTGAGCATTAATTCTAAGTTTTATTATTGTGTGTAATGCTTTCAATTCTTATCGATCCGAGAGTTGAATGATATCATGGGTTGGGTTGAGATTGAGAGATGAAACCTGATTAGTCTAAGGTAATAAAACCATAGATTGAGCGAACGCTCGAGATAGGTTACCGCGATCTGTGAGGCTCCATTAAATTCCATAGAACTTAATGATCTCTTAGCTTCTAAATCCAACTTAGAGATATTTTGGCTTGTTGCTTAAGAGTTAATTCGCTAATTATTCAAGAGAAAGTTAATGGAATATTAGGGAGTTTGGCCTTTAGAATAAGTTTAATTAGGATAGCAATAATTGTCAATGCATAGGATTTAATTGGTGTGAAATCTATGCCCTAGGTTTAGTCATATTGATCTTTTTACCAAAGTATTAATACAATTCCACTTTTGTTTAGTTTTTAGTTTGTTTTATTTTTCTTTAAATTCATTCTTAAAATTTGGTTTCATCAAATAGAAATAAAATAGACTAAGTTGAGTACTTGGTAGATAGTTCTCTTGTGATTTGACACTCGTTTACTCGAGCCTTAATACTTGCGTGATTTCGTATACTTGCAAATAGCCTGTCAAGTTTTTGGCGCCATTGTCGGGGAACTATTTTTTTTTTTTACCAATATCAATATGAAATATTTAGTTGCTAATTTGATTTGTTTTATTTCTGCTTAGAAATTAATTTTTATTTTGTTTTGTTTTGTTTGTTTCTTTTAGTTAGAACCTGGAGAGCTTACGTTCAAAAGGTGGTGGTTATCTTAATCCCTTAGATTTTGAGATCGAGAGAACGGCTAAACAGTTGAGGAAAGAAAAGAGGCGAGCTAACTTAGAAAAATCAATGGCTAACTCAGGCATTATAAATCCCAATGTGGAAAATCATGAGAATGAGAATGAGGATATCATAGGAGGTAATGCAATTGGTGGAGCGGTCGTGGTTCAAAGAGCATTGAAGGACTACTCTAGTCCTACTGTTGATGGATGCTATTTTAGCATTAGAAGACCACCAATTCAAGTGAATAATTTTGAGATCAAGCCAGCAATTATTCAAATGATTCAGCAATCAGTCTAATTCGCTGGGTTACCTAATGATGATCCCAACTTGCATATCTCCAATTTTCTGGAGTTATCCGACACATTCGGGCATAAGGGAGTATCTGATGACGCAATTAGGCTAAGGCTTTTCCCATTCTCTCTTCGGGATAAAGCTATGGCTTGGTTGATTTCTCTGCCATCTGGGAGCATCACGACATGGAACGAGTTAGCTCAAACGTTCCTCACTAAATATTTTCCACCTGCCAAGTCTGCTAAGCTGAGGAATGAGATTACCAATTTCTACCAACAAGACTTGGAGTCATTGTATGAAGCATGGGAAAGGTATAAAGATCTCTTACGGAGGTGCCCTCGCCATGGTTTACTGATCCATTCGCAAGTGCAAACGTTCTACCAAGGGTTGCTACCAACTATTCAAGCCATGATAGATGCTGCAAGTGGAGGAACCTTGAACAAAAAAAAACTAGAGGAAGCATACAATCTGATTGAAGTGATGGCGAACAATAACTATATGAGGACTTCGAAGAAAACTTCAACAATGAAATCAACAGGAGTGCACGAAGTTGACGGTTACACCACATTGGCTGCTCAACTTTCAAACATCCAGAAGCAATTAGGTATTGTTTTAAAGATAAATGCAATTGAATCCTCTTCTCTAACATGTGAACTTTGTGCAGGAAATCATTCATCCAAGGATTTTCAAGAAGAGAATTCATTTGCTCAGCCTAAACAAGCTAATTACTTCAATAATTTCCAAAAGGAGAAAGGGAATTCATACTCCAACACATACAATCTGGCATGGAGGAAGCATCCGAACTTCTCATAGAGCAACAACAATAAGCAAAAACAACCTCCTATTTTTCAAGCTTAAGAGCCAAAATCTAACTTGGAGAATGTGCTTACCAAGTTCACTGAAAAGACAAGCAAGCGGTTTGAGAAGATAGAAATCCTTGCCCAAAATCAGTCAGCCTCTATTAGAAACCTTAAGACTCAAATTGGGCAAATTCATAACATATTAGCGAGAAGATTTCAAGGAGTTTTGCCGCGATACAGAGAAGAATCCCAAGGAACAAGCGCATGCAATCACCTTGAGGAGTGGAAGAACCTTGGAAAATTTAGAGGACAAAAAATGAAAGCAAGAACAAGAGAAAGATCTGAAGGAAAAGCAGAAGAATGATCGCCGTGGCAAGGAAAGTTGTTGTCGCGACGAGCGTGAAAATATGGAGAATATCGTCAGCATAAAAGACGATCACTGCGACGATGAATATGGTGGCTGCAGCGATCATGAATCAGAGCTCAAATCATCAGAAGTTCCAACTTATCGCCGCGGCGATGAATCTGGTGGCCGCGACGAGCGTGAATCTGAGCAGAAAGCTTCTCCGAGCCATGTAAACCTTCCATACCTACACCATTTGAAGAATCAGAAGCTTGACAAGTAATTCAGTAAGTTTATTGATATGTTTCGAAGTTTGGATATTAATATTCTTTTTGTTGATACGTTAGAACATATACCAAAATATGCAAAGTTTTTGAAGGAGATCCTCATACACAAGAGAAAATTTGAGGAACACGAGAAAGTCATGTTCACAGAGGAATGCAAAGCGCTGATTCAAAGAAACTACCACCTAAACTACGAGATCCAAGGAGTTTTACTATCCCTTGCATTATTGGTAGTTGTTATTTTGATAAGGTCTTACGTGATTTAGGGGCAAGTATAAATTTGATGTCGTTTTCTATTTATAGGAAATTTGGATTGGGAAAAGTGAAGCCAACTGCCGTGTCTCTCCAATTGGCAGATCGATCAATAATATATCCTAGGGGGTGGTAGAAGACGTCTTGATTAAGGTAGACAAACTGATTTTCCCAGTTGATTTCATAGTGTTAGACATGGAGGAAGATAGGGAAATACCTTTAATTTTAGGATGACCTTTTCTAGCCATGGGTAGAACATTGATAGATGTCCACCAAGGGAAATTAATCTTAAGGGTAGAAGATGAGTAAGTAGAGTTTGACGTTTTTGACTCCATGAAGCGTCCATCTGAATTAGACACATGTTTTGAGATTAATGTTCTTGACAATATGGTGGAGTAGAATTTTGAAGAAAGCTACCCCATTTGCCCCTTAGAGAATTGCTTGATAAATTCTAGAGATCATAAGGATGAAGTTGATAGTGAAGAGACAAGAGAGTGTTTAAGGTACTTAAATGCTCTACCACCATTAGTTCGTTCTAAAGCTAAAACAATCAGAGAAGTTGGAGTCGTGGTATCTCAGTCCATTTCACCAATCAAGAAGCCACCTACACTTGAGTTGAAGCAACTACCATCTCATTTAAGGTATGCATTCTTAGAAGAGGATAAATTTTTTCCAGTCATTATTAATGCTTCTTTGAATGCTATAGAGGAAGAAAAGTTGTTGCGCATATTGAGGAAATACAAGAAGGCCATTGGATGGACAATTGCATATATAAAAGGTATAAGTCCCTCAATGTGCACACACAAGATCCTAATGGAGGGGAGCTATAAGCCTACCATCCAACCACAAAGAAGATTGAACCTATCAATGTAAGAGGTGGTCAAGAAGAAGGTATTGAAGTTCTTAGATGCAGGAATTATATATCTAATTTCGGATAGTGCATGGGTAAGTCCAGTCCAAGTGGTGCCAAAGAAAAGAGGAATGACAATAGTCTGTAACGATAATAACGAGCTGATTCCAACACGAACAGTCACTGGATGGAGAGTATGTATTGACTATCACAAACTAAATTTCACGACTCGCATGGACCACTTTCCATTGCCATTCATCGATCAAAAGTTAGAGAGGTTAGCTGGCCATGAGTTCTGTTGTTTCCTATATGGATATTTAGGCTACAATCAAATTGCTATAGCGCTAGAAGATCAAGAGAAAACGACTTTCACGTGCCTATATGGAACATTCGCCTCCCAAAGAATGCCTTTTGGCTTGTGCAATGCTCCTACAACTTTTCAACATTGCATGATTTCAATTTTCTTTGATATGATTGAGAAGTCCATTGAAGTTTTCATGGACGATTTTTCTGTTTTTGGTGATTCTTTTGATGATTGTTTGACTAACCTATCTAATGTTTTGCAGAGATGTGTTGACACTAACCTGGTGTTAAATTGGGAAAAATGTCATATATGGTACGAGATGGAATTGTGTTAGGTCATCGAATATGTGTGAATGGAATTGAGGTGGGTCGAGCAAAGATTGAAGTCATTAAGAAACTACCACCTCCGAATTCAATGAAGGTTGTTAGAAGTTTCCTTGGACATGCGGGTTTTTATAGGAGATTCATACAAGACTTTTCTAAAATCTCTAAACCTCTGTGTGATTTATTAGCTAAGGATGTTCCTTTTAATTTTACCTAAGAGTGTTTAGATGCATTTGAGTGTTTAAAAGCAAAATTAATCTCTACTCCTGTTATTGTTGCGCCCAATTGGCAACTACCTTTTGAACTCATGTGTGACACAAGTGACTATGCTATAGGGGCTATTTTAGGATAGCCAAAAGGTAAGATTTTGCATGTGATCTATTATGCCATCAAAACTTTAACGGGACCACAGTTAAATTATGCCACTACTGAAAAAGAATTTTTAGCAGTAGTATTCTGTATTGATAAATTTTGTTCTTATTTGCTAGGTAACAAGGTTATTGTGTACATTGACTATGCTGCATTGAAGTACCTCCTAGCAAAGCAGGATTCCAAGCCAAGATTATTGCGATGTGTATTGCTCCTATAGGAATTCGACTTGGAAATCAAGGACAAGAAAGGAATGAAAAATCAAGTGGCTGATCATCTATCCCGATTAGAGTCCAATGAAGAAGTTCAAGACGATGAGAAGCTAATCAATGAATACTTCCCAGATGAGCAATTATTCGCTATTCAAGAAGGGTCGTGGTTTGTAGATATTGTCAATTATTTGGCACGGAAAGTTATGCCCCCTAGGATGAACTCCCAAAGATGGAAGAATTTTTTTGCAAATTTAAAGTATTACTTTTGGGAGGACCCATTTTTGTACAAGTATTGCGCTGATCAAATGATAAGAAGATGTGTGCCAGAGGAAGAGATGACGAATATTCTTTGTCATTGTCATTCAATGGAAGTTGGTGGCCATTTTGGTTCGACAAAGACCGCTGCTAAAGTTCTTCAATTAGGATTTTTCTGGCCCACTCTTTTTAAAGATACTTTTAGCTTTGTTATGAGCTGTGATTAATGTCAACGAGTTGGGAACGTATCTAGGAGAAATGTCATGCCTCTAAATAATATCCTAGAAGTAGAATTGTTTGACGTGTGGGACATAGATTTTATGGGACCTTTTCCTTCCTCGTATTCTAACCGTTTTATTTTGGTTGCTATAGATTATGTTTCAAAGTGCGTGGAAGCTATAGCGTTGCCAACAAACGATGCTCGCGTGGTTGTCAAGTTCGTAAAGAAGAATATTTTCTCAAGGTTTGGCACGCCAAGGGCCATTATCAGTGATGGTGGTTCTCACTTCTGCAATCGCCAATTCTCAACATTGTTAAGCAAGTGTGGGGTTACACATAGTGTTACTACTCCATATCATCCTCAAACTAGTGGCCAAGTAGAAGTGTCCAATAAGGAGCTGAAACAAATCTTGGAAAAGATGGTAAGCACTTCTCGAAAGGATTAGGCAACAAAGCTTGATGATGCATTATGGGCGTATAGGACGACATTCAAAACACCCATAGGAATGTCACCCTATAGGATGGTTTATGGAAAAGCTTGTCACTTGCCAATGGAGTTAGAACATAGGTGATATTGGGTAGTGAAGTTTTTAAACTTCGATCTACAAGCGGCAAGAGCAAAACGATTACTGCAACTCAATGAGATGGAAGAATTCCAGAATAATGCATGTGAGAATGCGTGAATCTACAAAGAAAAGACTAAGCAGTGGCACAACAAACATATCGTGAACAAGAAATTCAATGAGGAGGACAAAGTGTTGTTATTTAACTCAAGACTATGACTTTTCCAGAGAAAATTGTGCTCAAGATGGCCTGAACCATTCATTGTTCATCGCATGTTTCTGCATAGGGCGATAGAGGTTCACCACCCGACAAAGGGAACATTAAAAGTAAATGGCCAGAGATTGAAACCTTATATTGAGAATGAGAATGAAGATGAGAGGTTTCAATCTTCCTTCAAAATCCTCGCTAACGACAACAAGAGTCGAGCTTAAGACTTTAAACAAGCGCTTCTTGGGAGGCAACCCAAGATTTCAATTACGTTTTTATTTTTGTTTTTCCAAGTTTTGTTTCATTTATTTACAATTTTTTTTTAAAGTATTTTTATTATGAGTTATTTTTTTTTTTATTTCATTAATTCAGATGTTTGATTTTTCTTTTCAGATCATTAGCAAAACATATTTAGCGGTTGCCCAGCCACTTCAAAATCATGCTCGCCGTGGCGATACATTACTATCGCTGCAGCAAGCGTCACTCTAGCACACATAAACAAAGAGCATCATGCTCGCTGCGGCGAAGATTTCCATAGCTGCAGCAAGCGCCATAATTTGGTGTACAGGCTAAGAACAACGCTCGTCGTGGCGATAATTCATCATTGTTGCAGCGAGCATTACACTTGCACACGCATACAATGAGCAGCATGCTTGCCACGGCAACATAACCTGTCGCCGCAGCGAGCGTACATTTAAAACGCAAATTCGCGTTTAATTATGCGAATTCCCTATAGACCCCACTCTCTCCTCTTAAATGTCGATTATATTGTCTTCTCCCTACACATATGTAAACACCATTCCATTCATCATCCCTTCATCCCATCTTCAATTTTTCCTAAATTGCTCACTAACAAACTCAATTTCAACTTACATTTCGTAGATTAAGGAAGCAATTCAGGGTTCTCACAAAATCAAAGTCAGGGTTTCAAAGATTGGGGGTTTTCAAAATTAAGCCAATCCACAAAAATTCAAGGCAAATTTGCATAGAATCAGGTTCAAGTAAGTATCTCTCACCGATTTTGCATTGTGTTATTGGTTGTTGAAGATTGGGAGCACTTGTTTAGCATTTTCATGGGGTCATTGTTTATGCTTGAAGAGCTATGTGATGGAAATTGGGTGTTGTAGATGTTAATTTAATTGATTGCATTGATTGAGTAGAGAAATTGTAATTGGATTCAGGAGTTTTTGGTGATTGGCGTGGGTGTTGTAATTGTGATTCAATTGATTGTATTGGTAGAGTAGAAAATTGTTATGATTGCACCCAAGAGAAAGCCAAGAGGAGATATGAGAGAAAAAGGAAAAGGGCAGGCCTCTGATGAGTCCAATTTGTTAGTCAAGCTGCCTGGGAGAGATATGAAAATTTTGCAAAGAAACTTGGTGGGCTTATTGAAGAACGAGGGCTGGTGTTTATAGAGAATGTTAGGGGGATCAATAATGTAATTCAAGCATTGGGTTGGCAAACGTTTTGCAAAGAACCACAGGCTCCTACTATTGCCTCTGTAGTAAAAGAGTTTTATGACAACGTTCCTATAGCGTTGACGGAAGGACAATGGCAAGAGGCAAGGAAGTGGTATTTACTGTAGTTTCCATTAATGAGTTTTATGGGCTGCCACAAGTTGAGATAGATGAGGATGCCTACGCAACATACAAGCAAGAAGTAGATTATGACGCAGTGATTAATACTCTAATGGAAGGGAAAGCTACATGGTTTATTGCAACTGGGGAACACATCCGTTTTGAAAGTAAGTTTCTGGACTTAATTTTGCACATTTGGTTATATTTTGTCTGCTCTAGATTGATGCCCTCAAAGCACATAAGCACAGTTAGCAAAGCTAGGGTGATTCTGATGTATGCTATCCACCACAAGATGAGGATGAATGTGGGCGATATTATTTTTTATGAGATTCTCCATTCGACAAAGCGTAATAGGGCAGGTTTTTACTTCCCTCAATTGATCACTAAATTATGTAAGCAAGCTTAGGTGTCTTTGAATTCTGAAGAAGTGTTAATCCCACAAGGAGCATGTCTTACAAAGCAATTTTTGCAAAATCTCACCAGTGGGGGTAAAGTGGAACTATCCAAGACAAAAGCATCTTCATCAAAGAAGCCATCCAAGAAAGATCAATTGACAAAAATGAATGAAGATATAGATAAGTTGAGAAAGCAACAGAATCGTCAAGAAGCCTGGATGACTTGGATGAGTAGGCAAATGAGGGTGCAATATGAGATGCATAGATTACAACTTTCTCATACTAGAATAGCAACGCCAGAGTGTGAATAGACTAATTTTGTTTATCCATCGGATGGTGATGCTTCTGATGATGATTTTGAGGAGAGTATGGAGGAGTAGGGAGTGTGACACTGCTGGAGACCTGGAGATTTATTTTGTTGTGTTTTTGTTTGCTATTTTCAGTGTAGTTTATTTCTTTTTCTATACTCGTATTTTGTTGATGTTTGTTCATTATGTCCTTGTGATCTGTTTAAACATCTATTTCAGTTTTATTTCTGGTTTGTTGATACTCTCTATATCCGTTTATTTTTTCTGCATAACAATGATGGCCGACAAGGTCCTTTTAGTTATGATTTTTATAGAATAAATTTGGCACATATGATACCACGAACTAGACAGCTTTATATTGTTGAGGAATGTGGTAACGTTTTTCTTTCCTTTTTCCTATTCTTAACATTGAGGACAATGTTGATTTTAAGGTTGGGGGTAGGAATTTAATTTTGAGCAAAAATTTTTCTATATGGATATGGATTTAGGGAGCAGAATTTTTTTTATTTTGTGAGTTTTTCTCTTGGATTAATTTAGATGTCTATGACACGAATGTGATTGCAATAACATGTAACAAGTAGGGGACATTAATTTTTTCCTTTAATTACGGATGATTGTAAATGTTAATGACATTTATTTGAGACCCTAGCGGTTTGTGGATTGGAAGTGGTTAAGTTTACCTACATAGAGACACTTTATTTGTGAATTTTCCATGGACATTTTTGCGATCCCAACAAACTCTAGAACTTATTTGATAACCACTCTAGGTGAAATCCTAGAGTTCACATCACTTAGGAAATGATTTAGACTATTTTTGGACTGATTGAGCCTTTGAAGCCGACTTTTTTTTTTTTAATTATCATCACTAGTTAACCCTTTGAGCCTTTTTAAACACAATTTAGCCTTGTTTTTCCTTCTTTGAACTTAGTTTTTACCCTACCCTAATTATGAGCCTAAAACACAATCCTACTCATTTTATCTTTAAGAGACTTAATTATAATTCAAGCTTATTATGAGTGTTGGTGAGGAAGTCTAGTTTTGCCACAACCCAGGTTTATGCAAAGAAATTGGTTAGGGGTTATAGAGTGCTTGTAAGACCAGTGGGGCTATGTGTGTGTTTTCTACTTTCTTCTTATTATTATTGTTTGAAAAAAAAAAAAAAAATCTGGTAAAAAAAAGAAAAAAATGATGAAAAAAAAGAGAGAAAGAAAAGAAAAGTGGGTATTGAAAAGCATTATGAAGATGTGAGATTAAGCAAATGGGTATATTTTAGTTTCGAAAAGAAAGAGCTCGATAAAGGTTGGGAAGTTACTGAGTGAAAAAGGAAAGTGTTTTGTATGATAGTAATAAGAATGAATGAAGATGAAGTCTCTTAATTTGATTTTTGAATTCCTTTCCATTCTTTCATGAACCCATATCCTGGTCTAATGTTACAACCTATACAAAGACCTATTGATCCAAGGTAGTGTAAAGTTCTTCATTAGTGGAGAGTGGTTTGAAAAGTGAGCCTATGGAGTTTGATTCCATGATTCATGTATAAGTCATAACCCCGAATACTAAGATAAAAAATTTTGTTCATAAATGTTATGTATAAAACCATCAGGGTTTGTAGAATAATGGTTTGTGGTTGTATGGATGTTCTAGGGTCGATAACAAAAATGGAATTGACGTTTGCATTGTCTATGAGTTTAGGCGATTTTTAATTATTCTATTTATTTAGTGTATATGCGATTTTTTAGACAACTTTTTGAATTGGTCCAAGAATTTTTGTTAGTTTTTTTATGTTTATTTTTATTTTTGGAGTCTAGGTTAAGTTTAGTGTGGATGTTTGTGGGTATCATCATTAGAAACCCTCACGAGACTACAACTCATCCAACTAGGGCCTCCTAGGGTTTAAAGGCTTGTTGCATACGCTAAATGCAATCGTGTCAATCTACGAAAGTGATTTAGGATAGTTTAGATATAAGTTTTAATTGGTTGTTTTATTTTCAAGTTCAGAGACTTGTTTTATCGCTTATTTTGCTAGGGACTAGCAAAAAGCTGGTGGGGGGTTGTGATAAGAGCTTGAAAATACATATTTTGTTAGTGATTCAATTGGATTATTTGTGGAAAAATGTGTTTTTAATATGAAATTTGAGTTAATTATTTCATAAATACCTTTTATGGGATCACAGGTGCATTTTGAGTATTTTCAAGTTAAAAATGATATTTGAATGAAGAAGAATAATGTCGATGGAATTCATGACGAGTAGGAACAAACGGTGCAAGAATCGGAGTTGAAACGAGAAAGTTGTGACGCGTTGAAGATACGACGTAAAACTTGGAAATCCTTCAAGATGAGCATGCTTCGATGTTTTGATCATAACTTGAGCTGTAGAAATCGGAATTCGATGATTCTTGTGGCTTTGGAAAGCTTATTTAGAGAGATACAAAGTTTGTGTAATGACTTTGCCAAATTATTAAGATTACAGACTCATGAGACAGAAAGAACGATTGCCGCAGCGACCGTTTCTTATCACTGCAGTGATGGATCACGGGCCTGTTTAGGTTATTGTATTCTCCTAGTCCGAATCTGAATGATTTAAGACATTTAATTCTTTCCTGATTAACTTCAAAACCATAGCACTATAAATAAGGGTCTTTAATTAGTTTTTAGGGAGATTAGAGAAGGAGAAAGGGCGGCTACTATTTTGGAGATCAGAATTCCTGCAGTTCTTGTCTGTCAATTAGAGAATTTTTTCTATTTTTCTTTCTTGAACTCATGTTTGTTAATACAATGGTTATTTTTATTAATGCAATTATGAACTAAATCCCTTTTCTAGGGCTAAAGATGTAGCCCAATTTATGAATATGTGTTGACGTTATTGTTGTAAATTTAAATTGAGCATTAATTCTAAGTTTTATTATTGTGTGTAATGCTTTCAATTCTTATGGATCCGAGAGTTGAATGATATCATGGGTTGGGTTAAGATCAAGAGATGAAACCTGATTAGTCTAAGGTAATAAAACCATAGATTGAGTGAACGCTAGAGATAGGTTACCACGATTTGTGAGGCTCTGGTAAATTCCATAGAACTTAATGATCTCTTAGCTTCTAAATCCAACTTAGAGATATTTTGGATTGTTGCCTAAGGATTAATTTGCTAATTGTTCGAAGAAAGTCAGTGGAATATAAAGGACTTTGGCCTTTAGAATAAGTTTAATTAGGTTAGCAACAATTGTCAATGCATGGGATTTAATTGGTGTGAAATCTATGCCCTGGGTTTAGTCATATTGATCTTTTTACCCGAGTATTAATACAATTCTGCTTTTGTTTAGCTTTTAGTTTGTTTTATTTTCCATTAAATTCAATCTTAAAATTCAGTTTCATCAAATAACAATAAAATAGACTACGTTTGGTATTTGGTAGATAGTTCTCTTGGGATTTGACAGCTCATTTACTCGAGCTTTACTACTTATGCGATTTTGTACATTTGCGAATAGCCTGCCAACGAGCCCTTTTTTTAATGATTTTTTTAATATTAAAACTTTGGAAAATCGTAAAAAATCACATACTATGCATTTTGGGTCGGGGTTTGTTTTGTTTTGCTCCCAAAATGCCCATTTGAATTGTGGTGTGTACATTTGGTCAAGAGATCTTGAACTTTGTGGGGGACGATCTTTTGAAAAGAAGGTTTTTGGTGCACACCAAGGGACTATCTTTTCGAAGGTTGTCCTTTTGATCCCATTTTTTGAATGGTGGTGGAGAAAAATTCAAGGAACCTAACCCAAAAAAAAGGAAGCAATTTCCATGAGCCCTTTTTTTTTTTAATGATTTTTTGAAGATTAAAAATTTGAAAAATCGTAAAAAACCACATACTATGCATTTTGGGTCGAGGTTCATTTTCTTGTGCTCCTAAAATCCCCATTTGAATTGTGCTGTGTACATTTTGTTGGGAGATCTTGAACTTTGTAAGGGACGATCTCTTGAAAATAAGGTTTTTGGTGCACAGCATGGGCGTGCACACCAAGGGACGATCTTTTTGAAGGTTGTCCTTTTGATCTGGTTTTTCATTGGTGGTGGAAAAAAATTCAAGGAACCTAACTAAAAAAAAAGGAAGCAATTTGCATGAGCCGTTTTTTTTAATATTAAAACTTTGGAAAATCATAAAAAATCACATACTATACATATTGGGTCGGGGTTTGTGTTGTTCTACTCCTAAAATCTCCATTAGAATTGTGGTGTGTAACACGATCTTTTGAACATAAGGTTTTTGGTGCACAAGAAGGGTGTGCACACCAAGGGACGATCTTTTCAAAGGTTGTCCTTTTGATCTGGTTTTTTGGATGGTTGTGGGGAAAAATTCAAGGAATCTAGCCTTAAAAAAAGGAAGCAATTTGCACAAGCCATTTTTTTTAATGATTTTTTTAAGATTAAAACATTAGAAAATCGTAAAAAATCACATACTATGCATTATAGGTTGGGGTTTGTTTTGTTGTGCTGCTAAAATCCCCTTTGAATTGTGGTATGTACATTTGGTTAGGAGATCTTGAACTTTATGTGGGACGATCTATTGAAAAGAAGGTTTTTGGTGCACAGCAAGGGTGTGCACACCAGGAGACAATCTCTTCGAAGGTTGTGCTTTTGATCTAGTTTTTTGCATGGTGCTGGAGAAAAAATCAAGGAACCTAACCCCAAAAAAAAAAGGAATAAATTTGCATGGGTCGTTTTTTTTAATGATTTTTTGAAGATTAAAACTTTGAAAAATCGTAAAAAATCACATACTATGAATTTTGGGCCAGGGATTGTTTGGTTGTGCTCCTAAAATCCTCATTTGAATTGTGGTGTGTACATTTGGTCAAGAGATCTTGCACTTTGTGGGGACGATCTTTTGAAAAGAAGGTTTTTGGTGCATAGCTAGGGCGTGCACACCAAGGGACAATCTTTTCAAAGGTTGTCCTTTTGATTTGGTTTTTTGCATGGTGGTGGAAAAAAATTCAAAGAACCTATCCCAAAAAAAAGGGAAGCAATTTGCACGAGCCCTTTTTTTAATGATTTTTTGAAGATTAAAACTTCAAAAAATCGTAAAAAATCACATAGTATGCATTTTGGATCGAGGTTTGTTTTGTTGTGCTCCCAAAATCCCCATTTGAATTGTGCTGTGTACATTTGGATGGGAGATCTTGAACTTTGTGGGGGACGATCTTTTGAAAAGAAGGTTTTTGATGCACACCAATGGACGATCTTTTCGATGGTTGTCCTTTAGATCTGGTTTTTTGCATGGTGGTGGAGAAATATTCAAGGAACCTAACCCATTAAAAAGGAAACAATTTGCACGAGCCTTTTTTTTTAATGATTTTTTGAAGATTAAAACTTTGAAAAATCGTAAAAAATCACATACTGTGCATTTTGAGTCGGGGTTTGTTTTGTTGTGATCCTAAAATCCTCATTTGAATTGTGGTGTGTACTTCTGGTTAGGAGATCTTGAACTTTGTAGGGAATGATCTTTTGAAAAGAAGGTTTTTGGTGCACAACAAGGGCGTGCACTGCAAGGGACGATCTTTTTGAAGGTTGTGCTTTTGATTTGGTTTTTTGCATGGTGGTGGAGAAAAATTCAAGAACCTAACCCAAAAATAAGGAAGCAATTTGCGAGAGTCGTTTTTTTTTTTTAATGTTTGTTTGAAGATTAAAACTTTGGAAAATCGTAAAAAATCACATACTATCCATTTTGGGTCGGGGTTTGTTTCGTTGTGCTCCTAAAATCCCCATTTGAATTGTGGTTTGTACATTTGGTCAGGAGATCTTGAACTTTGTGGGGGACGATCTTCTGAAAAGAAGTTTTTTGTTGCGTAGCAAGGGCGTGCACATCAAGGGACGATCTTTTCGAAGGTTCTCCTTTGATCTGGTTTTTTGTATGTTGGTGCAGAAAAATTCAAGGAATGTATGTTGGTGCAGAAAAATTCAAGGAACCTATCCCAAAAAAAGGGAAGCAATTCGCACGTGACAAATTTTTTTAATGATTTTTTTAAGATTAAAACTTTAGAATATTATAAAAAATCACATACTACGCATTTTGGGTTGGGGTTTGTCTGGTTGTGCTCCTAAAATCCCCATTTGAATTTTGGTGTATATATTTGGTCGAGAGATCTTGAACTTTGTGGGTGACGATCTTTTGAAAAGAAGGATTTTGGTGTACACCATTGGTGCACACGAAGGGATAATTTTCTCAAAAGTTGTCCCTTTGATCTAATTCTTTGCATTGTGATAGAGAGAAATGCAAGGAGCCTAACCCAAAAAAAAAAAAAAAAAAGCAAGCAATTGGCACGAGCTGATTTTTTTAATCATTTTTAAAACTAAAACTTTGGAAAATCGTAAAATATCACATACTATGCATTTTGGGTCGGGGTTTGTTTGGTTGTGCTCTTAAAATCCCCATTTGAATTGTGGTGTATACATTTCGTCGAGTTATCTTGAACTTTGTGGGACGATCTTTTGCGAAGAAGGTTTTTGGTGCACACCAATGGACAATCTTTTCGAAAGTTTCCTTTTGATCTTGTTTTTTGCGTGGTGGTAAAGAATAATGCAAGAAACCTAACCCAAAAAAAGGAAGTAATTGGCATGAGCTTATTTTTTTTAATGATTTTTTGAAGATTATAATTTTGGAAAATCTTAAAAAATCACATACTATACATGTTGGGTCGGGATTTGTTTGGTTGTGCTCCTAAAATCCCCATTTGAAATGTGGTGTATACATTTGGTCAGGAGATTTTGAACTTTTTGGGGGACGATCTTTTCGAAAGTTGTCCTTTTGATCTGGCTGTTCGCATGGTGGTAGAGAAATGCAAGGAACCTAACCCAAAAAAAACAAGAAATTCGCATGAGCCGATTTTTTTTAATGATTTTTGAAAATTAAAATATTGAAAAATCGTAAAAAATCACATACTATGCATTTTGGGTCGAGGTTTGTTTGGTTGTGCTCCTTAAATACACATTTGAATTGTAGTGTTTACATTTGGTCAGGAGATCTTGAACTTTGTGGGGGACGATCTTATGAAAAGAAGGTTTTTAGTGCATACCAAGGAACAATCTTTTCAAAAGTTGTCCTTTTGATCTGGTTTTTTGCATGGTGGTAGAGAAAAATGCGAGGAACCTAACCCAAAAAAAAAGGACGAAATTGGTTAGAGCCAATTTTTTTTAATGATTTTTTAAAGACTAAAATTTTGGAAAATCGTAAAAAATCACATACTATGCACTTTGGGTCGGGGTTTGTTTGATGGTTCTCCTAAAATCCCCATTTGAATTGTGGTGTATACATTTGGTCTAGAGATCTTGAACTTTCTAGGGGACGATCTTTTGAAAAAAAGGTTTTTGGTGCACACCAAAGGACGATCTTTTCGAAAGTTGTCCTTTTAATCCGGTTTCTTGCATGGGGGTACAGAAAAATGCAAGGAACCTTACCTAAGAAAAAGGAAGCAATTGGCACGAGCCGATTTTTTTTAGTGATTTTTTAAGATTAAAACTTTGGAAAATTGCAAAAAATCATATACTATGCATTTTGGGTTGGGGTTTGTTTTGTTATGCTCCTAAAATCCCCATTTGAATTGTGGTATACACATTTGGTGAGGAGATTTGGAACTTTGTGGGGGACAATCTTTTCAAAGGAATGTTTTTTGTGTACACCAAGGGCAAACACACCAAGGGGCTGAAGTTCGAAAGTTGTCCTTTTGATCCATTTTTTGCATGGTGGTAAAGGAAAATGCAAGGAAACTAACAAAAAAAAAAAAAAAAAAAATGGAAGCAATTGGCATGAGCCGATTTTTTTTAATGACTTTTTGAAGATTAAAACTTTGGAAAATCATAAAAAATCATATACTATGCATTTTGGGTCGGTGTTTTTTTTGTTGTGCTCATAAAATCCCCATTTGAATTGTGGTATACACATTTTGTGGGGAGATCCGAAACTTTGTGGGGGACAATCTTTTCAAATGAAGGTTTTTGGTGCACACCAAGGGGCTAAAATTCGAAAGTTGTCATTTTGATCTAGTCACTACAAGAATTTAGGCTTCTCACAACAAAATAATTTGTCACTATAAATATCAAAATTGTGACCATTTCTCTATTGTGAGGAATTATATTGGTCACATTAAGCTCGTACTTTTAAGTGTATAGTGACAAAAGAGAGTTTGGTCACCATAGCCTAATTATTTATTGTGACAATAATAATTTGTCACTTTAAATTAGTTTGTTGTGACAAATTATTTGTAACAATAGAAAGCAATTTTTATCACTACAAGTAATATTTTGTCACAATTGATTTACATTTAAAGACTAAATGATCAGCTTTATGGTGAAAAAAATCATATATTATGACAAAATTGATTTTGTCAAAATTGTGAATGGTGACTAAATTATTTGGTCATAATTTTAATAGTGACAGAAATTTATTAGTCATTGACTTTATTGTGACAACATTTATTTCATCACATGTTTATTTATATGACAATATTATTTATCAAAAATTGTATAGTGACAGAAATATTTTGTAAAAAATTTAATAGCATGACAAATAATTTTTGATCACAATATTTTTACATGACAGATTTTTATTGTCAAAATAATATAAGCGTGACAAATATTTTTTGGCATCTCAATAATGAGAAAAATATTCATGACTATGCTTCTAAAATGTGACGAATCTTTTTCGTGAGGAGAATATTCAAGTGAAAAAAAAAATTATGGGGAAATTAAATCGTGATAAATATATTTATCAAATTTTGTTAATAGCCAAAAATATTTTTGTCAAAAACATGAAAAGTGTAGTGACAAAAATTTAAGTCATTAATTTTGAGCCCTTATATTTTTTTAGTTAATATTAAAAGTGACAAAAATATCAGGTCACAATTTAAAGAGTACAAAATTATTTTATATCAATTTGATCTGACAATTTTATATATACATTTCACATTTAATAAATAATTATAATGATTACCTTTTTTTTCCCACAATGGACGTGCAGCTATTATCATTATCAAACTATGAATCCATATATCACTTTTAACTTAAAATGAAATCATATCAAAGAAAAATTTATTAAAATATATAAGTCAACAACTTATAATTTTAATACGTTTAACAAAAAAAGCTAAAGATAGTCTACTACAACTATTTTATTGATATAAATTGAAAGCATCCCTGTGTTTGAGGGTCCCTTCTTGATCATTTTTCTATTCTGAAAAAAAAAAAAAAAAAACAATACCCTCTATTAATATTACATTAATTACCATACATCCAAATTAAGAAAGGCTATAATAGTATCCAGAATACACGGCAAGAACTATGTCAAAAGGCACCAAACCTGATTGAAATGTTGCTGTAGTTTTTCATTGGTAAAATTGATACAGAACTGCTCAAAACTATTAATACAGAAATCTGTTAGCTGCAATGGCAAGATTTTATAAGAGAGTAAAATTTAAAGTCAATTTTCTTACCTATTAAACTTGAAACTTTCAAACCCGTAATATCAAGAACTCCAATTAATGATTTTGAGTTTGGATCTTGCCCAATCGAAGAGTTAATCTTATCTACAAGCCTATCAATACATATACATAAAAAGTTAAAAACAAAAAACACCTTGTTAACAACATCAAATACTTAAGAAACATGATATAAGGTACAAATTAATTGGATTAAATAACAGTTCTACTCCTCTTGATAAGTATTTATGATTAATCCATTTCTGATATAAATCTAAAAGTGGACACAAGACACAAACAAGTGCCCAGAGCTAAGGAAGTTCCCATACCAATCAAACAAGCGAGAATAAATGGTTTTAGCTAAGGTGTCCCTTCTAGCTGTGGCAGAACCACGATCAAGGGTTCTTGTGATAACCTCTTCCGGTGTTACCATTACACGTTTTATCAGTGCATCCTCCAAGCTCTTGGCATCACACCTATGGTACCACATAAAGTAAAACAGGCATATAACTAAAAAACAAAAGAACATGAGATCAGAAGATCCATCCTACATATTAAGAACATATTGATCATACCTTAGCAATTCAACTGTCGTATTAAGATGGAACCTAGATTTTTCATCCTTGATGACAGAAGAGTCAACCTCCTCTCCCTTTGCAAAGTCAATATTTCCAAGATGCAGAATTGCAGCTACAACCCTAAAAATTCCCTCCTAAAAAGAATTATTCCTCATCAAAAAATTTGAATATAGTGGCAAGAACACTGTATGTCCATATCCCTTATTTCTCTCTCTATCTCTGTCTCTTTTATTTTCTTAATTTTGATAGGATTCTGCTAATTATGATTCATAAACAGATATGAAGGGAATTTAACTCTATCCATGTCTTTATTTATTCATTTCATTATAGTTATTTATCTTTGACTGTATCTCTGCTCTTTTTTCTTTGAATTTGAAAATCCTTTTGTTATGTTCCAAATGTTCTTTCCTCTTGGATCAACAACTGTTGTTGTATATGGTAGAATTAGTTCTTTGGTCTTCTACAGAACATAGTCTATGACACTGATCATTTGATCAAGCACTTCCCATATGACAAATATATTTTGGCCTCTGTTGCTCTCAATTTCGATATACTGAACTCATTCATTTTCATTTTTCATGTGCTAAGGTCGACTGACAGTTAGGTGTACGGTGGTCTACAACCAACATGGATTAGGCTTGAAAACACACCATATGGTGATCCGTTTATGTGTTCATTTGAACTTGAAACTGAAATATGAACTATGGTATTAAGGATATGGAAATAAAGAATTAATATTCCTTTTGAGTTATTTCTTGTTCATGTTCATCTTACCATACGACTCTCACCATGCAGTTAATTTGTTAAAGGTAATCTTTAACACTTAAATAGACAAATGAGATTCAATAGATTGATCTTTTTATTTGTCTTCAAGAGGGGGAGAATTTGTTTAAGATAAAAGTGCAAATGTCCTTATCAACCTTGTCTTATTTAGTTTCTTAAAGACACAATCTGCTTGTAATGAGAATAAGGGTAATATGTTGAAATTGAAATCCCTGGATAAAAAGGTGTATATTTTTGTTTGAAGGTTACAAGAAAATTGTTTTTCAATTTTCATTATTTTTTGTAGTGCTTAATTTGTTTAACTCCTTTGATGCACTATATATAGTTGAATATTTCTTCCTTGGCTACCTTTGTGTTTGTCAAGAAAAGTTTTTGTATGCCTTGTACACCTAAGCAGAATGAGATGGTTGAGTATGGTGAAATATTGATGACTAGAAAATTTTGTCTGTATTATTTTGAGTTGAAATTTTGAAAACTATCTTTTCCCCATTGGGTAGAAATTTCCAGTAAGCTGATACTAAAATATTTTTAATCTTTGGATTGTTTGGAAATTCAAGTTTACTACATTAGCTATCTTGAAAACACTAAACTTCATAGGTTAATTTCCTTATATCATGGCATCAAGATTATTAAAGCTATTAAAGTTTGATAAAGTTGATATAGATAAATATCTCATATGAAAGCTTTTAATCAAGGTTTTCAACTCTCATTAAAATCATTGTTATTAGAGGTTAAGAGGAATGGTATGGATGCTATGAAATGTAATTGTTTGTGATAACTTGTGTTTTCTCTTAATAAAGTTGTACTCATTTGTTATAGATGAGTGTTTAAATCTAATGGGATTAAAAAGCATATTAAAATGCTTTAAGAATAAGTTACTAGCTATGAGCTTCACATAAAGGTATATATATTTCATAGACATGCCATTTGTCTTATGTATTCTAATGTCTTTTTGTACAAAAATTTATACCACTAGTTTTTGACCTTAAACTTCATATTTTTGCTCAAATATATTTTAAGGTCGGTGAGAGGAAATTTAGTTCCTGTGATGAAGGCTGTAGACATAAAAATCTACCTGTACAGAAGGAGGGACTGATCCCGTGAGGTTGAGGCCACTAGTGATCTACTGTACCTACACACGTAGAGAAACAAACGTGAAGTGACAGAAAACACCAGGGTGGTGTTTGCCGTAGGCACTCTGACAATCAGGTTACCAAGGCTGATTTAGTGAGGGCTAGGGAGTAGAGAGGTTACCAAAAGTCTAGTCGGGACTGTGACTACGGCTGTAATGTGAAGTTCTCAAGCGGGAACTCCGAGGTCTAAAGGTGTAATGTAATCTGCCTTGTGAGAGGGTTGGCCTCTGTTTAAATAGTGACTGTTTGGTCTCCCAATCCTGGTGGGATTGGGAATTCTCATAGTAATCTGTTTCCTCCAGGGATATATCCTTTGGCCACATTATCCTAGTGTGAAAGGGAGTCCAAGTATGACTGTGACAAGGACCTTGGAGGAATTGGGATGGTAGTGGACTACCTTATCAGTGTTCGAGTAGGAATGTGATCCGTAGGTGACCGTGGGCTCTGAATTCGACCATAGGCCTAGGAAGTGTACTGGGATTAGGAGGCCTGGGTCCAGATGGTTTGGACCGATTGTACTTCGTACCGAATAGGCCTTATCCAAGGAATTCTGGCTTGGGCTACATCGGGATTGGGCCTGGGCTTTTCCTCATTGTCGGACGCGTTATCCTATTTGGGTCGAGGACATTTTTTAGCCGTAATAGTTTGCCCCCTACTCTCTAAGTTAAGGTGTTCTTAACTTAGAGAGTAGGAATCGAGCGAGGCGTCTCCGATTGTCCTTCGCGGTCGACCGTTTGCTGGCATGATTGCTCTAGAAGTTACTAACGTCTCCGATACAACTGATCGGTCGGATGGAGACGGCGTGTGGTCAAGAGTCACTCAGTGTCCTTCATTGAGTCAGATTATGCAACCAGCTCAAGAGGGTGTAGTCGATTAGTGTGCAGGGCCAAGTGGACCGGGTTCAAGGCGAAACATCTAGTGTACATGTAGAAATGAACAGGCTACCTATCACAGGTGTCTTTGATCAGTATGCCTGGTCGAGTGAGTAAACAATTCACCTACTGAAGGTGCGTTTGCTTGATGTAATAAGCCTAATGAGTGGATGAAATCGACTTGACCGGCTTGCTTGACCACGTGGGGGATACTCGAGTGATCCTTTGGGGCTATTCTTACTAGGTGCCATTGGGCCAAATGGGTTACAGTAGGCCCAATGTTCCTGTGAAGGCTTGGGCTGAGCGGTCTGATCCAGGCCAAGGGTTGTGCGAGTGCTACCAAACCCTTAGGTACCTACTCGTCCACCAGGGAAGACCGAATAGCCGGGCCCTCTCTTGCCTCACTCGTTTTGAGGCAAAGGGTGGGGTAAACTATTCCAGGCCAGTTGCCCCGGCTAGGAAAATCTCCTAGGCATCTGAAGCATGGAAGTGTGTCGACTCCATTGCATATCTCCGATGTGTTGCAATGTGCTGGGTTGGTCGGGTAGGAAGGGCTATTCAGCGTGGCTACCATATGGTGCTGGGGTTTCCTAGGTGGCGTAAATCTTTACCACGTGTACGGTGGTGATCCGTTCTTCGTTTTGGGGCAGAAAAATGAAGAGTCGTTCTGTCCTTGGGCCAATTACGAGCTGCCATGTGTCCACCTCTGTCAGTTTTCTTCCATAAAACCGAGGGAGCGGACTGTTCATTCCCATTTTCGCGTTTTCATCCATTTTTCTTCAATCTCTTTCAATTTTTCCTTTTCTCTTCTGCTTTCTTCGTTTCAAGTTTCCTTTAGTAACGGTGGTTCCCTTTTGCAGATTTCGGATTCATTCACGGTAAATACTGTCTTCTTGCACTAATTTTTGCTTTGTTTTGCTTTTTTCCTTCGTTTGTGCTGCGTTCTTGGGAGATTGGGTTTGATTTCGTGAAGTTTTGAGGGATTTTGTTTGGGTTTTGGAGGTATTGGAGTTTTGATTTTTAGAATAGGTGTGAATATCGAGTTTTTGGTGAGTTATCAGTGATTTGCCTAATTTTTTGGTGTTTTTGGGTTTTTGGATGGAGTATAGAAGGTGAAAACAAGTTACGTAGTACCTCGACTCGGCTCAGTCAGTCTGCTTGACTGAATCGAGTGAAAGGGTTTGATCTGGGTTGAAAGGAAACAGCTTCAAGTGGGGTAGGTAGGTCACCCGGTTAACCCGAACAAGTAGTCAGGGGATCGTGCAAAGAGTTAAGTTGAACAAGTGGTCGGCCGTCCAAACCAAGTGAGAGGTTGTATAGCTGTCCCCTGGTTTGGAGTAGTTAGTTGGTGACCCAGGGTGAATGAAGTCATTAGAAAGGGGTTTAGGCTTTGAACTCAGGTTGGTCACTTGGGGTAAACAGGACAAAGTAGTTACCGAATCTGAGGGCCAGGTCGGTCGGTTGTGAGGGTCGATTAGGGATCTAACTTAGGGTTGTGAGAAGTTTAGAAGTAAAGGGTAAAATAGGTGAACTGGGAGAGGTCAGTCAGCGTTGAAGGGTGAGTGATCATGAAAAACAGTTCTAGAAGTGTAGCTTGGTAATTGGTGAAGGTCAAACAGTGATTCCGGGTTTCAAGAAGGTTATGTTTGGATAGGCTGGTCGGGGGTGTAGGGCGAGTGGCGATCCGATACTTAGGATTGTGAAGTTGAATCGATCAGTTGGGAGGAGCAAATAGGTTGAAATGTCTGGTTCGGAGTCGAGTGGTTCGAGTGGGGCTGGGGCAGATGTTAGAAATCAGTACGAGAGTGCCTTGACCATGATGATGATGCCCAAAGGGGACGTTCTGGTAGGTATACTGACCGGTGTGAACATAGCTACCTCTGGGACGAGTGCTGCTCATCTGAGTGGTTCGGGTAGGCAAGGGGGGAGTAGGGAAGACTCCGAAGGAGTTAGTAGTCCATCCTCGTCCAGTAGTGGCTTTGAGGACAAGCCAAGTCAACAGGGTAGTGGGATTCTAAGCAGGGACTATCCGCCCGTGCTTAAAGATAATGACACGTGGCAGCTTCAGAGAATGTATCACATTCCAGATTCGATCGAGATCAGGGTACCACGATCGTACGAACGGATTGATTGGGAGGTAAAAGGTTGGTTGAGTGTTTACGAGAAGTGGTTTCAAGACTGGTTGAGGTTTCCCTTTCCTCGCCTCGTCTGGGAGGTGCTGAACCATTTCATGATTGCCCTATCTTAGATCATGCCGAATTGTTGGAGGTTGCTGATGGCACTAGAGGACCTTTGTGTGCGGAACCAGGTTATTTTTGGGCTGCACGAGTTGCTTTATTCTTATTTCCTGAAGGAAAATGACAAGGATAAGGGTCGATATCTAATCAACTTCGGGTATGATCGGTCTCACCTGGTGATTGACCTTCGGTCAAGTGACAAGAACTGGAAGGATTGGTACTTCTTTGTGAGGGGTGAGGCGGTCTTTGGGAAGAGAAGCCAAGGCGATATTCCGAGCACTTGGCGAGCCACTGGTGAGAAACCTTGTCTTTTTTTGTATTTTGATTACTAAACCTTATTGTGTTTCTTCTTTGCAGAGCTTGAATTAAATCGGGCTGGGCAGAGCAGAGACGGCTTGGACGTGCAGACCCAGAAGATTCTAGCCATTCCCAAGGCGTAGAGGGATTGGCGAGTGGTGTTGGAGGAGGCTAACCTCAGGACCAGCCATTTCTGGGCCAGAGTAGAAGCGATTCAGCGAGGTATCCCCTTCCCTTTGTTGAAGCTGACTTGGCACGTACTTCTTACTCGCTATTGTAATCATACTACTTATAGTAAGTTGAGGCTGAACCCACTAACCGTTGGAGAGTTTGAGCTTGCAGAAATATTATTGAAGAAGTTGACCGTCCCCAGTAAGAGCAAGTCTATTGCCAGGCGTCAGGAAAAGAGGAAGAGGGAATCCTCGGCTAGAGAGGAGAGAAGAGCGGAAGATGTGGTGGCGACTCCACTGACCCGTCAGCCTGCAGCCGGAGCCAGGTCACCCCAGACAATAGTCTTGGATGAAGAGACTGAGATGATTACCTTCAAGATTCTGGCTTCCATGTTGACCTATTCTGACACGGCTTCGATGAGCAAATTGGCTGACTCCTTCTTGTTCTGGACGGACGAGACCCGTTTGAACCAGATGGGCGCGATCGCGACAGTTGACTGGGTGGTATCCCGTGCTTTCTAGGTAAGGCAGAAGTGTTTTTTTTTAATTGTGTTCATCGTGGTTGTATACTGATGAAATCGTTTTATTGTGCAGGCATTCACGAACAGTGTGCATCTAAGGAAGTCCGTAGTGGTGCAAGAGAAGAGGATACATGATGTGTCCAAGGCGAATACCACTTTACGCCAAAGAGAGTCAGCAACACAAAAGGCCGAGTAGGAGAGCCAATAGTGCTTGAAGCAGGCCGAGGATGAGTTGGAAAGGCTAAGGAGAGAGTTGGCCGATAAGACTGCAGAGGTTGAGTCCCTCAAGGAGCAGTGCCTTACCATTGCTGAAGATGCCATTATTAGGGCCCGGGGACAAGTCATGCTTGATTACAAAGCCGGGAACACCTCTCACTAGAACCCGGATGAGGACATCCAGCTTATGCAAAAGATGTTGGAGGAGGGGGCTGGGCATACGGAGGAGCAGATTGATGAGTAGGTGCTCGATTTTGCTAGCTAGCCAGGGCCATCGATTACTGAGGATGTGAGCGACCAAGCTGCAGGGGCGGGCACTGGCGCTGGCGCTGGCGATAGGTTGATCGAGTCAGAGATGGGTGAAACTACTCGTACTGATGACATTTAGCTTTATTTTTCTTTTGCTCATGTATTTTGGGGCCTGCGATGCCCTTTCCTTGCGTGTATGCCTTTCATTGTACTTTGAAGTTAGCTACTTGAGGCTTCTTCTATATGGTACTTGCGATTCTGTTTTTGATGCTTTTCCTTCTAGGTGAATGATTTGTTGATTGCTTCTTTGTTCGTAGATGCGCTAGGGGTTGAACCGTATGCTTGTGTTATTATTTTGGTGCAACCTAGTAGTTGAGTTGTGTAGACTCTCTATTGGGTTGGGTCGATGACTTGTCGATTTTGAGGTATAAGAACCCTTCAATCGGTCTGGCCGACTGAATGTGTAGCTTCATAGACCGGGTAGGGTTGATCGGAGGTGTAGATCTGTGAATCGTGTCGGGCCGATTCGAAGGTGTAAATCCATGAATCGAGTAGGGCCGATATGAAGGTGTAAATCCGTGGATCGAGTCGGGTCGATCCGAAGGTGTAAATCCATGAATAGGGCAGGGCCGATTCGAAAGTGTAAATTCGTGAATCGACAGGGCCGATCCGAAGGTGTAAATTCGTGAATCGGCAAGGCCGATCCGAAGGTGTAAATCCACGGATTGAGCCGGGCCGATCCGAAGGTGTAAATCTGTGAATCAAGCAGGGCAGATTCGAAGGTGTAAATCCGTGGATCGGGCAGGGCCTATCCAAAGGTGTAAATTCATGGATCGAGCCGGGTCGATTCGAAGGTGTAAATCCGTGAATCAGGCAAGGCTGATTCGAAGGTGTAAATCTATGGATTGAGCAGGGTCAATTCGGAGGTGTAAATCCATGGACCGGGCAGGGTCGATCCGAAGGTGTAAATCCGTGGATCGAGCAGGGTCAATCCGAAGGTGTAAATCCGTGGATTGGGCAGGGCCGATACGAACGTGTAAATCCATGGATCGGGCAAGGCCGATCCGAAGGTGTAAATCCGTGGATCAGGCAAGGTCGATCCGAAGGTGTAAATCCATGGATCGGGCAAGGCCGATCCGAATGTGTAAATCCATGGATCGGGCAAGGCCGATTCGAATGTGTAAATCAGTGGATCGGGCTGGGCCGATCTGAAGGTATAAATCCGTGGATCGAGCAGGGCCGATCCGAAGGTGTAAATCCATGGATCGAGCAGGGTCGATCCGAAGGTGTAAATCTATGAATCAGGCAAGGCCGATCCGAAGGTGTAAATCCGTGGATCGAGTAGGGCCGATCCGAAGGTATAAATCCGTGGATCACGCAGGGTCGATCCGAAGGTGTAAATCCGTGGATTGGGCAAGGCCGATCTGAAGGTGTAAATCCATTGATCGAGTAGGGTCGATCCGAAGGTGTAAATCCATGAATTAGGTAAGGTCGATCCAAAGGTGTGAATCCATTGATCGAGCAGGGCCTATCCGAATGTGTAAATCCGTGGATCGAGTAGGGTCGATCCGAATGTGTAGATCCATGAATCGGGCAGGGTGGATCCGAAGGTGTAAATCCATGAATCGGGCAAGGCCGATCCGAATGTGTAAATCCGTGGATCGAGCAGGGTCGATCCGAAGGTATAGATTCGTGAATCGGGCAAGGCCGATCTGAAGGTGTAAAAATTATTTGATTGAGCAGGGTTGATCCGAAAATGTAAATTTCTGAATAATACTTCATTAAATTTGGCCCATAAGACCGACTGTCTATGGGGAGGTGGATAGGCCGACTCATCCCTTTTAAATAAAAACAAAAAGAAAAAACAAACATGTAGATGAATGAGTTCACCTAAAAGTAGTAGCGCTTGAGGTGGACTGCATTCCAACTATTATTGATGTCTTTGCCTTCGGAAGTCTAGAGTCTGTAGGCGCCCTTCCCCGCTTCTTTGGTGATCTTGTAGTGACCTTCCCAGGTGGGGTCGAGCTTGCCAGAGTTGATCTCCTTAGTGTTTTGAAAGACCTTGCGGAGGACCCAGTTGTCTATTTTGAAAGTTTTGATCTTGACGTTGTGGTTGCAGTACCGAGCGGCCTATTGCTGATAGACTGGGTTGCGGATGCTTGCCTGCTCACGTAGCTCATTGACGGTGTCCAAGGTTTGGCAGAGGTTCTGGTTGTTGGTTTCCTCGTCCACCCATTGGAGTCTGGTGGACGGAACTGATACTTCAGCTGGGATGACTGCTTCAGAACCATATGTGAGGGAGAAAGGAGTCTTGCCCGTTGATAAGCGAGTTGTAGTTCTGTAGGACCAAAGGACTCCGAGTAGCTCATCTGCCCATGCACCCTTCGCTTTCTGCAATCGCTTTTTTAAGGTCTGCATAATGGTTTTATTCGATGACTCGACCTAGTCGTTGGACTGGGGGTTGCGGGGGGTAGAAAAGCTCAGCTTGATTCCCCACATGTCGCAAAAATCCTTGAAGCCTGAACTGATAAATTGGGATCCATTGTCGGTGATGATTTCCTTCGGTATCCCGAACCTGTAGATGACATGTTTCCAGATAAAAGCTTTTACCTCTCGGTCTCTGACTTGTGTGAAAGCTTTGGCTTCGATCCACTCAGTGAAGTAATCTGTCACAACCAACAGGAAGACTCGTTATCCGGGTGTGGTCGGTAGCTTTCCCACTATGTCCATTCCCCACTTCATGAAGGGCCAAGGTGTGAGGATGGAGTGGATCGCTTGGGTAAGAGGTATGAGACATGAGCGAACCTCTGACAACTGTCGTACTTTTTAACATAAGCAGCCGAATCAGTGCATATGGTTGGCCAATAGTATCCATCAGTGATCACCCGGTGTACAAGGCTACGTCCCCCTGCATGGTTTCCACATTCGCCTTCATCGAGTTCGGCAAGAACACGTTTGGCCTCTTCTGGGCCTGTGCACTTTAGGTAGGGACCAGAGAATGATTTCCTAAAAAGTTGGCCCTCTTATATGGTGAACCTAGCAGCTCTTGCTCTCAAGCGGCCCGCTTCGTTTTTGTCAGTCGGGAGCTTGTTGTGTTCTAAGTACTTCACTATCGGGGTCATCCAGCAGTCAGCTAGTTTGATGTCCATTGCTTCCTCGGGCGACTTGATTGTTGGTTGTTCTTTCCAGTTGGCTGGCCATTGCAGGAATAATAGAGGGATGGATGACTAGGAAGAACATTGAAGGGCTGAGCCGAGGTTATCAAGGGCGTCAGCATGAGAGTTCTCTACTCTTGGGACTTGGGCAATGGAGAATTCTTCAATTGGATCTGTAATTCTTTGACCAGGTTCAAGTAGGCCGTCATCTTCGAGTCGGTGCTTGGTAAGTGCCTTGTAGCTGGTTGACCACGAGTTAGGAGTTGGACTTCTCCTCCAGCCTCCTTACTCTGATTTCTTTAGCTAGGGAGAGTCCAACGATGAGAGCCTCATATTCAGCTTCGTTGTTTGTGCACTTGAAACCACATCGGATAGCCCGCTGGTAGCGTGCCGAATGCACCAAATTAATTAACCTTACTAACCTAACTACTAAATTGCATATAGGGTGAGCAAGGGTCGATCCCACAGGGAATGATTCGATTAAATCCTATGTTCTAACCAATAACCACAACGAAAACAACAGAAAAATAAAATAAAATCCTAAACAATAAACATGACAACAAAATAATGAAAGGGGTTGTAGACAATGCAATCTAAAGTGAAACGAATAAATCTCCAATGGTAGAAAATATCAAATTAAAAACAACTAGTTCTCGGTTCAAGATCCACCTAAACATGCATTGGATATGAACTAACCATAACATTATTCTATCTCGTTATTATGGAATTACTGACCCTAGGAAACAACAAGCTCTCTTACTCGAATTTTCCCTTACTAGTCACTATTGAAATAAGCTCTTTAATTAGATCCTAACCCTTGAACAACCTAGAATAAGCTCTCTAAGTTTAATTCAATGTCAGCCTTGAGAATTAGGAAAATAGATCAATCCAAGCAACAATCATGCAAGATCGGATTATTTAACTTAGGTTATGTTATTCAAGGTGATAGACTGAAAACTTGTCTGTAATCATCTATCATCATGTGTTACTCATTGAATAGAAATAGGACAATTACATATCACAATTCCTAATTCTAATAGATAAAATTCCGATTAAACAATTTAGCAGGCCATTACTAAATCACCCAAACAAGAATCATAAACAATTAAAACAGAATAACATAAAAAATTCCAATAAGAATGAGATTAAGAACAATGGTACTGAAGTTAAGTTACACCAATGACATGAATTCAGGCTTCAAAATCCCCTTGAACTGAAGAAAGATCAGTCACACATCTTGACGTAGAAGGTAAAAAACAACTAAGAAAAACTCCACTGCCATCTTCCCCCGTTTAACCTAAAAACTCATAAATAAATAATGTGTTATTTTCCTTAATTCTCTCCCATGAAAAACGGAAATTACTTTCCTAGATCTTTGCTAAACGATAGACTTCCAAAACTATCAAAATCTTATCAGATATGGAAAACAAAATTCGTAATCCAGATTGCACCAGGATTATCGCAATGTAAAAGAACTCTTATGGTCTTGGTCACTTCATAAAAGTTGTAGTCCTAAATGTGTAGATGAATTTGGGCTTTTGAAACACCTGATTTCGATATCTGAAGCTCTAGTTAGGCCCATTTGAAGACTTAATACTCAGCCAGGAAATCCTTCCCCGAATAGGATTCCAAGTCTGGTTTTGTAACAACTAATGAGGGCCCAAACGAACTCGGATTCTCGCCATAATACCTTCCTGAAATGCTTGATTTGTATACTTTACTTTTCCTGAAGAACCCTTTTGCAATCAAGAAATCTGACTCTATGAAAAATCTGAAAAACACAGCACTGGTCAGAATAACAAAAACTCTAGAATTTCCTAATCTTTTCTCAATTATTTCATAAAGTCTATCCAAATATGCAAAACTTACAAAATAAACTCTAATCAACTCAACTAGGCATAAAACATAACAAAAACATAATATGGAAGGAATAAAAATATATAAATTACACTCTTATCACCCGCTTGATGACATCTCCCTCTGGTGTAGTTAATACTAGCCCAAGCCCACTTCCATTCATATTGCTTGAGCCATCTACTGAGAGAGTCCACTTAGAAGGCGACCCACTATTCATACATAACAACTCTCTTTCTGCTTGGACGGTGGTGCTTAGGGTGAAATCAGCGATGAAGTCTGCCAGTGCTTGGGACTTTACGGCAGTATGTGGCTGAAAAGATATGTCGAACTCACTAAGCTCTACAGTCCATTGCGTGAGTCGGCCTGATAGCTCTGGTTTGTGCAGTATCTTCTTGAGTGGAAAAGAGGTGAGTACGACTATGGAGTGGCACTGAAAGTATGGTCTAAGCTTCCTAGATGCATGGATAAGGGCGAAGGCTAGTTTCTCTAGCTGACTGTATCGTGTTTCCACGTCGAGGAGTGACTTGCTTACATAGTAAACCGGTAGCTGCTTTGTATCATCTTCCCGAACTAACACTGCTGAGATTGTTGTCTTTGAGACCGCCAGATAGGTGTAAAGCTTCTCCCCATCCACAGGTTTAGAAAGGAGTGGAGGGGAGGTCAGGTATCTCTTCAATTGTTGCAAGGCTTCCTCACAGGAAAGGGTCCACTCGAACTTCTTGGATTTCTTGAGTGCGTAGAAGAAGAGGTTGCACTTATCAGCAAATCTAGAGATGAACCGGCTCAAGGCGGCTACTCGTCCTGCGAGGTTCTGGATGTCTTTAATGCAAGTTGGAGATGGTATATTGAGGATCGCTCTAGTCTGGTCTGGTCGAGGTTGGCTTCTATCCCTCGCTGAGTCACTATGTATCCCAAGAATTTAGCTAACGAGACACCGAACGAGCATTTGGCTGGATTCAGCTTCATGTTATACTTCCTTAGAATGGCGAATGCCTGGCTGAGGTGGTCAAGGTGCTGCTCAACTATCAGGGACTTGACGAGCATGTCATCGATGTAAGCCTCCATGGTATCCTCGAGGTGTTCGGCAAACATTCTGTTGACTAGCCGCTGATACATAGCCCCAACGTTCTTGAGACCGAATGGCATCACCTTGTAGCAGTAGGTTCCCCTTTTTGTGATGAAGGCTGTCTTCTCTTGGTCGTCGGGGTGCATCAAGATTTGGTTGTACCCTGAGAAAGCATCCATAAAGCTTAGAAGCTCATGGCCTGCGGTCGCATCGACCATCATGTCAATATGTGGGAGCGGGAAGGAGTCTTTAGGGCATGCTTTGTTTAAGTCCATGAAGTCAATACAGACCCTCCACTTGTCGTTCTTTTTCTTTATGACCACGATGTTTGCCAGCCATTCGATGTAGTGGACTTCTCTGATCATACCATTACTCAGTAACTTGTCAACCACTTCATTGACGATTCGGTTGCGCTCTGGTGCGAATTTCCTTCTCTTCTACTTCACTGGCGAGTGATTCGGATCTACCTTGAGGTTGTGGACCATTGCCTCTAGGCTGATTCCTATCATATCGGTGTGAGACCAAGCGAAGCAGTCCTGGTTTTGTTTGAGGAATTTTATCAGTTTCTTTCTTGTCTCGGGCCTGAGGCGAGAACCTATATAGGTCTTCCAAGTGTATCTGTACTTTATCCAACTCTTCCATAGATGGTTGATCTTGCTCGGTCGGAGGGGCTGGATGAGACTGTAATTGCTATGAAGCATTACCCTTGCTCTTGAAGGCGTTCTTATAGCAATCTCTGGAAGCCTTAAGGTCGCTCTTGATTTCCCGTACTCACCATTTGGTAGGAAACCTGATCGCTTGGTGGAAGGTGGATGGAGCCGCTCACATGTCGTGGATCCAAGGTCGGCCCAAGATGACGTTGTATGGTGAGGGACAGTCGATCACTAGAAAAACGGTCTGCTTGTTTACTCCGCTGGCATAAATAGGAAGGACAATCTCTCCAATGGTGTATTTCTATTTCTACTTGGAACTGAACCAGACTAGGAGGGTCGGCCGTCTGTTGATGTTTGCTTCTTCCAGACCCATAACCTTCACTGCTTCAAGGAAAAGGATGTTTGCTGAGGATCCCCCATCTATGAATACCCTCTTGACCAGGATGTTGGTGATCTAGAGGGAGATGACTAGAGCATCATGATAGGGGGCGGCCAGGGTGATCGGCTCGTCGTCTTCGAACTGAATTACCTAGTGGGAGTGTGACCGAGAAGGCAGATGGATGCATTGGATTTCATGGTAGTTGTTGGCTCTGGCATAGCATTTGGCTGGGGAGTAACTGACCCCACTGATCTCTGACCCTCTAGAAATGAGCAAGCAGAATCCTTTTGGCGTAGGTTCCCGTGGAGGTGGAGATGTTTCTTTAGTGCTATTCTGGCTAATGGTGTTCTTCCTTTTATCTGTCAACAGGTCTTAGAGATGTCCCATCTTCAATAGTGCAGCGACCTCCAACCGTAGGGCAATGCAGTCCCCGGTGTTATGTCCATGGTCGCCATGGAACTCGCACCATTTGGTCGTATCTCTCCTTGCTTTGGCATTGAGCTTACTTGGCCACTTAAAGCTAGACCCCATTCCTTTCATGATCGCCACGACCTGGGCTGGTTCGACATTGAGGTTGTATTCTTGGATTTTGTATCGGATCAGGCCGATTGATCTATTGTCAGTTCTAAGTGGCTGGCAGTCACATGGTTTCCTGACTTTGTTCTGGTTACGTGGAGGGGGTTGGTAACGAGGTTCAATTGATCTGATCTCTGGCCTCCTATCATTCCGCCTTGGGTCATACATAGTGTGTACTGGCCGATTCATCTCATCTTTTTCCCACCTTATCTGAATCACTGCTCTGGCCAAGGCGTCCTCCATCGTGGTACAACCAAGCTTCGTCAATTCTTTGTATAATTCTCCATCCGAGAGGAGACCCTTCCTGAAGGCGTCTACAACTATCTCGGGGTTGCAGGAAGGAATGTAAATTTTTTCTTTGTTGAATCTGCTGATGTATTCTCTCAGCGGCTCCCCCCTTCTCTAGTATACTTTGTACAGGTCGTCCGATAGTTTCTCAAGTTTTTGCTGCTGGCGAATTGCCCCACGAAAGTGTCAGTGAGCTATGCAAATGAGTCGATAGAACCGTTCGGGAGATTGGTGTACCACTGGAGAGTTGTGCCAGATAAACTTGAACCAAAACTCTTACACATGTAGGCTTCCCTCAATGCTTGGGGTATTGAGACAGTGAACATTCGCTGCTTGTATGAGGCTATGTGATCATCTGGGTCAGTTGTGCTGTCATAAGGCTTCATGCTAGGAATAGTGAATTTGTGGGGCATGTCGGCTAGCGCGATCGCATCCACGAAGGGTGAATCGGCGTGGCAATGAGGCTTGCTCTTTTTGGTAAGGATCGGCATTATTGGTATACGCCTCATCATTGCCTCTACGTCGGCCAGTCTCTTGGCCAATATCTATTCCATAGGAGAGGGGGATACCAGTAGGTCATCCTGCTTGACTTGGTCGGCCATAGGATTCGCATTCAGCATTTTTTGTTAGGTCATTCTGCGTGGTGTAGCCTGGTGGATCATTCCTTCGTGCATCGCTTGGTAGCTTGGATCACTGTTCATTCCCTCTGGTTGGGTGACTCCCATTGTAACTGATCGGGTGTTTCGCCCGACATGAATGGTTAGAGGGGTTGTTTGGTACTTGCTCGGTCTGTTGGGATGGATGGACTCGAGCGGGATGTTTTAGTGTGGGTGACCACTCGACCCGTGAGGGTGAACCGAGCCGAATGGAGTTTGTGTAGGGATGGTTGACTGAAGGTGGGGTGGGATGGCAAGGATGGGCGGTTCTTGTTGTAGCGGGCTTTCTATCACTTGGACGCCTTGATCTTGTGCCTGAGACGGATCAATCGAGTGGGGTTCTGTTCGCAGATCCCTTTCTCCATGAGTCAGGACCTAATCGTCGACCACCGACGAACATAATTGACGCGTCCTTTTATCTGAGGCCACAGGTCTGTGCTTTAATGTGTGGAGAGGCTATATAGATGGAACCGAGGTGCGGAACCAATTGGATGATACCTAACAAGGTAGAAGCTCAACATCATAAAAAAAAAAAACTGACTTACCTTCTCTTTCAGAGACTGGTTTTTAGCCCTGATGAAGGCATTTTCGGTCCGGATGGCAGTGTTCTCCGCTTCTAGTGCGGCCACCTTATCCGAGTTCTGTTGCATGAGGGCAGTCAGAGCTTCCAATTTGGCCTTGAGGCCGGGGTTAGCGTTGTTAGAATTGTCAGCCATGGAAAGTTTCTTCACGTAGCAGGGTTCATTGAGCCGAATGATTGTTAGAGGCCCCATGGTGGGCGCCAAACTATGGACGTAAAAATCTACCTATACGGAAGGAGGGACTGATCCCGTGAGGTTGAGGCCACTAGCAATCTGTTGTACCTACACACATAGAGAAACAAATGTGAAGCGACAGAAAACATCGGGGTGGTGTTTGCCGTAGGCACTCCGACGCTCAAGTCAAGAAGGATGAAAAAGGCAGATATAGTGAGGGCTAAGGAGTAAAGAGGTTACTAAAAGTCTAGTCGAAGACTGTGACTACAGCTGTAATGTGAAGTTCTCAAGCGGGAACTCCAGGGTCTGAAGGTGTAATGTAATTTGCCTTGTGAAAGGGCTGGCCTCTGTTTAAATAGTGACTATTTGGTCTCCCAATCCTGGTGGGATTGGGAGTTCTCATAGTAATCCATTTCCTCTAGGGATATATCCTTTGGCCCCATTATCTTGGCGTGAAAGGCATTCCAAGTATGACTCTAACACGGACCTTGGAGGAATTGGGATGGTAGTGGACTACCTTATCAATGTTCGAGTATGAATGTGATCCGTAGGTGACCGTGGGCTTTGAATTCGACCATAGGCCTAGGAAGTGTACTGGGATTAGGAGGCTTGAGTCCAGATGGTTTGGACCGATTGTACTTCATATTGAATGGGCCTTATCTGGGGAATTCTGGCTTGGGCTGCATCGGGATTGGGCCTGGACTTTTCCTCATTGTCAGACGCGTTATCCTATTTGGGCCAAGGACATTTTTTGGCCCTAACAATGGGAGGAAATTTAGTTTCCTTTTTGGGTGACTATATTGGATAGATATTCTTTAATCTAAATATAAATGAATCGTTTCTTTGCCAATAGTTTTTTCTTCTGCCAATATATTTTAAGGTCAGTGGGAGGAAATTTTTATATCATTAGTTTTTTCTTTTACTAGTCGATTGTCTTCAAAAGAGATTCATTCTCAAACAATCGTTTCTTTGCCAAGTCTTATGCATCTTGCGCCACCCTATTGGCCATTAACAAGCACTCTTTGAACTTGGCAAGTTCTTCCTTCATCTCCTCGTACTTGCTTCCATTTTTTTCTTGGAAGGAAAGCTTGGTATGAGCCTTGTTGAAGAATATGTTCAAAGCGCAAGAAGTCTGCAAAAAGCCAAACGATCACTAGTTAGTCTCATAAGTGATTGTGGTTAACTTCTATCAAGATCGCAAAGGATAGAGGACAATACCTGGTTATGCAACTGGACTACGTTTACCAGCAGATCGAATGGGTTAACATCTTCGAATCCCTCCCAAGTATCCACAAACTTTAATTCAAGCATCGAGGACAGTTGAGCTTGTAGATGCTTGGGTAGTTTCCCGATGATCGTAGGAATGGAATCTTCAGTGTCATCCACCCTGGAGGGTCCACCGGTCTCATTTTGAACGATCATCAGAGGATTGTCTTTCTTTGCTTCTTCGAAAGGCATTCTACAATAGCAATCTTGGAACCACTTTTGGAATCGCGTTTTGTTCGGTACACGATCTCCTCACAAGAAGAGCCAAAATCATCGTCTCTTATTCTTTTCCTCTTCAAAGCAACATACTTCTTCGGGGTCGCCTCTTGAGGATGCGATGCCTCAGCTAGTTGTGTCTCTTCAGGATGTTTCTAAACGTCAAGTTGGGTCTCAATCAGTGGGACATCATTTGGAGTGTTCGGAACATCAGGTTCATGAGTCTTTAAGATGATTCTTGGGTGCTTTAGTCTCACCTTAGACTTAACTCTTTTTGGATGCATTTCTGCATAAAATGAAGCAACACAGTCAGCGAATAGCAAATAAAAAAAATGGATCACTCACTAAGGAAGGTTCTTACGTGGTTCTGTAGTTGTAGTATTGAGATAGGCTTCCTTGTTGAAGAATCCATACTTCCTCAGATTCTCAATAGTAACGAGTAGTCTCACATCGCAACACAACTTAGGGAAGCAACCAAAAGCTTTGATTCGATTATGATCTTTCAATAATTGATTTTTCATTGCTTTATTAGTTACACACAAAAAAGTCATTAGGCAACAATCTTACAAAAGGAAAAAGAAATACAAAAGCGATGTATGGAAAAAAGAAAAAACCTACTCGGATCCCGAAAGGAACATATGCTGTCATATTCAAAGAAAAAATACTTAGACTCCCACATTGTTGGGATAAATGGAAACATTGTTGGAAATGCAAAATTTGGAATGGAAATCAGGTTCTTTTTCATGTTAGGTACACAAAGAACATTATTCAAGGTAAACTAAGCATTGGAAGTTCTGAGAGAAGTGGAACCAATGTGCATTATTGGGAGACCTATGCCATCTCCAATCATAATGACATCAGAATCTACGTACGGTGCATGAATGGATAGATTGCTTAAGTCAGAGGTGACGTGATGAGAAGCACCACTGTCCAAAAGCCATGTTGGAGTGTTGGATGGATTGGCCATATAATGAGCTTGTGGCTGCGAGAATGAGGATGGTGATTTTCTGGTGGTGGTTGATTGTGCAACTATGACTAGACGAAAGGAGGGACATCATCTAGCTGTATATCCCTAAATTTTGCAGATTTGATAGTAGTCAAGATAGGGTCATGTGGTGGACAAGGTGAGTTAGGCTTGGCATTGGTAGACGTAGGGAAGGGACCTGTGCTAGGCGACGAGTGCTAGCCCGTTTTGTTGACACCAGGTTTGAGTGAGGAACACCAACCAGTATTGGTGGGATTGGATGATGGTTGCCAACTTGTATTGGTGCGATTGGCAGGATTAGCAGAAGCTGGGAAATAAGAGGGAACATACTTAATGCATTGAAGAGATGATTCGAAACTTAATAACTTTTCATTAAGTTCATCAAATCCAATTGGATTGTCTCTGGCCTGAACTGCACGCACAAGCTCTTTGTAGTCATCACCAAGGCTATCAAGTTTCTCAGTTAGATCTTCATCATCAAGTGGTGCTTCAAGGATCGCAAGTTCATCGGTGCGAGCTTTAACTATCTATAAGAATTCAAAAATAGTTTGTGAGTCCTTGGTGAGATTTTTAAGTTGGCTTTTTACCTGTTTGATTCATCGCCGAGAACGCTTGCCATAAGTATTGGCTAGTATAGTCCATGCTTCCCTTGAAGTGTTAGCTCTAGCAATGAATGAAATAATGGTAGGAGAGAGAGAACTAACAATGGCATTGAGGATTAGTTGATTCTGCCGAATCCAAATTGCGTGAGCTGGATTTGGTATTGTTGTTTCATTCTGAATAATAGTTATAGCTGGGCATGGTTTCAATCCATCAATATACGTGAGTAGATCATATCCAATGAAGAGAGTTTGAAATTGAAGTTTCCAAGGGATATAGTTATCAATGAATTTGAGAGGGGCTTGAGCAGCAATGTTAATACTGATTAAAGTATTGTGTGATTCATTGGTGTTGTGGATTGAAGTGTTTGGTGTTGTTGTGGAAGCAAAGGAAGTGTTAGTTGCCATGATGATGAGTTCAAAAAAGAAAGAAGGAGAAAAAAAAAATAAAAAATCAATGCTTTGGTACCATAAAGGAAGAAGATTTTAGATAGAATTATGTTATATCTTTCTATTGAGATAATTCTGATATAAATACACAGCAGAGTATTGCTAAAACTAACAGACCTGAACCCACTCCTATATACAAGGAACAACTAGAAAATAAGATACAAAAACAAATTACAAATTTAAAAAGATTTAAATACAAAGTTGAATCTGATCAGATTACTCCAGCAGAAGCAGTCTTCAATAGGAGAGTCCTCCTTTATAAACTACCTATTTAAAATCTAATTATACTTTTTTTCAAGTGTGATATTTATTATTAAACTATTATTATTATTATTGTTGTTGTTGTTGTTGTTGTTGTTGTTGTTGTTGTTGTTAGGACAATGAAGTAATATATCCTACTCTCTTTTATTTAATCTTTGTATACTACCAAACTGCCTATATAAAATCTTTTAAATAAAATTATGTGATTGTAATGCCTTCTATATATACTTCTTTTTTTCAAGTGTGATATTTATATCATAAAACAAAAACTTCTAATATGTATACCTAAACTTGGTAGAGAACTGTTGATTTAACTATCGCTTAGATCCAATCTTTTCAAGTTTGTCAAATTTGGTAAACCTGCATCAAAAAAAGAAAAAAGAAGAAACATAATTTGAAAATTAAGTTACATAAAAAAGGAAGATTGACTATATCTCTCAAAGATCAATTGAGCACAGATAGTAAAAATTGGAAGTATTTTGACTTCATTTTTGAAGGATTGATTAAAAAGAAAAATTAAGGTAATATCCATCATGAATATCTAAATATAATATTGAAGCAATTTGAGAAGATGATTGTAACTTAATATTTTGATGGTTGTAGTTATTGTTACCTAACAATGTTAGAGAGCTGCTCATTCCATTGTCACTCAAATCCAACTCTTCCAAGTTTCTCAACATTTTTAATCCGGTGCCAAGATAAACAATTAGATTTTAAATTGAAAATTAATTTTTAGTTTTTGATTAGTTTTTAATTTTTATTCATATGTTACCATATTGTAGAGAGTGCTTCGAAAATTTAATAGATAGTGCATACCTAGGCTTGATAGAGAGTTGTTGATTTGATTCCCATCGAGATATAATACTTTTGAGTTTGTCAAATGTGCTAAACCTGTACCAAACAATAAAAGAGATTTAAAAGTAAGATTAATGGAAAATTTTAAGACTTATTTTAAGAAAATACTATCTTTGTATATAAAACATTACTAGAAAATTAAAATATTTGGGCACTCCAACATGAACATTTAAAATTTTATCTATAATACTAGTATATATTATCTTCCGATTTGTCATTATACATATCAATCATGTCATTACAAATAAAAATTGTAAATTATTATATACCATCAAACTCGAAATTTTAATTACTTGGGAGAGAATTTGGGAAAACCAACCCAATTCAAATATCATAAATTCATTAAACTATTTAAAAAATATATTTCAAGAAAATGATTAATAATATCTACAAGGAAAATTATCTAATATCAATGTGAAGTTTCTATGTACCAGTTTAATTTCAATTTTTAACTTTGAATAATTAAAGTAAAAATAAAAATAGACTTGATAGAGATCCATTTATTTGATCGACACTTAAATCCAATGCTTTTAAGTTTTTCAAATTTGCTAAACCTACACAAATAATAATAATAAAAAAGATAAATAGAATTTAAAAAGTCATATATAGGAATCAATGATTGAAATAGAAAATTAACTATATATTCTCAAAGATTTAAGAACAGTGATAATAAGATGGTAGTAATTTGATATACAAATTCGAACAATAATTTGTACCCAAACAAAATTGAACAAATTGTAATATTCTTTCTTTTATTCTTATATTATAATTAGGAAAAAAAAAATATACTCTTTTTTTTTTTTATCACTTAAGTTCTTTTCTATAATATTTTACACATCAACCATACAAGTTTCTATTGAGAAATATTATTAATTATTAAAATATTTAATTAAGGGTATATTAGTTAATATAAGTATTAAAATTTTTATTTAAATGCCGTTAGTTTAAAAACACATTATGTATCTAATAATTACTAAGTTTTTTATTGTTTAGAGGAAAAAAAAAAAAAAAAAAAAGCCCCTAAGTATATACCTGCACCAATAAAAATAGTTATTTTTTTTTTTTAAATAAGAAATAAAAAGATTAAGATTAATTAATAAGAAATTAAAGAATAATACTTAAAACATATATACCTTGTTTGGCCGATTTCAAACCTTCTCCCATATTACTCTCTCCAAGATTCAAAGTGATAAGTGAAGTTAGGTTATTCAAGTATGGTAAAGAGGGGCATTGAAGTTATTGTAACTAAGATCCAAGATCTTGAGTTGTTTTAGATGCTTGAAGCCATCATATGCTGTAGAGGTTGTGTCAATACAGTATTGACTCAATATATTTATTATTTAGTCAACATATTTATTGATTGTTCAAAGAAAAATAATTAATGCATCAACATACATATATAGCTCACAATAATCTGCATAGCTTATATAATCAATTTTTAGCTAGGTAAAATTATTTATCTATTAATAGAAGACAAAACAGAAATTGTTTAACACATCAAAACAATACTTTCAAAATTAATTAACAAATTAATAAGCATGTTTTGTAATTTAATTAAGGGTGTCAACAATGACATAAATTTTTTGTATGGCCCATTTGCTGAATGTAAACTATGAAAAAAGTTCTAAAAATAAACAAATATATATTTCTAGATTGTTGCAAAAGTAATGTAATTGGATTATATATTTTAAGCTAACTACTTAAATAATATACATACCTTTATTCTCATGCCAACCTTCAAAGTAATTCCAAGATAAATTAAGACTTTTCAACTCTTCAAAAGCATGAAACAAGGATAAATTTGGAGTTGGAAGTCTATCAAGAGAGATAGATGGGTTGAATTGTGTTGTATGATTAAGGGAAAGTTTGATGACACGTTCAGTAGTGGCGTTGCATTGAACTCGCTCCCAATCAAAATAATTAGACATTTTATGATCAACCCATGAAACAAGAATTTTTTCCCTTTGATAATCACTTATTGATTTTATGAAGGACTTCAAATCTAATAGACCAATCCTCTCATTCTCCAAAAAACCGTTGAATCCAGATGTTTGAACCAAAACTAATGCAACCCAAAATGACAACTTAATTAACACCATTTCCATTATGACAATTCTCTCTCTCAACACCTATCAATTTGCTTCTTCACTTTGCTTTAAGTTCTCTTTTTTTTTTTCCCCTTTTTGTGCTGATTTATATAGAAGTAAATTTGAAATCTCTATCAACTTTTGTGTTTTTAGTTGTGACAATCTCAATCAACTAATGGGGTAAATTAGACGGTCAATAGTACTATTTAATATGGTCATAACAACCTCAATCAATTCTAGGCCAATTGTTTTTGTTTGTTTGGTTTACCTCAAAGGTCAAATCAATGATTTATTAAGTAATATAAAACAGATTATTTATTTTTATTTTTAATCAAATTATATAAAAGAAAAAAGTCTTATTTTTTATTTTTTATTAAGAGGTCAATTTTTTTTTTTTTTTTTTAAGTCATGACAACCTCAATCAAGTGGTGGAATAAATGGAACTGCCAATAATTTTAGTTATTTTTTTCTTAACTGATTTGCCAAAATATTAATAGAAATTATTAGGCTTTTAAAAATTGTATATAAAAAAGGATCATAGATGATGATGTGGCAGTAATTATTGATTTAAATCAATTTATTGCAAATATATATGCACTCACTCACACATATATGATAAGAGAATTTTGATAATGTTTTAATCCATTACATTTATTTATAGATCAATTGATATTTAAAATCACAAGTCAACTACTATTTTGGTCTTAACAATCTCAATCAATTGATAGGCCAACCTTATTTGTTCTTTTCGTTTACCATAAATTTGAAAGCTTAGCTAAAGACTTTCACATTATTCACTCATCAACTTTCATAATTTTGGTCATCACAATTCAAAAATAATGGAATAAATTGTATGAGAAGGAATTTGACAAAAATCTAAGAACTATAGGTAATCTTGATTATTGATTCAAATGAGTATAGTGTAGTATAGCTCTCTTTTTTATATACAGAGCTGAGAACAAAAGTCGTCACGGTCACAAAATTAATCCTAAATACCATAGTTAACGGTAAGCAGGGTCGAATCCACAAGTAGCAATTACTAGCAACCTAGTGTAAATTTGAGTAATGATAACGAAATTGGAAAATTGATTAATTAAACTAAATAAACTAAATACAAATAATAAAAGCTTGAAATTAAAACTAATGAAGACTTTATAATAAAAACGTTGTCGCTACGGTTTTGGTTTGACACGAGACCAACTCACACAATTCTCCTCCACACTCTACGATCCCCTAAACCTACAAGGCATGGTAAACCAATAAAATTGCTTTTCGACACTCTAGGTATAATCTATCATGTCTCACCCAATTGCTCAAGTTCGATTGGTTAAAGACTATCTTTGACTACCGAAAAACTCTAAAGGTCAACACCACTAGTTGGTACATCATTAACAAATACAATCCATCAACATGTATCATCTAATCAACTAACTACACAATCAATGTAACATAAGTAGAAATGACATTAAATGCAAATATAACTCGATTACAATCAATGCGAAGTAATTTAGAGCAATACTCAACATTTAATAATCTCAAACCAACATTTATCGTGCAATAGGTTTTATATCAACAGCTAATCTCAATGGACAAGATCAATAATCACAAATCGCACATCAAACTACATTAAAGTATCGTAATTAATCATGAAACGAAAACAAACATAGTCCGACACACAATACTGAACCAAATGTCCAACAATTGGGCTCATCCAACTAGTCGAGAGCTATTGAGGAGAGTCATGGGTGTTAATCTTGATCTCACCTACACCATAACAAACAACCGGGAGCTCAGCTGCTCATGGTGGTGTCAACAGAGGCTAGAGCGTGGAAACAAAGCTGGTCATGGAGAAGAGCAAGTAACTGGCAGCTGGAAGATGCCATGAGGAGGTGAAAAAGACCAACAGAACTCTTGGAATACCAACAGTCACAACTTGTCGGAATACATTAGTTTTCCAACGGGTCTTCTGGGAAATGGTGGCGGAAATGGGATCCGAAGATACTAATGGAAAGCTCAGGTGATGGAGAGTTTGAATTAGGTCCTGGGGAGAAGAAAGGTCTCTAGGAAGTGAGCAAAAACTAGCGTGGAAGCTAAAAAGGCGTGGTAGCAACGATGGTGGATTTCAGTGATTTTGGCATTGATGGAGCTTAGAGGAAGATGGATCTGAGTGTGGGGAAGGTAGATCGGCCACTAGGGAAGTAAAAGAGTCATCGGTGATCATCAAAAAGTGGCCCAACGATGGCTGGAAGACGAAACGTCATTGGCAAACGCACAAATTGCAGCGGTGAGTGTGGGAAGATGATGATCGGTGCAAGGGGAAGCTGGAGAGTTGCCAAAGATGCTCGCCGAAGCTTGATCGGAGAAGGTGAAGGGTTTTGGTGGGTGGCAGCCACCATTCTATGACCTTTGGCTTTCTTTTTATAGTAGATTTGCAAATTTCAGTTTAGTCCCTGCATAAATAAAAAGTGACAAAATCAAGCACAAGTGTTTATGACAATTTGACCCCTGAATAGAATAAATGAGACAAAACCAACTCTAATGAACAAATCACACCCTAATATCAATTTACACAATCTCAAAAGTCATTCCAAACATGCACAAATTGTTAAGAAAAATTAAAAAGTGATTTTCCATTAAAATTTCATAATTTCTTCAATTGTCTCAATATAACTTCAATTTAATAACACAAAAGGTCTTTTTATCACCAAAATAGAGTCACTTTCATGACCCTAACAATAATCTTGATTATTGATTCAAGTGAGTACAGTGTAGTATAGCTCTTTTTTTTATATACAGAGTTGAGAACAAAAGAGAGTAAAGAGAGTAAAGAGTAAGTGACAAAGTGAAGAAGAAGTTGTTGGAATTAGCATAACTGATTTCTAACAACTTTTCTAAACAACGCCATTCATCATAATTACAAACAAGGCCACACAATTTGGTTTATGCCAAACTAGTCCTTTTGAAAAATATACACATACATTCCCTTTGAAACTGGACAACTGAATTTCTTGAGTTCTCTCTTCGTCATCTTACTGACATTCCCCTTGAGACTTGACTGGATTTCTTCAGTTCTCTTCATTTTCATCAACACAATCTTCACTACATGCTGTTCCTGCAAATCTTGACTAAATTGAACTTCACAACATAGACAACATAATCTTCACTACATGCTACTACTGCAACTCTTCACTAAATTAAACTTCACAATAGAATGTTGCTGTTGTGCTACTTTTGACTGAAAGGAACTTCTCAACATAAAGTTGTTGCTTTGCTACTTGCTCAAGTACAAAAAACTCTACATTCTTAAGTGATCATGCATGCTAGGAATCTACTACAAGACATCGTGTAGACTAGGAATCTGTAGCAAGACTCCATGTTCCTTTATACTATGAATGCACTATCATGTCCTCTTTGCTGATGACATTTATTTTCTTCCTTAGCTCAGCAAATTAGGCTACTGACAAGGCTTTAGTAAGAACATCAGTAATTTGAAATGTAGATGGTACATACTGAATAAGTAGTTTCTTGGCCAACACTTGCTCATGAATGTGGTGAGCATCAATTTCAATATGTTTGGTGTGTGCGTGGAACACAAGATTGACTGCAAGTGCCCGACACTTACATTGTCACACCAAATGATAGGAATACTACTGAATTTCAAACCCAATTTAGCAAACATACTCTTAAGCCAAGTAATTTTAGTTGTCGTGTGTGCTAAGGCTCTATATTCAGCCTCGGTAGAAGAAAGGGCTACAACTTTCTATTTTTGAGAGCTCCATTGAATTAAGTTGGGTCCCATGTAAACGCAGTAACCACTCGTGGATCTTCTATCTTCCACGTTGCTTCCCTAGTCAGCATCACCATAGCACTCTACCGTGAATGTGCTAGCAGGTTTGAAGCGCAAACCATAGTGAAGAGTGCCTTGGATATACCTTAAAGTTCTCTTACAGGCCTGCCACTGAAGTTCTGTTAGAGCCTACAAGAATTGACTTAGCTTATTCACAGGGAAGCTGATGTCTGGTCTTATTAGAGTCAGATACTAGAGAGCTCCAATGGTACTTTTGTAGAGAGTTGGGTCAGCAAATGGAGCACTATCAATAGAATGAAGCTTGGTAACCATAGTGAAGAGTGCCTTGGATATACCTTAAAATTCTCTTACAAGCCTGCCATTGAAGTTCTGTTGGAGCCTGCAAGAATTGACTTAGCTTATTCACAAGGAAGCTGATGTCTGGTCTTATTAAAGTTAGATATTGGAGAGCTCCAATAGTACTTCTGTAGAGAGTTGGGTTAGTGAATGGAGCATTATCAATAGAATGAAGCTTGGTACCCACAACCATGGGAGTGGCACATGCATGACACTCTAACATTAGATCAGTAGCATACTTACTCTGCTTCAAGTGAATACTAACAACTATTCTGATTGCTTCTAGACCCAAGAAGTAATGAAGAGATCCAAGGGTCTTGAGAGAAAATTCATCATTTAAATCTTGCATGAGTTGAGCAATAAAAACCTGATATGAACTTGCAATTAAAATTTCATCTACATACTCAAGAACATAGGTTAGAATAGATTCTGGAATCAGAGATTGAATTTTGGAAGCCTTTGTTGTAGAGAGCAGCTTTTAACTCGTCAAACCAAGCTCTTAGAGCTTGTTTAAGGCCATAAAGTGCTTTTTTCAACTTACAAACATAAGATGGTTTAGTGGATCTTCAAAACCAAAGGGTTGTCTCATATAAACTTCTTCATTCAAGAAAGCATTATTGACATCCACTTGTTGTACATCCTATCCATTGGTGACTGCTAAGGTGAGAATGATCCTAATAGTAGAGGGTTTCACAACTAGACTAAAGGTCTCAAAATAGTCTAGACCTAGAGTTTGTTGAAACCTCTTGGCTACAAGTCTAGCCTTGTACTTTTGAAGTGAGCCATCTGCATTATATTTTGTTCTAAATACCCATTTATTGCCCACAAGAGTCTAGGTTTTTTTTTTTTTTTTTTTTTTAAAATAATGCATTAAACTCATTTTGCATTGCTTCTTTCCATTCAGGACTAATGAGTGCTTTAAGGGCTGTATTAGGTTCAGGAACTATAGCACTTGTTCCAACACTAAGAAGAGTTATACAGTCAACTATATTAGAAGATTTAACACTAGTAAGAGCTATATAATCTGCCATATCAGAGGTTTCAGTACTGAGAAGAGCTATACAATCATCTTTGTTAGAAGCAACTGACTTTTGAAGGGCTGTTGTTTCTGTTTTAGATTTGGTTAACATGGAGTGTGTATTGCCAACATGAGGCTTTGCAATAGAAAAATCAGTAGGCTTTGTTGGTGATATGAGATCCACTTCAAGTGAGCAATGTGGTATGGACTAAGGAAATGAGATAATAGGAAGAGAGACCACTGAAGTGTATGAGTTAGGCATACAAAGGGCAGGAGAAGATGGAGGTGAATTAGGCAAAATGGAGAGACAGGATGTGGCTGTGTAGTATTTTGTAAAGGTGATATGACTGATATGTTTTGCAAAGCTGGATAGGAATGGTACGACTGTGTGTTATTTTGTAAAGGTGATATGGCTGATATGTTTTGCAAAGCTGGATAGGAATGGTACAACTGTGTGTTATTTTGTAAAGGTGATATGGCTGATGTGTTTTGCAAAGCTGGAGAGGAATGGTGCAGCTGTGTGTTATTTTGTAAAGGTGATATGGCTGATGTGTTTTGCAAAGTTGGAAAGGTGAGGTTTGTGTTAGGTGGTGTTGAGGAATCATGTTTACCTAATTGCATTTGATCAAACTTGCTAGAAGAGCTAGCTACTGTAGCAGGTTCTCCAGAAGGTCTTTGGAAGTGATTAGAAGATATTTTAGTGAAAGGAAATGATGAATTGGAAACATGGGAAGAGTCTGAGAATTCACGAACAGACTTGACAACTGTATTAGAACAAAAATTTGCAAGAGAGAAAGGAAATTCTTGTTCATTCAATTTAGCACTAGGTGTGACAAAGAGTTTTCCATCTGATCTAAGACATTTATATCCCTTATGAACAAGACTATATCCAACAAAAACACATTTTCTAGAATGAAAACTAAATTTGTGTTGATTAAAGACTAAGATAAGGAAAACAAGAGCACCCAAAAACCTTTTAGACTATCATACACAGGAAGCAAGTTAAACGATTTCTAATATGGTGAAATGTGGTTGAGAATAGGTGTAGGCATTCGATTTATCAGATAAATTGTTGTTTCAAAGGACAACCACCAAAAATGAAGTGGCATGAAAGCATGGGCAAGCAAGGTAAGTCTTGTTTCGACTATATGTCTATGCTTTCGCTCACTTCTACCATTTTGCTGATGTTTGTGAGGACATGAGTGTCTAATTTGAATTCTTAGGTTAGTAAGGTAATTATGAAGGGCTATAAACTCTCCTCCTTGATCTGATTGTAAGCTTTTCAATTTGTGACCAAATTGTCTTTCGGCAAGATGGTGGAATTTGACAAAGATTGACTTTACTTTAGCTTTAGTTCTGAGTGGAAATAGCGAGGTATATCGACTAAAATCATTAAGGAAATAAATATAATACCTAAAACCTTTAGAAGATGCTAAAGGGTCAGGACCCCAAACATCACTGTGAACTTACTCTGATAGGGCAGTAGCTTGAGTAGAGGAAGGAGGAAAACTTGTGTGGTGTAACTTGCCTAATTGGCATGCATCACAAAAGGGAAGTAAGGTTTGTAGAGTGGCAGTACATTGTTGAGTTTTTGGCAGTCTAGATAGAATCTTTTGTAGTATAGTAGACTAGGGATGCCCTAGTCTTCTATGCCATGTTATGTAGTCATGAGAAGTTTTGTCAACAATAAAGCAAAATTTTTTAGAATTAGAATGATCTTTAACATCATTTGAAGCTAAATTTGATGACAAATCAGAACTAACAACCATACTTCCAAACAAATCAAAATCAATAGTAACATTTTCAGACAAAATAGAATTGACATCAACAGCTTTATTCATTAATTTGTCGTTACAGGATATAGAGGACTAAACAGAACCATGAAAGCTACAATCAACATCAACTATTTTATTCACGAATGGCTTATTAACAAGAGATAAACTGGAGTCACTTGTAGAGTTATTATGATAGGAAGACTGCAAGCCATTTGTGACTGCAATATTACAATTAAAGGCAAAACTACTTGGACTGGAATTCTGACAAACAGACTGTGAGAAGTAGACAGGTTTAGTTTCGAGTATATGAAGTTGATAAAGACCTCCTTTTAGATCCCCTTGTAGTAACTTTGCCCTATTTAGTTGGTCCTTAACATTGTAACAGCCAGCATTAAATTCCACAATCACTTTATTGTCTTTAGTAAATTTTGAAATGCTAAGTAAGTTTTTGGTAATTTTTGGTGCACACAAAATGTTCTTAAGATAAAGGGATTTAGAATGAAAAGCACTAGGTAAAAGAGTATTACCCGTATGAGAGATGTTGAGGTATTCACCATTGCCTACTTGGAGTTGATTTGGACCACCATAATCCTTGCTGATTTGGAGATTACTCAAATCTAAAGCTACATGATCTATAGCTCCACAATCCATATACCAGATGGGATCAGTGGAGGTGAACTGACTAGGTACAGTAGGTTGCTATTTGAGGCAGCAAGAAAGGCTTGATTGGAGACTTGATTAGAGTATGCCGATTGTTGACTTGGCATTCCAAAGCAGCAGTATTAAGGACATTAGTTATTCCTGAACCTAGAGGTGAAGTATTGGAACTAGCCATTCCAAAGTACGGATTATAAGAGGATGTACTCAACTGATTTGTTTGTCTTAAATCATGTCCAAGGGTAAACTGATGTGGACCAAGAGAAGTTGTTTGCTTATGCTTAGGACAAGCAAACTGATGATTGTTATTATGATGAAACTGTAGAAAATTAGGTCCAAAAAACTGAAGACCTGAACTAGAACTAGTGTATTGAGAAGTTCCATATTGTGTCATCCCATTATACTCAACGTTAAACCTATGGTAACACTGAACTGTCAAGTGCCCCATTTTGTTGCATACCTAATAGATTTCTATTGAAACCTATGCCTCTGCCTCTACCTCTTCCTCTTCCATAAGGCACAAAACCAAGAGGTCTAGAGTAATACATTGGACTACCAAGAGAAGGAAGGTACTAACTTTGTGAGCCTACTTGAGAGGACATGGCATATGGTTATTGAAAATGAGGATTTCGAAGAGAATTAAAGTAGGTCCAGTATTTCTAGCACCTCCAGAATTAATCACATTTCCAACACCTCAGAATTAACAAAATTTCCAGCACCTCCAAATTTATCAACAACATTTCCAACACCTCTAGAATTACCAACATTTCCATCACTTCCAGATGTATTAGTAACAGTTAAGTGGGCAGAACTATCATATAGGTCAACTGCATTAAATTTCTCCAATCTAATTTCATACTTTTGGAGGAGAAATTGAGCCTCATGGAGAGTTACAGAGTCAACCTTTGATTCAAGTCTGGAAGTAAGTGTTACTACTACAGGATCATATTCTGGTCCTAAACCATCCAGAATATATTGTAGTAAGTCATTGTCTAAAATAACTAGGCCACTTACAGATAAGCTTTCACTGATTTCTTTCATTTTCTTGACATATTGACCAACACTAAGGTTGCATTTTTGTGTAGTTTGTAACAAATTTTTGAGATGTAGAGCTTGGGCTTTCGAATCATTAATAAATTCAATCTCTAAAATTCTCCAGATTTCAGTATAAAATCTACATTTCAACACAATACTGAACATGCTCTCAGAGATGGATGCTAGCAACTAACTAACTAAAAATTTATCCGTTCTTTTCCACGTAACATAATTTGGATTAATTTTGTCAATTTGAGCCCTAACATCCTCTTTAAGTGAGCTTAGGTTTTCATCAATTGGAGAATATGCCATAATTAAAGGTGGAGGGTTAGGAATTTTACCTGTTAGAGTGGCTGCCCTAGAGCCAATCAATGATTGTAGAATTGACTCTTTGTAATAATATTCATTGATCAATAAAAGGCATTTTATACTATATCGCATAAATCATTATTGTATGTATTGATTGGTCTAGTTTGACACTTGCCCAACGTAGTTCTATTCAGAGTTGTCAATACAATAGTGATTAGCTGCATCAAGGAGTGTATCAAGACTATGGTGGATCGACAGAGGATTCATCACTCCCAAGTATGGGGGAAGTTATCTCACGGCGCAATTCAGTAAATGGCAATGACACTAAAACTGTGGCGACAATGGGATTGAGTTGTTGCTCAATCCAGTTTATTATTCCGGTCATTGGTCTAGTAACTGAATACATACATATCAAGAGTAACTAAGGTTGACACTATTTATGTGCCTAGGTCTCGATGAGATAACAGATGATGAAGGGATTGGATTGTACGGTAACCATATCGTTGACAAGTAGCTACTTCGCTAAATCCGAATCTATCGGGTGACCATGATGCTTTGCTAGGGGCCAACTTAGTTTGTGTGTAGTGAGATGATTAATTGGTGTTAATCATGATACTACACACTACATATATGATAAGGAGCCCACGGGTCACACACATAGAAAATAATTTAAGAATCAGTTTATGGGAAGGGCATTTTCATCTTTTTAGGCGAAAATGTATTTTGGTAATCTCACAGTGCAATTAAATTTGCTGAGGTTGTTACCTTTATTTAATTTAATATTAAAATTAAATAAGTGAGATTATATTTAAATATGTGTACGCATATATTTAAATGAATTATTGTTATTGTTAAATGTTAATATATTTTATATATACTAATTGAATTGAATTGAAATAATAATAATTAAAATTAAAATATTTAAATGGGGCTGTTTGGACATAGGGGCTATTTGGGTTGGTGCCCAAGCCTATTCCATGATGGAATATGACATTGTGTGCACTATATAAGTGCAAGCTTTTGTGAATTAAATGAGATATTCATTCAATCACATCACATTTAATTAAAAACTCTAACCCCCTTTTCTCTCTTCCCACGCCAGTTTACATTTGGGTTGAATCAAATATTTCATTTGATTCTTGTTCTTGGTTCTTAAGGCTAAAGAGGATCTAGCAAATCGCTATTTAGCTCTTTGAATTATTTTCATGTGGACTACCATTGGTTCGATCCTATTCTTGGATCGGTAGCAAAACCCATTCAGAGACAAGTTGGAGGAGCCTCCAAACGTGCGTATGAATTCTTGACTCTAATCTAATTTTTCTGCAAATTTTGATTTAATGTATAAACTGAAAATTTGTGCCCTGATCTTGGTTCTAAGGAATGATCAGTGTTATGTATAATTTTTGTTTTCCACTGCCATGACTTGGTCGTTTCCTAACATTACCTAATAAATGGTCTTCAAGCTTGTGTGAGCCTACTGTTAATAGAACCTGGGAGCTCCAAAATCTGTAGTTATCATGCGTGAGTTTTGGGCTGATAACTTGGAGACTTGACACAAGAGCTGAAGTCGAACGACTGAGAGACTCCCATAGCATCTCCTCAATGCAATTAGGTAATAGAGTCGATGAAGAACCAAGTGTCTTGGCCTTTGACGCTAGTCACGACTCTGATACCATGTATGAAAAGTAAGGAATTCAAGAGAAATCTAATAAGTATATGTAATCTTGATTATTGATTCAAGTGAGTATAGTGTAGTATAGCTGTCTCTTTTATATACAGAGTTGAGAACAAAAGAGAGTAAAAAGAAAGTGACGAAGTGAAGAAGTGAAGAAGAAGCTACTGGAATCAGTATAACTAATTTCTAACAACTATTCTAAATGACACTATTCAACAGAATTACAAACAAGGCCACATAGTTTGGTTTATGACAAACTGGTTCTTTTGACAAATATACACAAACATAAATTGGATGGCCAACAATTTTTCTTCCTCTAATTTTTATTAAAAAGCAAAATTTTCCTTAAACCCTATGTGTTTCATATAATTATCTAAGCACCCATTGGTTTTTTATTATAAATTTTTGTTCAACGATTAAAAGACATTTTTACCCTTTAAACTAAAACTAAGAATCTAAATATTATCCCAAACCTTGTAAATGTCATTAGATTTTCACAAAATTTATGAAATTTTATTTTTACCTAAAAAAAACTTTGAAAATATTCCCTTTTACCCAATAATCTTAAAATCCAATGCAAATTATTAAATTCAACATCTCCTATTCTCCTTCCATCCAAACCAACCATTAAATCAGTAAACTCATCATCCACTATAGAATTGACAATTAAACAAACTTTTTTCAAACCAAAACAAAATCCACCATATACCATTGAAAAAGCCACATGCATAAAAACCCACCATGTATCTTCACCAAACAAATTTTTTTTTAACAATCTATTTCATGTAATATTTTCACTCATAAATGAAAGCTGCTTTAACAAGATAACTAAGGCTTAACAATTTAAAGATAGAACAAAAAATAAAAAAAATGGAAGTTGTCGTGGTGGCCATGGCCATCACCGGAGCAATAGGATTTGGCCGCCAGTGTGGCCCATGGCCATCTAAATCTAGCCGTCAATGTGGCCCGTAAGATCAACAAGATATGGCCGTCTTTATGGCCTCACACAGCCATGGCTCCCATGATAGATCCAAGAAAAAAAATGAAGAGATGAGATGAATGAGAGAAAATGAAGCGAGAAAGATTATAAAAAAAAAAAAAAAATTAGGGTTTGTTTTAAGTGTCAAATTTACCCTTTTTTCAAAAAGAAATATCAATTATACTTGTCTCACAATTAGTTCTGATGGTAAATTTTAATGGGATGAGAGCTAGGGTCCTAGTTTCAAAACTAGTGGGTGCTTGCTTAATAGTTGAAACACATTGGAAAAAATGGTAATAGTCAAGTCTTGCATTAGGAGAAAAGGAGGAAGAATATATCAATAGAATCTATTTAGAGGAAAATATTGTTTGCCAAATTAAAGAAAGAAAAAATCATATGCTTAAATCACTCCATGTGTATGAAAATGGAGATGACTTTAAGTGATCCATTTATCACTCATACAAATTGTACAACTACAAGCCATTATGCATTTGTGAATAATACCCTCCCTATTTAATAAAACATTACAATCATATCATCTTATACTGTTAGTTAGAGCAAAATTTTTTAGATCACAAACGTAATTTAAAGTTGAATAAATGGTTCAGCTCCATGTTGTTTTGAAGATAGTTTCCACTTAACTATAAAGGTCTATGTAAAAATCAATCATTAGGCTCATGGTACTAAATTTAATGTTTTTAGTCTTGATGATCTTAATTAATTGATGGAATAAATTCAATTACCAACTATTTGTGTTTATATAGTTACCTAAAATTTAGAAAGCCAATCAATGACTTTCATATTTTGGTCATGACAATCTCAATTAATTAAATATTGGAATTTAACTATCATTAAATTTTTGTTGTTTAATTGGTGAAAATGTTAGTTGTGGAGTCTTTTATTCAATGAGTAGGAACCCGGCCCGTGTGACAACCTAGCCAAGGGATCGGGTCACGATTTGACTGACGGTTTAACCGTAAATACAATAGGTTTAAAATCTAGCAAACAAACCCCTGATAAATACACATCTGTAATATTCTTTCTAGCTAGTATACTTGAAAGGTATAAAATGAAAACTTACTAAGTATATCATAAAAAAACATATATGGATATAAGTATAAGGTAGTGGGCCCAAAAAATAGTATTACTTTTATATACAAATCTCTACATGAAGTACCATAGTCACAAAAATAAACTCAAAAATACAGTCCAACAGTGTTGCCTTTCTCCTCCACTGCTTGACGTCCCATCTGACCGCATCTTATCTACTACCTGCAAAAAACAGTGAAATCAACGGGGTGAGCACTAATTGCTTAGTAAGTAAACCCACAATACTTCTATTCTTTCTCCGTTACTCAGATCCTGGATGTTCTTTCCTTACACCAAACTTCTCAATTCTTCCCTGCCCTTTATAAGATTCTAGTTTCTCACTTACCGATATGTAAGCACAACTAGGGAAACTAACTCGTGATAGTAGAAATGGCATGATGCATATGCACATATGCATAAACTTTTTCTATGCATTGCATTTTCTATTCTGTTTTCTGTTTTCTTATTATGTTTTCTTTCTTTTTTCTTCGTTTCTTTATTTTTCTGTTTCTCTTCTTCTTTTCTGTTTCTCTTCTTTCTTTTCTGTTTTTCTTACTTTTTTATTCTTTTCTTTCTATTCTTTTTCTTTTCTTTTCTATTCTTTTCTTTCTATTCTTTTCTTTTCTATTCTTTCTTTTCTTTTCTTTTCTTTATATTCTTTTCTTTTCTTTTCTATTCTTTCTTTGCTGATCGGACTTGGTTGAGGCATGGATTCGGAACCCTGGCTGTGTGAGTGGGTACAGTCCTCATCTACATGCACTTCTAACGGACTGTAAAAATTTTTCTCTCTTATTCTGAGGCCGCTCACTAAAGGCGGCGTGCATGTAGGTATGCTCTGCTAGGTACAGTCCTCATCCACATGCACTTCTAACGGACTGTACAAATTCTTCTTTCTTATTCTGAGGCTGCTCACTATAGGTGGCATGCATGTGGGCTATTCTTCTTCTCGGTCACTCATTTGTTCCCCATCGCAACAACCTTCTCTTCTCTTATCTTTTTACATTTCTTTAAATAAAATTTTAGATTTGAATTATTCTTTAATTATGTTCTTTAGAGGATGATTCTACAATTTATTTATTTTCTTTCTTTCTCTTTAGTCTTTAATATTCTCATACATGTATATGTGCATGTAATTATGCTAATTCTTTGTATTCTTTCTAAATGCAAATGTAAGAATGTAAGAACGCATTATGGCATATAAAGATATCATTAGGGAACTAGTATTCTCTACCAACAATATTCCCATACTTGAAATCAATCATAGATTGTTAGACTAAAAAATAAACTAATAAATTGGAAGCACTTTTGAGGTAGTCATTCTGCACAGGTCATATTCAAGGAAGCATATCTCGAGTTATACACATCGGATTGCTATGATCTTGGTATCATTTTAAATCTTAGAGAAAGGGCTACAAATTTTATGTTTAGGTCTCAACCCAGTTCGATATGGAAGATCCTCAAAAATCACTCAGAAAGCCACGAATTTGATAGGACAACCATGGTAACATGTTTTCTCTTAGGATTTTCATCAAACAATTCATATGCACATGCAAATACTAAGTTGGCTACACTTCCACATCTTTCTCAAGCCACCAAAATAGGAGTAAGAACTCCCTAAAGCCAACAATCAACCTAACTGAAATTCATCCTCCAACTTTCCACATCCATACTTTCATTTTTCATCCAAAATTCCATCAACTCAACACATACAAATACATCAATTCTCATCACATATTAATAAATCAATTCTCATCCCACACTAATAAATCAATTCTCTACACATACTAATGAATAAATTTTTCATCACATACTACTAATTCACTTCCCATCATATACTAATAAATTACTTCTCATGGTCATGAAATTCACATATCAAACAACCTCAATTTTCAATCCATAATTTCTCATCATCCAAACACACATACAACATAAAATATATTTCTCTACACAACTTGTGATTAAATCAAGGCTAAAGTTGGATTTACTTACCTTGAATTTAAGCAACTCCAACACTATAATCTCTCTTTGGTAGAATTCCCTTTCCTCTTAAACCTTAAGCATATACAACCATAAGAATTCAAAACTTCAAAATTTAATCTCACTTCTTGGTGCAAGAATCTTACCTTTGGATGCTTAGGATTGAAAATCCATCAAAATCTAGCCAAAATCCTATGAATTTCCTTGGAAATTTAGTAAAGAAATTTGAGAGAATTTGGGTAGAGAAATGGCATGAATGGAGGCATAGAGTGGCTAGGGTTTCTCCTCTTGAACTCTTATTACATAATAATATATATATATATATTTAGTTTCCCATTTTACCCTTACACTTTCTAAAAATTTCACCTATGTCCCTTAGTCAATTACAAGAATGCCCTCATTTTTATTATCTTCTCCATGTTATTTTATTTGTTTTCACTCCCCATTCTTTCATCTAAATATGAGTAAAATGACCATTTTACCCCTAATAACATTTTAAAGAATATTCTTCACACTTGTTCAAGATAACTTTAACAAAATTCAACTAAGGGTATTAGGGTATAAATAAAGTTACGTACCTTGATGTGGGCGTTACAACATCTGTCTATTCAGATTTGAAATCCAACAAAAACACCCCTACAGACATGTGACAATAAATGCTGATCGAACTTCGGGATGATGGGTTTGGCGGGGAGACTCTGGTGAGGCAAATGGAGGTATCGGGGTGAGTTTTTATGTCGGGAACGACCGAAAAAAAGTAAAATCACGAAACCTTAAGGGTGGCCGACAACGATTGATAAGCAATCTAGGTCAAAGGTGTTAAGGTTCTTTGTGGGGAGAAAGTGTTGAAATGTGAGAGGGGGTGAGTGGAAGAGGTAGAGGGTGTTTGTAATTTTGAGGGCCGATTTTCTACCTTTGCCAGTTAAACTGGTGAAGGCTCCAGGTCCTAGTCTAACTAGTTAAAATGGCTTGGCTAGGCCGGGTTCCTAATCAATGCTTTTATTTGAAGACAAGGGAGGAGAAAGATATATCCATATATGTTTTGGAAATATATAACGACAAAAAAAAAAAAAAAAAAAAAAGGAATTTCTTCTTAACCTACATATTTGATGGTTTTCTAAATGTTGAAATGTCATTATATATCTTGACAAACTAGATAAAAGAAAGATCAGAAACCTTAGGGTGATTTTTTTTTCTTTTTAAAAAGTTAAAGGAAATATTGGTTATTTAACTATAAAAAAACTAATCAAAAGTAAAGAAAAAGGAATATATCTTGACAAAGCTACAGTTTGTTGTCTAGTTCTTGTTACAGAGATGAAGATGAGTTTATAAAAAGGAATATGAAAAAGGATAGTTGAAGAATAAGTTAATGAATTTTAGGGGGCTAAAATAACTATACTCCTATTGAAGTCTTTAACTTTAATTTTCATTCATAAAATTCTTAACCAAGTTATGATGTGAATAACAATAACCTCAACAAATTTTAATGTTTTAAAAGTGATTATTGTTAAACACATTAAATAAAAGAAATCAAACTAACATAACGAAACCCATTTAATATACCAATTTTCTAAAAGTAATCTAAATTAAACAAATCAATTAGGAGAGGATTTCAATGGTAATATGATATTTTTCCTACATTAAAAACACTTTTTTTTTTTTTTCAACCAAGGTGTTTGGGGCAGCTTATATATTAAAAACATAATCATCAAGTATAGGGAAAAATATAAAGTTTATAACTTTTTTTTTACATATAACAAATTCAATTGAATTTGTATAATATGAACCTTATTTATTTATAATCTGAGTATTGCATTTTTCTTGTTTTTTATTTTGATGATTAGATTAGTAAATTAGAAATTATATAAATTGATTAAGGGGTAATTGTAAATTTAAAAAACCTTATAGATTTGATTGAAAATTTTAGGGAGGCCAATGGCCCACCTTAGGCTAGTGTTGGCTCCGCTGCTGGGAGTTATTATTTCTGATGTAAATTGAATGGAGTACCAATCAAACAATGGAATAAATGGAATGACCAATAATTTTTCATCCTTTAATTTATGATAACATTACTAGTCAAGTCTTTCACAAAAAATAAATAAATAAATAAAATTATTGGAGAGAGGAAATGTATCTTGACAAATTAAACAAAGAACTATTAGATCTTGCAAATTTGTCGTTTAAATTACGCAAATGTTAATAGTCAATTATTTTATTAAAAGACAAAGAAGGAAAACGATATGTCAATATATATCTTGCCAATATGTATCTTGTATGGGCAAAAGAAAAAATCTCTTTTGAAACTTCATAATTGAAGGTTTCTAAATATTGAATTGTTAAAATCTTGATAAATGTGACAAAGAAAGATCACATGTTGTGCAACTTGCGCTATCAATTGAATAAATCCCTTAAGATATCAAGACTAAATAAAATAATTAGGTTTGAGATTTCAATTTTGTAGTTATGATTAAACAAAAATAGAAATCATATATAAGCTTAATATATATAAACTGGTGGCATCGTTAAATTCAAGTAAATAATGGAATCTGACAATCGCTAAAACTTTGTTGTTTAATTTGTAAAAATGTTAGTTTTTGCGTCTTTTATTTAAAGACAAAGGAGAAAAAAGATGTTAATATTTATATATCCTATTAGCAGAAAAATAAATCTCTTCTTAACCTATGTATTTGGAGGGCATCTAAATATTGAAATGTCAACATATATCATAATGAAAGATCATAAACCTCGAGGTAATGGATTCCTTATGGGTCACTTGTTAATTTCCTTCTTTTGGTCACGAAAATCTCAATCAGATAATAGAATAAATTGAAAGACCAACAACTTTTCATAATTTAATTGCGTAAGATTAGTTGTCAAGTTTATCATAAAAAAAAAAAAAAAAGAATAAAAAAGAGAGGAAATATGATTGGAGAGAGGAAACTATATCTTGACAAGTTTAACAAAGAAATATCATATCTTGCAAATTTGTCGTTTAAATTACGCAAATGTTAATAGTCAAGTCTTTTATTAAAAGATAGAGAACGAGAACGATATGTCAATAACATATCTTGACAATATGTAAAGTATTGCATTTTTCTTGTTTTTTATTTTGATGATTAGATTAGTAAATTAGAAATTATATAAATTGATTAAGGGATAATTGTAAATTTAAAAAACCTTATAGATTTTATTGAAAATTTCAGGGAGGCCAATGGCCCACCTCAGGCTAGTGTTGGCTCCGCCGCTGGCAGTTATTATTTCTGATGTAAATTGAATGGAATACCAATCAAACAATGGAATAAATGGAATGGCCAATAATTTTTCATCCTTTAATTTATGATAACATTACTAGTCAAGTCTTTCACAAAAAATAAATAAATAAATAAAATTATTGGAGAGAGGAAATGTATCTTGACAAATTAAACAAAGAAATATTAGATCTTGCAAATTTGTCGTTTAAATTACGCAAATATTAATAGTCAAGTCTTTTATTAAAAGACAAAGAAGGAAAACGATATGTCAATATATATCTTGCCAATATGTATCTTGTATGGGCAAAAGAAAAAATCTCTTTTTCAACTTCATAATTGAAGGTTTCTAAATATTGAATTGTTAAAATCTTGATAAATGTGACAAAGAAAGATCACATGTTGTTCAACTTGCGCTATCAATTGAATAAATCCATTAAGATATCAAGACTAAATAAAATAATTAGGTTTGAGATTTCAATGTTGTAGTTATGATTAAACAAAATAGAAATCATATATATAAACTGGCGGCATTGTTAAATTCAAGTAAATAATGGAATTTGACAACCCATTGAATCTTTTTTATTTAATTTGTAAAAATGTCAATTTTTCCATCTTTTATTCAAAGACAAAAGAGAAGAAAGATGTTAATATTTATATCTCCTATTGACAAAAAGATAAATCTCTTCTTAACCTATGTATTTGGAGGGCATCCTATTGTGAAATATCAACATATATCATAAAAAGATCATAACCCTCTCTGATGGATTCCTTATGGGTCACTTGTTAATTTCCTTCTTTTGGTCATGCAAATCTTAATCAGATAATGGAATAAATAGAATGGCCAGCAACTTTTCATAATTTAATTGCGAAAAGATTAGTTGTCAAGTTTATCATTAAAAATAATAATAATAATAAGGAAGAGAGGAAAATATATCTTGACAAGTTTAACAAAGAAATATCATATCTTGCAAATTTTTCGTTTAAATTACGCAAATGTTAATAGTCAAGTCTTTTATTAAAAGACAGAGAAGGAGAACGATATGTCAATAACATATCTTGACAATATGTAAATTAGAGTATTGCATTTTTCTTGTTTTTTATTTTGATGATTAGATTAGTGCATTGGAAATTATATAAATTGATTAAGGTGTAATTGTAAATTTAAAAAACCTTATAGATTTTATTGAAAATTTCAGGGAGGCCAATGGCCCACCTTAGTTAGTGTTGGCTCCGCCACTAGGATTTATTATTTCTGATGTAAATTGAATGGAATATCAGTCAAACAATGGAATAAATGGAATGGCCAAGAATTTTTCATCCTTTAATTTGTGATAACATTACTAGTCAAGTCTTTCACAAAAAATAAAAAAATAAAAAAATTATTGGAGAGAGGAAAATATATCTTGACAAGTTAAACAAAGAAATATTAGATCTTACTCAAATGTTAATAATCAAGTATTTTATTATATGTCAATATATATCTTGCCAATATGTATCTTGTATGGGCAAAAGAAAAAATCTATTTTCAACTCATAATTGAAGGTTTCTAAATATTGAATTGTTAAAATCTTGATAAATGTGACAAAGAAAGATCACATGTTGTTCAACTTGCGCTATCAATTGAATAAATCCATTAAGATATCAAGACTAAATAAAATAATTAGGTTTGAGATTTCAATTTTGTAGTTATGATTAAACAAAAATAGAAATCATATATATAAACTGGTGGCATCGTTAAATTCAAGTAAATAATGGAATTTGACAACCCGTTGAATCTTTTTTATTTAATTTGTAAAAATGTTAGTTTTTCCATCTTTTATTTAAAGACAAAAGAGAAGAAAGATGTTAATATTTATATCTCCTACTGACAGAAAGATAAATCTCTTCTTAACCTATGTATTTGGAGGGCATCTTAGTGTTGAAATATCAGCATATATCATAAAGAAAGATCATATCCCTCGAGGTGATGGATTCCTTATGGGTCACTCACTAATTTCCTTCTTTTGTTCATGAAAATCTCAATTAGATAATGGAATAAATTGAATGGCCAACAACTTTTCATAAATTAATTGCGATAAGATTAGTTGTCAAGTTTATTATTGGAGAGAGAGAGAGAGAGAGAGAGAGAGAGAGAGGAAATATTTTTGGAGAGAGGAAAATTTATCTTGACAAGTTGAACAAAGAAATATTAGATCTTGCAAATTTGTCGTTTAAATTACGCAAATGTTAATAGTCAAGTCTTTTATTAAAAGACAAAGAAGGAGAACGATATGTCAATAACATATCTTGACAATATGTAAATTAGAGTATTGCATTTTTCTTGTTTTTTATTTTGATGATTAGATTAGTAAAATAGAAATTACATAAATTGATTAAGGTGTAACTGTAAATTTAAAAAACCTTGTAGATTTTTTTTACTATTTCAGGGAGGGCAATGGCCCACCTTAGGCTAGCTAGTGTTGGCTCCACCACCGAGAGCTACTATTTCTGATGTAAATTGAATGGAATAACAATCAAACAATGAAATAAATTGAGTAGCCAAGAATTTTTCATCCTTTAATTTGCTATAACATTACTAGTCAATCTTTCACAAAAAAAATAAAAAAATAAAAAACAAATAATAAAATTATTGGAGAGAGGAAAATATATCTTGACAAATTAAACAAAGAAATATCAAATCTTGCAAATTTGTCATTTAAATTACGTAAATGTTAATAGTCAAGTCTTTTATTAAAAGACAGAGAAGGAGAAAAATATGTCAGTATATATCTTGCTAATATGTATCCTATATGGGCAAAAGAAAAAATCTCATTTTCACCTTCGTAATTGAAGTTTTTAAATATTAAATTGTCAAAATCTTGATAAATGTGACAAGGAAGGATCACATGTTGTTCAACTTGCGCTATCAATTGAATAAATCCCTTAAGATATCAAGACTAAATAAAATAATTAGGTTTGAGATTTCAATTTTGTAGTTATGATTAAACAAAAATAGAAATCATATATAAGCTTAATATATATAAACTGGTGACATCGTTAAATTTAAGTAAATAATGGAATCTGACAACCACTGAACCTTTGTTGTTTAATTTGTAAAAATGTTAGTTTTTGCGTCTTTATTTAAAGACAAAGGAGAAGAAAGATGTTAATATTTATATCTCCTATTAATAGAAAATAAATCTCTTCTTAACCTATGTATTTGGGGGGTATCTAAATATTGAAATGTCAACATATATCATAATGAAAGATCATAAACCTCGAGGTAATGGATTCCTTATGGGTTACTTGTTAATTTCCTTCTTTTGGTCACGAAAATCTCAATCAGATAATGGAATAAATTAAAAGGCCAACAACTTTTATCATTTAATTGTGTTAAGATTAGTAGTCAAATTTTTGATAAAAAAAAAAAAAAAAAAAAGGGAGAGAGAAAGTATTATTGGAGAGAAGAAAATATATCTTGACAAATTGAACAAAGAAATATCAAATCTTGCAAATTTGTCATTTAAATTAACCAAATGTTAATAGTCAAGTCTTTTATTAAAAGACAGAGAAGGATAATTATATGTCAATACATTTCTTGACAATATGTATCTTGTATGGGCAAAAGAAAAAATCTCTTTGGACAATACTGCAAGTACAATTCCAATCTTACAAGCTCTCTCACAACCTCTAGGCGCGTAGCTCCCAGTTTTTTGCTTTTAAATTTCCCAAAATTCAAAATTCTTTAGCAAAAAACTAGGAGCTACCACATAGGGTTGTGAGAGAGAGTTTGTGAGATTGAGTTGTTAGCCAATCTTTATTGAATCTCTTTTTAACCCTCGTAATTGAAGAGTTTCTAAATATTGAATTGTCAAAATCTTGACAAACGTGAAAAAAAGATTAAATGTAGTTCAACTCGCACTATCAATTGAATAAATTTATTAAGATATCAAGACTAAATAAAGTTTGAGATTTCAATTTTGTAGTTATGATTAAACTAAAAAGAAATCATAAGTTTATTGTATATAAATTGGTTGCATTGTCAAATTTAAGTGAAAGAAATGAACCTTAATGTTATTAGACAGTTGAGCTTCTAGGATTGAGTTTGACAAGTTTAACTTAAGATCAAAATCGTAAAAAGATTATTAACTAATTCAATTGAAATTCTTATATAAAATTAACAATAGTAGTTCCAATATTTGAGGCTAGAAACTAGGTAGGATACCAGGAGCTAATTTAGAAAGTTTGCTTATGAAAGTTTTAAACCCTTTTCATGTTGATTAAAACTTATGCGGAATTAAGATTACTTGTTCACGTTGTGCTTAATGGGTTGTTAAACTAATTATTCAACATATAAACCATCCACGACATAAAATAAAGCACACAACTCAATTTTACATGGTTTGGCAACATGCCTATATCCATGAGACCAAGTCCAGAAGAAGCTAATCCACTATGAAATAATTATTTGTTCAATTACAAAGATAAGAATAAGTATCAGTTGTAAAAACTCCCTGTTTGGACAACACTTCGATCTTTGCTCTTTAGTTGAACCTCAAACCTTCATAGTCTAGCTTCTCATCCACAGGACCACCAGGTTGCACTTGAGCTCCTCTCAAGTTTTAACAATGACGAATTACTTCGGTAGTACCAGCTCGAACACGTCCAGATCTCAACATAGAACAACGCTCCAGAATCAACTCATGCAAGCAAGAGATAAAACACAGTAATTCAAAGCCTAGCAAAGCATATCGGAAACCTACAAAAACTAAACAACTTCAAAGAAAATATTTAGAGAATAATGGAGGTAAATAATATGGCTTCCTTAAAAAAGTCACAATAATAAAAGGATTATTTATACTTGAGTGACATTGAAAGGAAAAACAGTAAACCAAGCCTATTTTGATCCTAGACTCCTTTATTGTAAATGATTCTTTAATCTATAATCTCCTTATAAGAAAAGAATTCTTGAAAGCATAATCTTATTTTAGGAAAGGATTATTGAGATCTTAATGGAATAAAATCTTTTCCAACTCACATAATATATAATGTCCACATAAAAATTTCCACAACCAGAAATATAATCACATTTAATTAAGGTAGGTGCAATACGCATGAATATTAAAATAAAATATGCCAGACGTGTTGTGATCATTGCGATTATGATTGTGCACTAATCTGTAATAATAAGTTGACAAAACAAAATACTTACAGCTTATGTTTGTCAATTTAATGGAGCCCCACCAAAATTTTAAAATTTATAAGGAACATATCAATTTACTCTCATATATTTAGTTTGCTTTTGGACACCCTCAGTTTTTTAATATAACCTTCTAGCCCCAATAAATGTAACTATGTTTTTGGCCCTACAACTCATTGAATATTAGATTTTGGCCCTCATAATAATTACTGGGTCCACCCATTTTATACACATGAAAAGAAGACTACACATATATGAGATAGAATTGCTACATGAATAAAAATATGAGCACAACTATATGATTAAAACTTGAGTTGTGTTTATTGTTGAAGAAGATTAATTTCTTATATTTATTGCATCTATGTTTCATCTTCTTTGTTTCTATTCTATAATACCTCCAGTATTATAGCCAGAAACATAAGAATTGACTTCATAAGGTAAATGTCTGGGAAAAAAAATAAGAATAATGGTAATTTTGAAATTAAATGATACTTGAGAATTAGAAAAAAAAAAAAAAATTAGAACTTTTAATAAATATGTTTTAAAAATTAATGAACCGAACTATAATTACCTACTCCAAACTTAGGATATGTAGATTATAAGATTAAGACATATTGATCAAATGGATTTTCTTTGGTTGCATGAGTGAAAACGCAAAGTTAGATCAAGTGGCTTTAGGAAGCATAAAATAAAGAGTGGGAATTTTAAGCGTTCCTTTCTTTCTACTCAATAGTCCTCTTTGTTAAATACAATGTTTAAAATTATAAAAATACCATTTAAATCTGATTAAATCTAAATATGCCCTTTCTTATTATATAATTTTTGAATTATAGCTACTCGTTCCAATTGAAATACACTCACCCTTTATTATTATTTATAATATTCTAGGATGAATACTTGTTGGCTGCTTTGTCCCCTAGCGTTATGCGCCTATTTTCTATATATTCTCTTAGCAAATGCGTTTCAATTTGAAAAGCTTGAATATACCTTTGTATTGAACAAAATAGAGAAAAAAATTGAAACCAGTATAACAGACAAACAAATTATAGATAGTAAAAAGAAAAAATAATACACGCGATTTATCCTGGTTCACCCAATATAGGCTACGTCCAACTGAGTCAATATTATTGCATCATATCCCACCTCTCTCGTTTACAATGAATGAATTACCTATGATTGCTATCACACTCATAACAAGAGAAAAGTATGTTTATATACTAGGTTTAAAAGACTAAACCTAGTTTTACAAGGATTCCTATTCTTAAGCCCAAACCCAATAAGGAATTAATGACTTAAAGAAATCCTACAACGGTTATACATGGAAGAAGTCCAAACCGCCTACGGGCTCAAGGCACTGCCCCCGATTGCGTATGTGTAACCCATTAATGTTGAAGTAGTCAACAACTCTAACATGTATCATCTCTGAATATTTGCTAAGGTTCTTTTATTTTGAAATAGGTTTCTCTATGCTTTGGTAGGCTTAAATTACCTTCTTAACTCTTATTACATTTCGAGTAGAGAGAAATTGTGAAGAGATAATGTTATTGGTTGATCGAAAATTACAATATGATTCTTTTACATATGACTCAAGTATAACTCTTAAGTCTTAACTCTAACTCAACTAACTTCAGCTAACTATGGTTACAATTAATCAATAGCTTAAACCAACTAAACTATCTTTTGACTATTAGTCAACGTTGGACTGATGAGCTGAGTTGGAAGCTGAGTTGTGTAGAGCTGAAATGATAAGCTGAATATATCTTCAATACACCCCTCAAGTTGGTGAGTGATAGAGGTTAAACACTTGTAGTTTGGACAAAATATGATGATATAAATGACTGCTAAGAGCCTTAGTAAGAATATTTGCCCGTTGATCATTACTAGGGACATATTTGGTTTGAATGAGACCAGTTTGGATCTTTTCTCGAACTATGTGGCAATCAATGTTGATGTGCTTAATGCACTCATGAAATATCAGATTAGAAGCAATATGTAAGGCTGATTGGTTGTCATAAAGAGAGGAATAGGTGAAGAAGAAGGATAACTAAGGTCTAAAAGTAACTGCACTAACCAAACAATTTCACAAATAGCCAAGGCTCTTGCCCGGTATTCAGCTTCTGAGGAAGATCAAGATATTGTTACCTATTTCTTAGACTTCCAAGATATAAGAGAATTGCCCAAGAATACACAAAACTCGGTGACTGACCTTCTTGTGAGTAAACAAAAAGCCCAATCTAAATCGCAATAAGCATTAAGCTGCAATGAACTGTTAGATGGAAAAAAATAACGCTAAATTAAGAGAAGATTTGATGTACTTCACAATCTTCAAAGTTGCTTGCATGTGTGATTCTTTAGAGGCATGCATAAATTGACTTAACAAGCTGACTGAGTAGCTTAAATCTGGACGAGTCATACATAAGTAAAGAATTCTACCTATGAGCTGTTGATAAATGGAAGCATCGGACAACAAAGGATCTTTAATAATGTTGAATTGTTTATCATAATTCGAGGAGGTGAACTTCATATTCTGATCAAGAGGGATGATAGCAGGTCTAGCACTAAATAAACAAGTAGTAGAAATCAATTCAAAAGCATATTTGTGTTGACATAAGGTGATGCCTTTAGTTGACCTTGCTACCTCTAGACAAATGTGAAGGTTTTTAGAATCAAGAAGAAGAAGAAAAAAGAAAAAGGACGACTCTAGAAGAGGGAAAAATGAATTCTCATTAACTGTCTAACTGACTGAACAACAGAAAGAGAGGTTGTTATATACTCAGCCAGACAACATAAACGTAGCATTTAATGCTGCTCCAAAACGTAGTGTTTCAATACAAAATAAGCTACCTTTGAAACTTTGCAAATACACCCTTATATCTGACTTGACTTTACAAATTAATATCTACCCTTGAACTAAACCTCCTTGATAGCCTCTTCATCACATTCTACTTAATGTCTTCCCTTGAACTAGACCTCCTTGGCATTTTCTTCATCACATTCTACTCAATATCTTGTTGGCATCCTCTTCATCACATTCTACTCAATATCGTCCCTTGAACTAAACCTCATTGATAGCCTCTTCATCACAAACTTTTTCATAATAGTTTCAGGCCACTTGCAATACCTACACCAAGCCTTCTAATACCTTCTTATTGACATCTTCACTTGAGTTACAGTAAGTGACAAGAAAAAACAAAAAACAAAAAAAAAAAAAAAAAAAACTACACCTTCTAACTCTGTAAATCATATTCTTCAAATTACTAACACACAACTTCAGATTGCGTAGAGATGACACCACCATCTATAACATCACAAACTTCAAACTACTATCACAAACTTCAGGCTATACAATAGTACAATCATATTCTTCAGACTATGCAGAACTAACATCACAAACTTTAGCATCATAAACTTCATACTTAGAAGAATTAAACTCAAACACTCCAGACTTTGTAGGACCAACATCAACCTATTTAATTTGAACAGACTCTGTAGACTAATTTCAAGAGTATTTAACTCTTGTTCTTAACTATACCTGGATACCACATTCAATTTGGTACTAAGAAGTTGCAACCTACTTCCAGAAAGAACCTTTGTTAGAATATCAACAACTTGATATTCAATGGAAAAATATTGCACACAGAGCTTCTTTTCAGTGGCTAGCTCCCTTACATATTGCACATCGATTTTGATGTGCTTTGTTCTGGTGTGAAAAATAGGATTAGTAGACAAGGCTTCTGCACTCATGTTGTCACACCAAAGTACAGGAGTTCTATCAATTTTAATGTCAACTTCTTTAAACAAGTGATGAATCCAAGCTAGCTCACTTGCTTCTTGGCTAAGTGACCTATACTCAGCTTCGGTAAAAGACAAAGACACTACCTTTTGTTTTCTAGAACTCCATTACACCAAATTCCCTCCAAGATAAATGCCATATCCACTAGTAGACCTTCTACCATTCACATCTCCAGCCCAATCAGCATCTGCTTATCCTCCAAATTGAAAATCAGAGCTGCTCGTAAATAACAACCCACGCTGGAGGCTTCTTTTGATATATCGAAAAACCCTTTTATGAGCTACAACTAGTGACTGAAGAAACTGACTTAGTTTATTTACGGAGTAGGCTAAATCTAGTTTGCAGTGAGTGAGGTACTGCAAGCCTCCTACAATACTTCTATATAGTGTTGGTTGATAAAAAAAACTCACTATCCTCATTTCCTAACTTCACACCTATTGCCATTGGTGTTGTGCAAGGTTTACAATCATTCATTCCAGCTTTAGTCAGCAGCTCTTGAGCATATTTAGACTGAGTGAGGAGCAATGCAGATTCAGTACGGTGTATTTCAAAGCTGAGGAAATAGTTCAGTGCTCCTAAGTGTTTTAATGCAAATTGCTTGTGAAAATCTTCAATCATTTGAGAAATTAAAGAAGGACTAGAGCCTATGATGATTATATCATCAACATATACTAGTAGACATATCACTTGAGCACCTCTTTTCATAAAGAATAGTCTTGTATCAAAAACTAAATTGGTGAATCCCCATGAGCAAAGAGCACTTTTTATTTTATCAAACCAAGTTGTAGGAGCTTGTTTTAAGCCATATAGAACTTTGTGAAGTTGACGCACATGCTTAGGATAGGCAACATCAATAAACCCTTCAAGTTGCATCATGGAGTAAGTGTACTAGAGCCAATCAATTATTGTAGAATTGACTCTTTGTAATAATGTTTCATTGATCAATAAAAGGTATTTTATTCTATATCGCGTAAATCATATTGTACGTATTGATATATGTCCTTTGGATCCTAGAACTATGACGAGGGTATCAAGTGTTTCAAATCTTGATAATGAGAACCCTATGATCACATATGGTGGCCATTCTAGAAATGTTCGTAGCCCCATTATTATTCTAACCAAGGGCACAAATAAACAGTAACGCTATCATAGTGTTGAACGACCCTGTCGAAAGGCAGTGACTGATCTCACTTGTCAAGGTTGTTTATTGACAACCTGGTGCAACACATGGGTGCTTATTGTAGGCAAGTTCACTAGACTGACCCACCAAATGATTCCATATAGATGGTAACCCCAATGTCTATGGAATAGATCCTCTAACGAATGGTGGTGCATGTGATCCTTGGACTTGAGACCATTGGAGCGCCTTGTGCACCGATTAGTGTAGTTTGACACTAGCCCAATGCAGTTCTATTTAGAGCTATCAATACGGTAGTGATTGGCTTCATCGAGCAGTGTATCAAGACTATGGTGGATCGACAAAGGATTCATCACTCCCGGGTACGGGAGAAGTAATCTCACTATGCAATTCAATAAATGGCAATGACACTAAAGTTGTGGCCACTGTGGGATTGAGTTGTTACCCAATCCAATTTATTATTCTAGTCATTGGTCGAATAACTGAATACAAACATATCGAGAGTAACTAAGGTTGACACTATTTCTGTACCTCGATCTCGATGGGATAACAGATGATGAAAAGATTTGATTGCACGGTAACCATATCGTTGACAGGTAGCAATTTTGTTGAATCCGAATCTATTAGGTGGCCTTGATGCTTTGCTAAGGGCCAATCTTGGTCTGTGTATGGTAAGACGATTAATTAGTAATAATTGCGATACTACTCACTGTCGGTATGATGAGGAGCCTACGGGTCACACACAGAGAAGATAATTTAAGAACCAATTTGTGTAAGGGGCGTCTTTGTCTTTTAGAATGAAAGGGTATTTTGGTAATCTCACAATGCAATTAGATTTGCTGAGGTCGTTGCCTGGATTTAATGATAAATTAAATCAGTAAGATTATGTTTAAATATATGTACACATATATTTAAATGAATTACTATTATTATTATTAATGTTAATATATTTTTATAAATATATTAATTGATTTTAATTAAAATAAAAATTACAAATTGAGAGTGTTTGGACACAAGGGCTAATTTGGGTTGGAGCCCAATCCTATCCCTAATGGGATTAGGGTTTTACACATGCACTATATAAGTGAATGTGTATTGAGAGAAAAGAACCTAAGTTCATTTGTTCACTCATTTGATTGAAAAGAGGCAGCCCTCTCTCCCATTTACTCTTTACTCTCACGCCACCCCTTGGCACTTGAATCGAAGTTTTTCTTTGATTCAAGTTGATTCTTGAAACCAAAGAGGATCTGGCAAATCCCTCTTTGGTTCTTCAGGTTATCTTCGTGTGGTCACCGTTCATTCGATTCTATTTTGAATCGGTAGCGAATCCAACTCAGAGACAAAGTGAAGGAGCCTCCAAACGTGCGTAAGATTTTTTATCTTTGACTGGATCATTTTATTTTTTCAGAATTTTGATTTAACGTATTAACTATATAATCTGTACTCTGATTTTGGGCTTTCAAAGTAATCGATCGTCCTTTAATTTTTGTTTTTCTACTGTGTGGGTAGATCAGTTCCTAACAGTGGTATCAGAGCCTTGGGTATATGATTATACAACTTAATCAGTGTTTAATAACATGTATTTGATTGATATCATGTTGTTTTGTTAAATCTGTATAAATTCTGTCTTGAAAGCATGTATTGAGAAATTGATTGACTCAATACAATTGATTAATCTTGATTTGTTGATTATCTATAAGTTTGGTATAATTTGCTGTGGATTTTTGTTGAGATCGAATGTTATGATTGATTGCAAAATTCGTTTGGTGTTCTTTATTGCTGGTTGAACTGATTTGTTACAGATTAGCGTACACTCGCTGCAGCGATATAACCCATCATCGTGGCGATCGTTGTCTTGCGTCCTTGCTAATTGAAAATCAGTGCTCGCCATGGCGATCATTCTTTAGTGCGATCATTGATTGAATATCAGCACTCGTCGCAACGATATAACCCATCGCTATGATGATCGTAGTCTAAATGCGTGCTGACAAACATCAGCGCTCGCCGTGGCGATATATCCCATCGCCCTAGCGATCACACGTGGTGAATGTATGTGACGATAACCATTGCCGCGGCGAGCATGCTTTTGAGTGTGCAGGGGCTAAAGTGAAAAGTTTTAAAACTTTTAGACCAAACAAGATTTACAAATTGTTAGAGGGTAATTAATAATTTCACTCACCCAATTCAAAATTGATTGTTTTGAATGTATGCAATGTACTTGTTTGAATATTACGTAGTGCCCGGTACATGAGCCTTAGACCTATGGTGAATGTTTTAAAATATTTTGGGTATGTATGATTGTAAAATTTTAAATAGGGCCTACGTGTCCTGTCTTTCTCCCCTTCTCGATGTACTTTCTCTTCTCTTCTCATTCCCCTTGAATGTAAATCGAGGTTTCCAAATTTAATGATGTAAAACTTTTTTGTATTATTATTTTCACTGTAAATTTAGAATGATGAATTTTGTAATGTACTTGAAGACGGATCAAGGAAGAGACAATCATACTTGAAGACCCAAGATTTTATTACAGGATCCCTAGGTGACCCACCGATTCCTCTAGGCTACAGGAAATCGATTTTAGTTAGGCCATGTACTAGCACGTTTGTATTTTGTTTAGAATGCATGCTAAGCTTGAATGTTCAATAACATGTCAAACAATGTCATTCTAACAAAGATAATAATCTAGTGAGACATAAAATAAAAACCCTCAAATAAAGTATATTAAGTCATGTACACCTTCCATCACCATGTGTCTAATCAAACCACTGTTCGTTGGAACCTTGTTCGCCAAAGCGAAGGGTACACTTCTAGTGATGGGTCAACTTAAAATGACAGTTTTGCTTGTTCCCCAAAGCGAAGGTTGATAAATAGGTCATAGGCTTAGTTGAGAAGTACACTTGTTATGTGTATGTAGCGACATGTAGTGTCCACTCTATTGATACTGAGAATCACACTCGAGGACGCTAGATAGGCCGTTGGATTGTGTGATTGGCTTGTTAGCTTGTTTCACATTTGAGGTTGGTAGTAGGAGCCATCAACTGGTGTGGATTAAGTTTGTTGGCCTACCTAATCAACCCATTTTGGCTTGTTCGCCAAAACGAAGGTTTGAAATGGGCTAGATGGGATCTCAGTCCACTAGGAAAGCTGACAGGCTATTTGCAAGTGTACAAAATCGCGCAAGTAGTAAAGCTCGAGTAAACAAGTGTCAAATCCCAAGAGAACTACCTACCAAGTACCAAACTAGTCTGTTTTATTGCTATTTGATGATACAGAATTTTAAGTATGAATTAATGAAAAATAAAACAAACCAAAAGGTAAACAAAAGCATAATATTATTAATACTTTGGTAAAAAGATCAATAAGACTAAACCTAGGGCACAGATTTCACATCAATTTAATCTTATGCATTGACAATTATTGCTAACCTAATTAAGCTTATTCTAAAGGCCAAACTCCCTAATATTTCACTAACTTTTGCTTGAAAAATTAGCGAATTAACCCTTAAGCAACAACCCAAAATATCTCTAAAGTGGAATTTGAAGCTAAGAGATCATTAAGTTCTATAGAATTTACCAGAGCCTCACAGATCGCGGTAACCTATCTCTAGTGTTCGCTCAATCTATGGTTTTATTACCTTAGACTAATCAGGTTTCATCTCTCAATCTCAACCCAACCCATAAAATCATTCAACTCTCGAGCCCTTAAGAATTGAAAGCATTACACACAATAATAAAACTTATATTAATGCTCAATTAAAATTAATAACAATAACGTCAACACATATTCATAAATTGGGCTACATCTTTAGCCCTAGAAAAGGAATTTAGTTCATAATTGCAATAATAAAAAAAACCATTGTATTAACAAACATGAGTTCAAGAAATAAAATAGAAAAACTCCTCTAATTGGTGAACGAAAACTGCAAGAATTCCCATCTCTAAAATAGTAGCCGCCCTTTCTCTTTCTCTAATCCCCCTAAAAGCTAATTAAAGACCCTTATTTATAGTGCTAGGGTTTGGAGGTTTATTAGGAAAGAATTAAATGTCTTAAACCATTTAGATTCAGACTAGGAAAATACAATAACCCAAACAGACCCTTGATCCATCGCTGCGGCTACAAAAATAGTCTCTGTAGCTATCGTTCTTTCTGTCCCAAGAGTATAAATCTTCAGAATTTGGAAAAGTCATCAAACTAACTTTGTAGCTCTCTGAATAAGCTTCCCAACGCCATAAGAATTATCAAATTCCGATTTCTATAGCTCAAGTTATGATTAAAACATCAAAGCATGCTCATCTTGACAAATTTCCAGGTTTTACGTCTCATTTTCAATGCATCACAACTTTCTTGTTTCTACTCCGATTCTTGCACCGTTTGTTCCTACTTGTCACCATATCCATCAACATCATTCTTCTTCATTCACATATCATTTTTAACCTTAAAATACTCAAAATACACCTGTGATCCCATAAAAGGTATTTATGAAATAATTAACTCAAATTTCACAAATTAAACACATTTTCCACAAATAATTCAATTGAATCACTAAAAAAATATGTATTTTCAAGTTCTTATCACAACCCCCAACCAGCTTCTTGCTAGTCCCTAGGAAACTAAGCGATAAAACAAGTCTTTAAGCTTGAAAATAAAACAAACAATTAAAACATTGAAACCTATATCTAAACTATCCTAAATCATTTTCATAGATTGACACGATTGCATTTAGCGTATGCAACAAGCTTTAAACCCCTAGGTGGCCCTAGTTGGATGAGTTGTAGTCTCATGAGGGTTTCCAGTGATGATACCCACAAACATCCACACTAACCTAACCTAGACTTCAAAAATAAAAATAAAAAGAACAAAAACTAACAAAAATTATTGGATCAATTCATGAAGTTGTCTCAAAAATCGCATATACACAAAACAAATAGAATAATTAAAAATCACCTGAACTCACAGACAATGTAAACGTCAATTTCATTTTCGTTATCGACCCTAGAACATCCATACAACCACAAACCATTAGTCTACAAACCCAGATGGTTTTATGCATAACATTCATGAACAAAATTTTTATCTCAGTATTCAGGTTATGACTTATAGGTGAATCATGGAATCACACTCCATAGGCTCACTTTTCAAACCACTCTCCACTAATGTAGAAATTCACACTACCTTGGATCAATAGGTCTTTGTATTGGTTGTAACATTAGGCTAGGGTGTGGGTTCATGAAAGAACAGAAAGGGAATTCAACAAAATCAATTTACGAGACTTAATCTTCATTCATTCTTATTACTATCATACAAAAACACTTCCCTTTTTCACTCAGTAGCTTCCCAACCTTTATCGAGCTCTTTCTTTTCGACAGTAATGTAAACCCATTTGCATAATTTTACATCTTCATGATGCTTTTCAATGCCCACTTTTTCTTTTCTTCCTTTTTCTCTCCTTTTTCCCAAAATTTTTTTTTTCATTTTTCCCTTTTTTTAGAATTTTTTCTTTTTTTTTTTCACAACAATAATAAAAAGAAAGTAGAAAACACACAAACACAACCCCACTAATCTTACAAGCACTCCATAACCCCCAACCAATTTCTTCGCATAAACCTGTGTTGTGGCAAAACTACACTTCCTCACCAACACTCATAATAAGCTTGAATTACAATTAAGTCTCTTAAAGATAAAACGGGTAGGATTGTGTTTTAGGCTCATAATCAGGGTAGAACAAAAATTAAGTTCAAAGAAAGAAAGAAAAAAGGCTAAATTGTGTTTAAATAGGCTCAAAGGGTTAACTGGTAATGATGATAAAAAGGGTCGACTTGAAAGGCTCAGTCGGTCCAAAAACAGCCTAAATCAGTTCCTAAGTGATGTGAACTCTAAGATTTCCCCTCGAGCGGTTATCAAATAACTTCTAGAGTTTGTTGAGATCGCAAAAATATCCATAAAATGTCACACATAAAACGTTTCTAAGTAAGTAAACTTAACCACTTTCAATCCACAAACCGCTAGGGTCTTAAATAAATATCATTAACATTCACAATCATCCGTAATTAAAGGAAAAAATTAATGTCCTCTACTTGTTACATGTTATTACAATCATATTTCTATCATAGACATGTAAATTAATCCAAGAGAAAAACTGACAAAATAAAAAAAAAAATCTACTCCTTAAATCCATATCCATAAAAAAAAAATTCTGCTCAAAGTTAAATTCCTACCCCCAACTTTAAAATCAACATTGTCCTCAATGTACAAATGTAGACAAAAGGAAAATGAGAAAAAGAAAATTTACCCTCTTTTGCAATATTGAAGTGTGAATAAGCGTGAAATCAAATTCTTGCAAAACAAAGAGACTTTCGGTGTACCTTAAATTTATAATTTAGAGTAACAAACACAATATCAACATCATTTAACTAGACGGAAAGAATTAAGGAGACCTAAAACTAACACCTGCAACAAGAAAAAATTAATTAATTAAAGAAAAAAATTTGAAATAAAATAAGAAACAATTTGGGTTGCCTCCCAAAAGCGCTTGGTTAAAGTCGTAAGCTTGACTTTTCATTTTCTTCAATCTAGATCATCTAGGAGAATCCAAACCCTCATATCCTTAATTTCACTATTCACATAGGGCTTTAATCGTTGTTCATCTACCATCTCAAAGTCAGCCTCCATAGTCCTAAAGTTGACTATGTTAGTAAACGGTCCCGTATACGCAGCGGAAACAAAAAAAATATAATTCAGGGATCGTTTACATTAGCCAAGATCAAGGATATAATTTTACAGTTCATATTAAATAAAATCTGCAGGAAAAATAAATCTGAGTTTAAAGAAAACAAACGCACGTTGGAGGCTCCTCCAAATTTGTCGATGAATGTTTTGCTACCGATCCAAGTGTAGGATCGAACCTGCGTAGTCCACAAGAAGACAATCTCAAAAGGAACCAAAGAGGGATTTGCTAGATCCTCTTTGGCTTCAAGATTAAGAAGAAAACAAAATCAATTGAATTGATTTTAGGCAATAGGTGTTACTGCCGTGGGAGAAGCAAAAGGGGCTGCTGTGTGTTTTGGTTTTACAAAGAAAAATCCTTAATAAAAAATCACACACTTTTCCTTTTATATTTAAAAACAATTTGCCCTAATCCCATACGGAATAGGCTTGGGCTCCAACCCAAACGCCCCATGTTGCCAAACACTCCCAATTTGATTTATTTTAATTTCCATCATTATCTCAATTAAAATCAATTAATATATATATTTAAATATATATTAACATTTAACAATAATGATAATATATTTAAATATGTGCGAACACACATTTAAACGTAATTTCACTTATTTAATTTTTCTAACAAATTAAATAAAGGCTACGACCTCAGCAAATTTAATTGCACTGTGAAATTACCAAAATACCCTTTCGCCTTAAAAGACGAAAACGCCCTTCTTTCTTCTTGCATCTTAAATTGTCTTCTATGTGTGTGACCCTTAGGCTCCTCATCATATCGGCAGTGTATAGTATTGCGATTAACACCAATTAATCGTCTCACTAATACACAGACCAAGATTGGCCCCTAGCAAGGCATCATGGCCACCCGATAGATTCGGATTCAGCAAAGTAGCTACCTGTCAACGATATGGTTACCGTGCAATTCGATCCTTTCATCATACGTTATCTCGACGAGACGAAGGCATAGAAATAGTGTCAACCTTCGGTTACTCTCGATATTATTTATTCAGTTTCTGGACCAATGACCCGTATTATAAACTGGATAGAGCAACAACTCAATCCCACTGTGGCCACAGTTTTAGTGTCATTGCCATATACTGAATTGCGCCGTGAGATAACTTTCTCCCGTACCCGGGAGTGATGAATCCTCTGTCAATCCACCATAGTCTTGATACACTCCTTGATGCAGCCAATCACCACCGTATTGACAGCTCTGAAAAGAACTGCGTTAGGCTAGTGTCAAACTACACCAATCGGTGCACAAGGCGCTCCGGTGATCTCAAGTCTAAGGATCACATGCACCACCATTCGTTAGAGGATTTGTTCCATAGACACTGGGGTTACCATCCATATGGAATCCTCTGGTGGGTCAGTCCAGTGAACTTGCTGCGGTGTAATCGCCTACAACAAGCACCCATGTGTTGCACCAGGTTGTCACCAAACAACCTTGACAAGTGAGATCAGTCACTGCCTTTCGACAGGGTCGTTCAACACTATGATAGCCTTACTGTATTATCTGTGCCCTTACTTCAGAATAATACTAGAGCTACGGACGTTTCTAGAATGGCCACCATATGTGCTCATAGGGTTCTCACTATCAAGATTTGAAACACTTGATGCCCTCATCACGGTTCTACCATTCTAATGACATATGTCAATACATATTGCAATAATAATGATTAACGCGATATAGAATAAGATGCCTTTTATTATTGATTAATGAACATTATTACAAAGAATCAATTCTACAATAATTGATTAGCTCTAGGGCACCTACTCCAACAGACTAAACAATTCTCTAGGGGTGAACTAGGGTAGTTTTCTTCTAATTTTTTATTGACTATGTTATCAAGGATACTAATCTCAAAACATGTGTTAAAGTTGGATGGACCCTTCGTGGCATCAAAAACATTAAACTCTACTTGCTCATCTTTTATCCTTAAGATTAGTTTCCCTTGATGAACATCTATCAATGCTCTGCCCGTTGGTGGAAAAGGCCGTCCTAGGATTAAAGGTGTTTCCCTATCTTCCTCCATGTCTAACACTATGAAATATGTAACGCCCACATCAAGGTACGTAGCTTAATTTATGTCCTAATACCCTTAGTTGAATTCTGTGAAAGTTATCTTGAACAAGTGTGAAGGAAATTCTTTAAAATGTTATTAGGGGTAAAATGGTCATTCCACTTATAATTAGATGAAAGAGTGGGGAATGAAAAGAAGTAGAATAACATGGAGAAGTTAATAAAAATGAGGCTATTATGGTAATTGACTAAGGGACATGGATGGAATTTTTAGAAAGTGCAACGGTAAAATGGGAAACTATATATATTATTATGTAGTAATAAGAGTTCAAGGATTGAAACCCTAGCCACTCCACCCATTATTCACGCCACCTTCATCCCAAATTCTCTCAATTTTTCTTCCACTAATTCCAAGGAAATTCATAGGATTTTGGCTAGATTTTGATAGATTTTCAATCATAAGCATCCAAAGGTAAGATTCTTGCACCAAGATGTGAGATTTAAATTTTAAAGTTTGAATTCTTATGGTTTTATCCTTGTGTAGAGAAATTTATTATATGTTGTATGTGTGTTTGGATGATGAGAATTATGGATTGAAATTGAGGTTGTTTGATTTGTGAATCTTATGGCCATAAGAAGTGATGTATTTGTATGTGTTGAGTAGATGGGATTTTGGATGAAATATGAAAGAATAGATGTGGAATGGTGGAGGATGAAATTCGGCTAGGGTGGTTGTTGGCCTTAGGGAGTTTTTGCTCCAATTTTGGTGGCTTGAGAAATATGTGGAAGTGTAACCAATTAAGGGTTTGTATGTGCATGTAAGGTGTTTGATGAAATTTCAAAGAAAGTGCATATATATGAGTATGTTAGATTATTACTTTGTTATGGAAATGTTGTTGGTAGAGAATACTAGTTCCATAATGATATCTTTATGTGCCATAATGCATTCTTACATTTGAGCATTTGCATTTAGAAAGAATAGCAAAGAATGAGCATATTTACATGCACATATACATGTATGAGAACATTAAAGAATAAAGAGAAAGAAAGAAAAGAAATTCATTGTAGAATCATTATCTAAAGAACATAATTAAAGAATACCTCAAATCTGAAATTTTATTCAAAGAAATGCAAAAAGAGAAGAGAAGAGAAGGTTGTTGCGATGGGGAACCCATGAGTGACAGAGAAGAAGAATAGCCCCGCATGCACGCTACCTTTAGTGAGCGACCTAAGAATAAGAAAGAATAATTTGTACAGTCCGTAAGAAGTGCATGTGGATGAGGACTGTACCCAAGAAAGAATTTGAGAATACACTCACACGGCCAAGGTTCCAAATCCATGCCTCAACCGAGTCTGATCGGCAAAGAAATAATAGAAAAGAAAGGAAAGAAGAGAAAAGAAAGAAAAGAATAGAAAAGAAAAGAAAGAATAGAAAAGAAAAGAAAGAAAAGAATAGAAAAGAAAGAAAGAGAAGAGAAGAAAGAATAGAAAAACAAGAAAAACATAAAAGAAAGAAAAGAAAACAAAAAAGAAGAAGAGAAATAGAAAAAGAAAAGAAACAGAAAAAGAAAAGAAACAGAAAAGAAAGAAATGCAGAAAAGAAAACAGAAAAACAAAAAAGAAAATGTATTGGTTAGAAAAAGTTTATGCATTTGTGCATATGCATCATGTCATTTCTACTATCCCGAGTTAGTTTCCCTATTTGTGCTTACATTCGGTAAATGGGAAACTAGAATCTTAGAAAGAGCATAGAAGAATTGACAAGTTTGGTGTAAGAAAAGAAAATCCAAGATCTGAGTAACGGAGAAAGAATATAAGTACTATGGGTTTACTTACTAAGCAATTAATGCTCACTCCGTTGATTTCATTGTTTTTGTAGGTAGTAGATGAGATGCGGTCGGATGGAGCATCAAGTAGCAGAGGAGAAAGGCAACACTGTTTGACTGTATTTTTGAGTTATTTTTGTGACTTATTACCTGATATAGAGATTTGTATATAAAGAAAAATTAGTTATGCGCCCTCTATTTCATACTTATATATATATACATATATATTTTCTATAATATGTTTAGTGAGTTTTACTTATATTTTTCCAAAGAACTAATAACTAGAAAGAATATTACATTTTTGGTATCAGAGCATGGTTTTGGGATTTGAAAGTACCCCCCCCCCCCCCCCCCCCCCCCCCCACTGCATTGACGTATCATAGCCGATCATTGTAAGTTGTTTCTTCCCTTACTTATAGTAGATGAGTTAACTTAGTTGACTAATAGTGTTGACGCTATGTGATTTAGATGAGACGTTTGACCCGATCAGGTAAAAAGAATGCAGTGAGTGCGGGTGAACCATCCAACCCGTCAGGATCTACTCCCTCTGTCCTCGATGAAGCGAGGGTTCATAGTATCATACAGTAGGCAGTGGCAGAGAGTTAGGGGAGATCTATACGCGAGAGAGTTGAGACACCAGTTGTGGTACCGACCACCAGAGAGGAGAGAGAGAGGCTGGTACAAAGTCGTCTTGAGCCTATTTATGGGTTACCTAGTTAGCATCAACTGTCAAAATATGGAGGTACAATGGACCCAATAGTAGCAGAAGAGTGGATAAGGTTCGTGGAGCGTACGACGACATTGTTCCCCATGACAGGTCGGGAGAAGATTCAATATGCTAATTTTCTATTTCGAGGTGATGCCCGGATATGGTGGGAGTTGATAGAGGATGTGCATGAGGTAGCTGCTATGACCTGGGAGATTTCAAACTACTGTTTGAGGCAAAATACCGAACGGTTGACAGCGTTTATTAGAAAACTTAGGAATTTATTAGCTTGCAGCAGGGATCCAGTTCCGTGAAGGAATACTCTATAAGATTTAATTCCTTGGCGAGGTTTGCACCCGATATAGTGAGCACACTAGAATTGAGGAGGGATAAGTTTGTGCATGGGCTGAAACCAGAAATAGCTCGAGATGTAATGGTAGGTGCCCAACCCCCTCAGGCCTATAGTGAGGCTTTGGAATTAGCCTTACGGGCTGAAATATTTGTGACTAAGCTGACCCCAACAATTCCATTAGTAGCAACACCAAGTGATCTAACTCCCGCTCCACAGAGAGATAGAATTGATGTCCCCAGAAATAGAGAAGTGAGGAATAAGAAAAGATTTTAGCCCAAGAAGAATAGAAGGGATTGGCAGAATAAACGGCCAAGGACTACTGATTTTCCCCCATGTTAGAAGTGTGGGAGAACTCATCCAGGGGAGTGTCTGAAAGAGTTGGGCCGGAATGTATGTTATAGATGCCGACAGCCAGGGCACATGATGAAAGACTGCAAAGCCCCTCCTGCACCTGCAGCACAGACATCCATAGGTACCAATGCCCAGGTATTTACAATAGCACAGAGTGAAGCTGAGGCTAGCCCATCTGCAATTACCGGTCAGTTATTATTTCATTTATTTTCGCTTCATGCATTGATTGATTCTAGAGCCACACGTTCATTTATTACACATGGGATCTTAGAGAGATTAGGTTTGAAACCTGTTATAGTGAGACAACCTATTAAGATAGAATTTCCAAATGGTGTTAGTGTGGTAACTCAAGAGATGTTTCCAAGGGAGTCAGTAGTGATCCATGGAAGGGTGTTACCGGTGGATTTGATTGTTTTTTATATGCCCGATTTTGATGTTATTTTGGGCATGGATTTCCTGGGGAGATATGGAGTAGAGATTGATTGCCGAAAAAGAAAGCAAGATTTAATCTTGATGATGGTGATAAGTTTAGCTTTGGCGAGGGCCACCAGATTACTATGTTAATTAGTAGTATAAATGCCAGAAAGAAGCTAAGAAATGGTGCTCTGGGAACATTGCCCATGTAGTGCAAGTAGTGATGTCCCACAACCAGAGATCCAAAATGTGCCAGTAGTTCGAGAGTTTCCATATGTATTTCCGGAAGATTTGTCGGGTTTTCCTCTGGAAAGAGAAGTGGAATTTAGCATTGAATTGGCACTAGGGACAGCACCAATTTCTAAAGCCCCTTATTAGATGGCCCCAGCCGAGCTTCAGTAATTGAAGAAGCAACTTCAGGAACTCTTAGATAAGGGCTTTATTTGACTCAGCCACTCTCCTTGGGGTGCTCCAATCCTATTTGTGAAGAAGAAAGATGGATCCCTATAGATGTGTATGGATTACAGAAAGCTGAATAAAGTGACAGTGAAGAATAAGTACCTATTACCTCGCATAGATAATTTATTTGATCAACTGAAAGGAGCAACAGTGTTTTCAAAGATTGATTTGAGGTCGGGTTATCATCATGTAAGAGTTGCAGAGCTAGATATTGCCAAGACTGCGTTTTGGACTAGATATGGGCATTATGAGTTTGTAGTGATGCCTTTTGGGTTAACTAATGCCCCAGCAGTCTTTATGGATTTGATGAATCGGGTGTTTCACGATTGCCTTGATCGATTTATAATGTTGTTTATTGATGACATTCTAGTTTATTCTAAGACAAGAGAGAAGCATGAAGAACACTTGAAATTTTTGCTACAACAATTAAGAGATAAGAAACTGTTTGCCAAATTTTCTAAGTGTAGGTTTTGGCTAGATCAAGTTATCTTCCTGGGCCATATTGTCTCAAAGGAAGGTATATTAGTGGATCCTAGTAAGGTGAAGGCAATTCTCGAGTGGCAAAAGACAGTAAAGGAGGTTAGAAATTTCTTGGGCCTAGCAGGCTATTATAGACGATTTGTTGCATGATTTGCTCAATTGGCTAAGCCACTTACAGCTCTTACCAAACAGAGAACTCCTTTCATATGGTCAGATGCCTGTGAAGAAAGTTTTCAAGAGTTAAAAAGAAGATTAACCACAGCTCCTATCCTAGTGTTACCACAAGAGGGTGTAGTCTATGATATTTATACAGATGCCTCACTTCAGGGACTTGGTGCAGTATTGATGCAGTTGGGTAGGGTAATAGCCTATGTTTCTCGACAGTTGAAACAGTATGAGACGAGATACCTTATGCATGATTTAGAGTTGGCCACTATAGTTTTTGCACTAAAAATATGGAGGCATTACTTGCATGGAGCAAAGAGCAATATTTATACTGATCATAAGAGTTTGAAGTATTTCTTCACCCAGAGGGAGCTGAATATGAGACAAAGGAGATGGTTGGAACTGGTCAAAGATTATGATTATGAAATTAAGTATCAACCTAGAAAACCTAACGTAGTAGCTGATGCCTTGAGTAGAAAAGCCTATTTGTCCCGACTCATAATGCAAAAAAAATTATTAGAAAAATTATGCAGGGAACAGATTGAGGTGATACCAAAAGGATTGCCAGGTTAGAAATTCAGCCTACTTTACTGGAAAAGATTAAAGAAAAGCAAGTTGTCGATGAGTGGTGTCAGAAAGTAAGTTAACAAGTGTTGGAAGGCGAGATATCAGAATTTCACATTTTAGATGGTGTCCTTCGTTTCCAGAATCGCATAAGCATTCCTCAAGATGTTGAGTTGAAGAAAATGATTCTTACAGAGGCTCATGACACACCATATACTGCTCATCTTGGAGGAACCAAGATGTATCAAGATTTAAAGAAGAGTTATTGGTGGCCAGGTATGAAGAGAGATATCAGAGAGTATGTAGCTAAATGCCTGGTTTGTTAACAAGTTAAAGCAGAACACCAGAGGCATTTGGGTACCAGATTAGCATTTAGTACAGCATACCACCCTTAGACAAGTGGCCAAACTAAGAGAACAAATCAGGTACTTGAGGATATGTTGAAAGCGTGCTGTGTGGATTATAAAATGACCTGGCATGAGATGTTACCATTGGTGGAATTTGCTTATAATAACAGTAATAGATGGCTCCTTATGAAGCCCTATATGGTAGGCGATGTAAGTCCCCACTACATTGGAATGAAGTAGGAGAGAAAAATGCTTTGGAAACAGCTCTTAGGCCTGAGATAACTTAGAAAATGATAGAAGATATCAAGTTGATCAGAAATAGAATGAAACAAACCCAAGACAGACAAAAGAGTTTTGTGGATTAAAAGAGAAAAGATGTGGAATTTGAACTGGGTGACAAGGCATTTATTAAAATTTCCCACTATAAGCGAGTAATACGCTTTGGCAGAAAAGGAAAGCTAGCTCCGAGATACATTGGTCCCTTTGAAGTGTTACAACGAGTGGGAAAGGTAGCTTACAAATTGGCGCTACCACCAAATATGGATAAAGTGCATAATGTGTTCCATGTCTCAATACTTCGGAGGTATGTTAGTGATCCCTCCCATACATTAAAAGTAGAAGAAGTGGACTTAGAAGAGAATCTTGTTTATGAGAAGCGCCCAGTGCAAATATTGGATAGAAAGGTTAAGGAGCTTTGAAACAAGAGTATTCTATTAGTAAAAGTCCTATGGAGGAATCATAAAGTAGAAGAAGCTACCTGGGAAGTAGAACAAGATATGCGAAGCCGTTATCCAGAATTGTTCATTTGAATTTTGGGGACGAAATTTTTATAAGGGCAGGGGGAGGGGGAGGGGGAAGAATTGTAACGCCCACATCAAGGTACGTAGCTTTATTTATGCCCTAATACCCTTAGTTGAATTCTGTGAAAGTTATCTTGAACAAGTGTGAAGGAAATTCTTTAAAATGTTATTAGGGGTAAAATGGTCATTTCACTCATAATTAGACGAAAGAGTAGGGGATGAAAAGAAGTAGAATAACATAGAGAAGTTAATAAAAATGAGGCTATTATGGTAATTGACTAAGGGACATGGATGGAATTTTTAGAAAGTGCAACGGTAAAATGGGAATCTATATATATTATTATGTAGTAATAAGAGTTCAAGGATTGAAACCCTAGCCACTCCACCCATTATTCATGCCACCTTCATCCCAAATTCACTCAATTTTTCTTCCACTAATTCCAAGGAAATTCATAGGATTTTGGCTAGATTTTGATAGATTTTCAATCTTAAGCATCCAAAGGTAAGATTCTTGCACCAAGATGTGAGATTTAAATTTTAAAGTTTGAATTCTTATGGTTTTATATGCTTAGGGTTTAAGAGGTAAGGGGAATTCTACCAAAGAGAGATTATAGTGTTGGAATTGCTCAAATTCAAGGTAAGTAAATCCAACTTTAGCTTTGATTGGATAAATACTTGTATAGAGAAATTTATTGTATGTTGTATGTGTGTTTGGATGATGAGAATTATGGACTGAAATTGAGGTTATTTGATTTGTGAATCTTATGGCCATAAGAAGTGAATTGAAATTGAGGTTGTTTGATTTGTGAATCTTATGGCCATAAGAAGTGATGTATTTGCATGTGTTGAGTTGTTGGGATTTTGGATGAAATTTGGCTAGGGTGGTTGTTGGCCTTGGGGAGTTTTTGCTCCAAATTTTGTGGCTTGAGAAATATGTGGAAGTGTAACCAATTTAGGGTTTGTATGTGCATGTAAAGTGTTTGATGAAATTTCAAAGAAAGTGCATATATATGAGTATGTTAGATTATTATGTTATGGAAATATTGTTGGTAGAGAATACTAATTCCATAATGATATCTTTATGTGCTATAATGCATTCTTACATTTGAGCATTTGCATTTAGAAAGAACAGCAAAGAATGAGCATATTTACATGCACATATACATGTATAAGAACATTAAAGAATAAAGAGAAAGAAAGAAAAGAAATTCATTGTAGAATCATTATCTAAAGAAAATAATTAAAGAATACCTCAAATCTGAAATTTTATTTAAAGAAATATAAAAAGAGAAAAGAAGAGAAGGTTATTGCGATGGGGAACCCATGAGTGACAGAGAAAAAGAATAGCCCTGCATGCAGCTGCCTTTAGTGAGCGACCTAAGAATAAGAAATAAGAATTTGTACAGTCCGTAAGAAGTGCATATAGATGAGGACTGTACCCAAGAAAGAATTTGAGAATACACTCACACAGCCAAGGTTCCAAATCCATGCCTCAGCCGAGTCTGATCGGCAAAGAAAGAATAGAAAAGAAAAGAAATAAAGAAAAGAAATAAGAGAAACAGAAAAAGAAAGAAAGAAAATGTATTGCATAGAAAAAGTTTATGCATTTGTGCATATGCATCATGCCATTTCTACTATCCCGAGTTAGTTTCCCTATTTGTGCTTACATTTCAGTAAGTGAGAAACTAGAATTTTAGAAAGAGCAGAGAAGAATTGAGAAGTTTGGTGTAAGGAAAGAGAATCCAACATCTAAGTAACGGAGAAAGAATAGAAGTATTGTGGGTTTACTTACTAAGCAGTTAGTGCTCACTTTGTTGATTTCATTGTTTTTGCAGGTAGTAGATGAGATGCAGTCGGATGGAACGATAAGTAGCGGAGGAGAAATGCAACACTGTCTGACTGTATTTTTGTGTTATTTTTGTGACTTATTACTTGATGTAGAGATTTGTATATAAAGAAAAATAATATATATTCTATAATATGTTTAGTGAGTTTTACTTATATTTTTCCAAAGAATTACTAGGTAGAAAGAATATTACAAAATCTACCAGGAAAATCAGTTTATCTACCTTAATCAGGACGTCTTCTACCACCCCCTTAGGATATGTTATTGATCGATCTACCAATTGAAGAGACACGGTGGTTGGCTTACTTCTCCCAATCCAAGTTTCCTGTTGATTGAAAACGGTATTAAATTAATGCTTGCCCCTAAATCACACAAAACCTTGTGAAAATAACAACTACCAATAATACAAGGGATAGTATAACTGCCTGGATCTCGTAGTTTCGATGGTAGTTTCTTTTGAATCAGTGCACTACACTCTTCCGTTAGCATTACTTTCTCATGTTCCTCAAATCTTCTTTTATGCATGAGGATCTCCTTCAGAAACTTGGCGTATTTGGGAATCTACTCTAACATATCAATAAAAGGAATATTAATATGCAAGCTTCGAAACATGTTAATAAACTTACCAAACTGCTTGTCAAGCTTCTGATTCTTCAATCAGTGTGGTTATGGAAGGATGGATTCCTTTTTCTCCTTGGCTTCATGACTTGAAGATACATTTTGGTCAGATTCACAGTCGCTGCGGCAACTAATTTCCTTGTAGTGACGATAGGTATCATCTTCTAAAGTTTCGGGAACAATTTCACGATCGCCGCGGTGACCATTTTCCTCACTGTGGTGATCATCATAAACAAAGCTTCTTTCTTCAAAATTTTCATGATCGTCGCGGCGACCATTTTTATTGTCGCGCCTACCATCCTTCTTTTCGCAGTCACTGCAGCAACCATTTTCTTCGCCATGATGATTGTCCTTCTTTTCTTCTTCCAAGGTTTTCTTTTTCTTGTATTCGTTTTTTATCCTCTGAATTCTCCAAGGTTTTTCCACTCCTCAGGGTGATAATATGGACTTGTTCCTCAGGATTCTTCTCTGTATCACTCGACAAAACTCCTTGAACTCTTCCTGCTAATATGTTATGGATCCACCCTACTTGAGTCTCAAGGTTTCTAATAGAGGCTGACTGATTTTGGGCAAGGATTTCATTCTTTTCGAACCTCTTGCTTGTCTTTTCAATGAACTTGGTAAGCACATTTTCCAAGTTAGTTTTTAGCTCTTGAGCTTGAAAACCAGGAGGTTGTTTATGTTCATTCTAGTTGCTTCATGAGAAGTTGGGATATTTCTGCCATAATGGATTGTAAGTATTCAAGTACAGGTTTCCTTACCCTCTTTGGAAGTTATTTACATAATTTGCTTGTTCAAGTGAGGCAAATGGATTCCCTTCTTGACAATCTCTTGATGACAAAATTCACAAGTTAGAGGAGAAGAATCAATTGCATTTATCGTTAGAACAGTACCCAATTGCTTTTGAATGGCTGAAAGTTGAGTAGCCAATATGATGTAGCTGTCAACTTCGTGTACTCCCGTTGATTTCCTTGTTGAAGTTCTCTCTGAAGTCCTCATATAGTTATTGTTCACCATCACTTCAATTAAATTGTATGCTTCCTCTGGTTCTTTGTTGTTCAAGGCTCCTCCACTTGCAGCATCTATCATGGTTTGAATATTTGGCAACAACCCTTGGTAGAACGTTTGCACTTGTAACCAGATTGGTAACCCATGGTGAGGACACCTCCATAAGAGATCTTTATACCTTTCCTATGCTTCATACAATGACTCTAAGTCTTGTTGGTAGAAATTGGTAATCTCACTTCTCAGCTTGGTAAAATTGGCAGGTGGAAAATATTTAGTGAGGAACGCTTGAGCTAACTCATTCCATGTCGTGATGCTCCTAGATAGCAGAGAAATCAACCAAGCCTTAGCTTTATCCCAAAGAGAGAATGGGAAAAGCCTTAGCCTGATTGCATCATCGGATACTCCATTATGCCTGAATGTGTCGCATAACTCCAAAAAATTAGCGATATGCAAGTTGGGATCATCATTAGGCAACCCTGCGAATTGGACCGACTACTGAATCATCTGAATAATTGTTGGCTTGATCTCAAAATTATTTGCTTGAACTGGTGGTCTCCTGATGCTAGAATAACACCCATCAACAGTAGGACTAGAGTAGTCCTTCAACATCAGGCTTGCACCATTTATTCCTACTCGTCACAATATCCATCACATCATTCTTCTTCATTCACATATCATTTTTTACATGAAAATACTCAACATACACCCGTGATCCCATAAAAGGTATTTATGAAATAATTAACTCAAATTTCACAAATTAAACACATTTTTCCACAAATAATTCAATTGAATCACTAACAAAATATGTATTTCCAAGTTATCAAAAGTCAACTGGCTTTCCCGAGTGAATAGTGAGAGCTATTGACTTGAGGAAAATAGTGTGAGCGTTTTTTTAATAAAAGACCATATTAAATAATAATGAACATTATAATGACTTTAATTTTCTGCACTTGTAGATTCACAAAATGAGCAACATGAACCTGGGACCGATAATCAAGAAAGAAAACAGGTTGGATGGATCCAATTTCTCGAATTGGTATCATAATCTTCGGATTATACTTAAATAAAAAAAAAAAAAAATTGTATATCCTTGATAAGCCATACATGGTTGAGCCTGGTCCTGATGCCACTTAGGAAGTGAAGGATACTTATCAAAAGTTCCTTGATGATGCTGATGGCATTCAATGCCTGATGTTAGCATCGATGACACCTAAGCTACAAAAGCAACATGAGAATATGGACGTTACTGCCATTATTCTGCACCTCAAGGAGCTTTTCAAAGGAAATGCTCGACATGAGAGATACAAGGTGTCGAGAGCACTGTTTCGGAGTCGCATGACAGAGGGACCCAAGTTGGTCCTCATGCACTCAAAATGATTGAGTACATGGAAAGACTTGAGACTTTGGGATTTGGGTTGGATGTAGACTTACAAGTGGATTTAATTATGCAGTCTTTACTTGATTCTTTTTCACCATTTATTTTGAACTTCAATATGAACACAATGGTGAAATCCCTATCAGAGCTTCTGAACATGCTGAGGACTATAGAGCAAGACATGAAAAGGTCCAAGCCTCTCTTACTGGTTGCTGCCAGTAAAGGGAAGGGAAAGGGAAAGGGAAAGGGAAAGGCCAAGGCCAAGGCCAAAACCAAGTCCAAGCCCAAAGGACAGGATGCTTTTGGGCCTGAGAGTGGCATAGGGAAGGGCCGAAGAGTAGTTTGCTTCTATTATGGCAAGCCTAGCCACTGGAGGAAACACTATAAGGCTTTCCTCGCTAGCAAGAAGAAGTCAAAGGCTTCGACGTCAGGTATGTTTATGATTGAGATTAACTTCTCTTCTTCAACATCTTGGGTCATTGACACAGGATGTGGTACTCACATTTGTACAGATGTGCAGGGACTAAGGCAGAGTAGATCGCTCGCCAAGGGAGAAGTTGACCTACAAGTTGGAAATGGAGCACATGTGGCTGCATTGGCTATAGGGACTTACTGTTTATCTTTGCCTATGGGCTTGTTTTTGGAACTTCATGACTGTTATTATGCACCTTCTATTTCCAAACTTATTATTTCAGTATCCACATTGGATAATATAAGGTATCATTTTGAGATTTCTAATGGATTATTATCCTTTAGTTTGAATGGTATTCTATTTGGAATTGCAAGGTTATATAATGGGTTATATGTTCTTGATTTAAACAATAAAGATATTCTAAATGTTGAAACCAAGAGAGCTAAACATAGCAATCAAAACAAGACAGACCTTTAGCATTGTAGATTGGGTCATGTTAATCAGACTCGCATTGCAAAACTTCAAAGGGATGGAGTTTTGGACCCTTTTGACTTTCAGTCAGTTGAGGTATGCGAGTAATGCCTATTAGGCAAGATGACCAAGTCGCCTTTCATAGGAACAGGTGAAAGGGCTACTGAACTGTTAGGCATCATCCATAGTGATGTATGTGGTCCATGATGCGTTGTAACTACAACATGCATAAATAGCAAGTGCACTAGTCGCACAAAGTGATAAAGTGATGAATGAGTATCGTTCCCACGAGGATTGGTTGCTAAGCACTAAGTTTTCTACTGTTTTCAAGTTGGAGCAATCGAGTTGTTTGGATTAATGGGAGAAAATTAAATTTAAAACTAAAACAAAATTTCTAAATATTCAACGCTAAATTATGAAAGCAAGATTAAAAATAAAATATCAATTTAAAACAACGGGTAGGATTTTGATTTCATTCGGACTCTATGAATTAAACCTACAGATTATGCTATTTCCATATTCACATGCATTGATTGTAAATCGAATTCTCTAAATTGTAAACATATTTTCTTAGGCTATGTTTTCCTACTTTTCCCTATTAAACTTCCGCACCCAACAAATTGAAGATTAATAGTTCTAAGCTCATTAAGCACCTAGAATCCTAGATTGATTTCATTGATTCTTAAATCTATCTCTAGCATTTAATACTACAATGGTGATTACCCAAGAAGCTTAACATGACTCATTTCTCAATCTCATCATGTTCATCAATTAATAGCATTAAAAACAGAATAACCCCACAATCATTGCAATAGCATATGAAAATGATAAAAATCAATTGCTTAATCCTACATCAAAACCTTAACCCAAAATGGGTTAGTTCATAGCTAAATCAATACAATAAGCAAGAAAAACAATAAACATAAAGTTCAACATGATAAAAATGAGAGAAAAGACAGGAGATCTCCCCTAATTGAAGAATCCACTGGAGTTAATCCCAATCTTCTCACTATTTCAACACAAATTCGTCCAATCTAAAACTAAGAAGATGAAAAAACTGTTCTCGACTAAGGAAAACACGACCCCCTCTCAAAATGGTAAAGTTTCACTTTTATACCTCACCCAAAAACCTAAAACTTTGCCTAAAATTGAAACTGTACGTTTTAAAGAAACTGAAAATTGTAGACTTCGCCACGGCGAAGAAGAAATCTCGCCGCGGCGACGAAGTGAACTGGATTCTCGTGTGTGACTCATTTCGCCGCAGCGAAGAACAAACTTGGCCGCTGCGAACCTCCATGAAGAATTTTGAAATTACAGAATTGCCCTCTGCTTGCTTCTTTGCTTGAATCTTCAATCTTCGATGCTCTCCCATGGGAACAAGCTTCATAGTGCTTCACTCTGCTTCAGAACTCTCCCAAATTCTGAGATCCAGTTACTTCTGAGTCCAGAAACTCCAATTCGCTTATTATTTGCTCAAAATGTATATTTTAGCCTAAAACACAAAATGTAAAGAAATAAGTAGCAATTCAGGCATAAATGAACTAAAGAGTATCTAAAATCCAGCCTAAAAGCCTAATGAAAACAGTATAATTCTCGGATTATTAGTCCACTAACAATTGAAGCTAGAGCTGGATATTCATACTTCATCACATTTGCTGGTGATTTCAATAGATATGGTTATGTCTATCTTATGAGACATAAATTTGAAGCCTTTAATAAATTCAAAGAATTAAAGAATGAAGTACAAAATATGTTGGGCAAAAGTATAAAACTCTTTGATCGGATCGAGGAGGTAATACTTAAGCTTAGGGTTTTATGAATACCTGAAGGAATGTGGGATAATATCACAATTCACTCCTCCATATACACCCCAACACAATGGAGTGTTTGAGAGGAGGAATAGGACCTTACTTGATATGGCTACGTCCATGATGAGTTTAGTGATCTACCCGCATCATTCTGGGGTTATGCCCTAGAGACAATGACTCATGTTTTATGCCCTAGAGACAACGACTCATGTTTTGAACTGTGTGCCATCAAAGTCTGTAGATAAGACTCCATATGAACTATGGAGTGGGTGAAAGCACAACTTGTCTTATCTAAGGGAAATCCTACAAATGTATATTTGTGAGGTATCCTAAGGAGACCAAATGATACTATTTCTACCATCCAGAAGAGCGCAAATTTTTTGTTGCTCGTACTAGTGTCTTCCTAGAAAAGGAATTTTTTCTAAGAAGTACTAGTGGGAGAAAAGTAGAACTCGATAAAGTTCTAGAACCACAAGTGTATTAGACGAAGGACGGGATGATATGCCACAAGTAGTGGTTGAACATCATGTGGAGGTTACTCCACAATTTGTGGATCAAATTGAACCACCTCAAGTAGCACATGAGCTACGTAGGTCTAGAAGAGTACGTCGGGAACCTGAGAGATACAGTTATCTCGTGACTCCACATGGTGACATACTGGTCTACCAAGATGATGAACCCAAAACCAACAAAGATGCTATATTGGACCCAGATTCCATTAAATAGCTTGAAGTCATGAAATCTGAGATGGACTCCATGTACCAAAAACCAAGTGTGGTCTCTGGTGGAACCACCTAAAGGGATAAAACCTATAGGGTGTAAATAGGTCTTCAAGAGGAAGACTAACATGGATGGCAAGGTGCGTACATATAAGGCACAACTAGTTGCCAAAGGTTTCAAAAAAATTCATGGTATTGACTATAAAGAAACCTTTTCGCCAGTTGCTATGATTAAATCCATCTGGATTATGGTTGCGATTGCTACATATCATGACTATGAGATTTGGCAAATGAATGTCAAAACAGCTTTCCTAAATAGAAACCTTGAAGAGGATGTGTATATGACACAACCCGATGGTTTCATTCTTGATGGACAAGCTGACAAGATATGCAAGTTACAGAGGTCCATTTATGGACTCAAGCAAGCTTCGAGGAGTTGGAACATTTGTTTTGATGAAACTGTAAAAGAATTCAGTTTTATAAAGAACAAAGATGAGCATTGTGTTTGCAAGAAAGTCAGTGGGAGCACAGTGGCATTCCTAGTGTTTTATGTCGATGACATACTTCTAATTAGGAATGATATACCAAACTTGCAGTTGGTATAGACTTGGTTATCCAAGTGCTTCTCCATGAAGGACTTAGGAGAAGTAGCCTACATCCTCGAAATAAAGATCTATCATGATAGATTGCATAGGTTGCTCAGCCTAAGTTAGAGTACATATATTGACAAGGTACTGAAAAGATTCAGTATGGAAGAATCCAAGAAGTGATTTCTTCCAATGTCACATGGTGTTTATCTCTCTAAGGATACGTGTCATAGAACACAAGATGAGAGAGATAGGATGAAGAGGATCCCATATGTATCAGCAATTGGATCTATCATGTATGCCATGTTGTGTACTCGGATTGATGTCTCATGTGCTTTAAGCACTTGTAGTAGATATCAATCGGATCTAGGTGAGCATCACTAGATGCTGTCAAGAACATTCTTAAGTACCTGAAGAGGACTAAAGATATGTTCTTGGTTTATGAAGGGGGAGATGAGCTCACTGTAAGAGGATACAGTGATGCTAGTTTCCAAATGGACAAAGATAATTATCGTTCACAATCTGGGTTTGTATTTTGTCTCCATAGGGGTGCAGTGAGCTGGAAGAGCTCCAACCAAAGCACTATAGCAGACTCTACAATGGAGGCTAAGTATATTGCATTATCCGATGCGGCCAAGAAGGCAATCTGAATAAAGAAGTTCGTCACCGAACTTGGTGTGGTTTCCAGGATTGTTAATCCAATAGACATGTATTATGATAACAACAAACCAATAGCTCAAGCAATGGAATCATGTTCTCACCAGAAATCCAAATACATACTTAGACAATTCCATTTGATTAGAGAAATGGTTAAGAGGAAAGATGTATAGATTAATAAAGTGCATACTGATGACAATCTCGCAGATCCACTGACAAATGCTCTATCACAGCAAAAGCATGAACAGCACTTGAGGTCATTTGGTATTAAATACATGAATGATTGGCTATAGTGCAAGTGAGAGATTGTTGGAGTAGGTGCCCTAGAACCAATCAATTATTGTAGAATTGACTCTTTGTAATAATGTTTCATTGATCAATAAAAGGTATTTTATTCTATATCGCGTAAATCATATTGTATGTATTGATATATGTCCTTAGGATGGTAAAACGTGATGAGGGTATCAAGTGTTTCAAATCTTGACAGTGAGAACGCTATGATCACATATGGTGGCCATTCTAGAAATGTCTATAACCCTAGTATTATTCTGACCAAGGACATAGATAATACAGTAAGGCTATCATAGTGTTGAACGACCCTATCGAAAGGCAATGACTGATCTCACTTATCAAGGTTGTTAGCTAACAACCTGGTGTAACACATGGGTGTTTGTTGTAGCAAGTTCACTTGACTGATCCACTATAGGATTCCATATAGATGGTAACCCCAGTGTCTATGGAACAGATCCTCTAACGAATGGTGGTGCATGTGATCCTTAGACTTAAGATCACCAGACCGCCTTGTGCACTGATTGGTGCAATTTGACACTAGCCCAACGCAGTTCTATTTAGAGTTGTTAATATGGTAGTGATTCACTACATCGAGGAGTGTATCAAGATTATGGTGGATCGACAGAGGATTCATCACTCTTGGTTACGGAAGAAGTTATCTCACTGTGCAATTCAGTATATGGCAATGACACTAAAGTTGTGGCCACAATGGGATTGAGTTGTTGCTCAATCCAATTTATTATTCCGGTTATTGGTCCAATAACTGAATACAAACATATTGAGAGTAACTGAGGTTGACACTATTTCTATACCTCGGTTTCGATGGGATAATAGATGATGAAAGGATTTGATTGCACAGTAACCATGTCATTAACAAGTAGCAATTTCGCTGAATCCGAATCTATCGGATGGCCATGATGCCTTGCTAGGGAACAATCTTGGTCTATGTGTAGTGAGATGATTAATTGGTATTAATCGCTACACTACTCACTGCTGGTATGATGAGGAGCCTATGGGTTACACACATAGAAGATAATTTAAGAATCAGTTTGTGTAAGGGGCGGTTTCATCTTTTAGGACGAAAGGGTATTTTGGAAATCGCACAGTGCAATTAGATTTGCTGAGGTCGTTGCTTGGATTTAATGATAAATTAAATCAGTGAGATTATGTTTAAATATATGTACACATATATTTAAATGAATTATTATTATTATTATTATTATTATTATTATTATTAAATGTTAATATATTTTTATAAATATATTAATTGATTTCAATTACAATAATAATAATTAAAATTACAAATTGAGAGTGTTTGGACACAAGGGCTAATTTGGGTTGGAGCCCAATCCTATCCCTAATGGGATTAGGGTTTTACACATGGAATATATAAGTGCATGTGTATTGAGATAAAAGAACCTAAGTTCATTTGTTCACTCATTTGATTGAAAAGAGGCAGCCCACTCTCCCATTTTCTCTCTACTCTCATGCCACCCCTTAGCACTTGAATCAAAGTTTTTCTTTTATTCAAGTTGATTCTTGAAACCAAAGAGCATCTGGCAAATCCCTTTTTGGTTCTTGTGGTTATCTTCATGTGGATCGTCATTTGTTCGATTCTATTTTGAATCGATAGCGAATCTAACTTAGAGACAAAGTGAAGGAGCCTCCAAACGTGCTAAGATTTTTTATCTTTGACTAGATCATTTTATTTCTGCAGAATTTTGATTTAACGCATTAACTATATAATCTGTACTATGATTTTGGGCTTTCAAAGGAATTGATCGTCCTTTAATTTTTGTTTTTCTGCTGCGTTGGGTAGATCGGTTCCTAACATTATTTATATCTATTTGTTGAATGTCCCACTTGTGATGGACAGCTAGGACGAGCATAATCCTCATTGTCGAAGGTTTAATAACTGGAGAAAAAAGTGTCAAAATAGTCAAGGCTTGGTGTTTGTTGGAATCTTTTTGCCATCAGCCTTGCTTTGTACTTCTGCAAGGTGCCATCAGATTTTAGCTTGGTTTTAAAAGCCCATTTGCACCCTACCAAGTTCATACTTGATGTGTCAGGAACTAATTTCCAAGTATTGTTTCTTTGAACAGCTTGAAACTCTTCCTACATTGCTGCTTTCCATTCTAAGACATTCAAACCTTTTGAGAAAGATTTGGGTTTAGCTAAAATGTGATAAGTAGATAACAAGGCTTGCTCTGGAGGAGGTAAGGTAAGTGGCTTTTAGATCTAGTAATCAGAGGATGTTTGTTACTAGTTGGTAAAGTGGAAGGTTTAATGATAGGGAGAATTACTTCTAGCTAAATTCTAGCAGAACTAGCTAAAGGTTTATCATGAATTGAGGCGGGATGAGACTCAACAGACATGTTATTTGAGTCAAACTCCAGGATGCCACAATCTGAACTGTCAACTTTTGAATTTACAATAGGCTCACTACTGAACTCTAGATCCTACTGAGATTCATGAAAAACAGGTTCTAAGTTTCTCAATTCTGATTCCTGTGCTAAAAGAGAATCTGTTTCATGTGATGGGAATGAGTTTGTGGTATTTTGAGGATGGCTTGCCTAGACTCAGGTTTTGAAGTAACTCTAGCAGAGGGAATAAGGTCAATAAAATGAGAGAGTTTCTAAGGATTTGAACCATGAAAAGCATCAATCGGTTCTGCACTATCTTTATCATTAACTAGAAAGCACCTAAACCATCTTTAAATGGAAACTCAGTTTCATTGAACCGAGCCTCCTTAACAACATAAACCTTTCCTGAAGAAGATAAGCATTTGTACCCCTTGTGAATTGAACTATAGCTAAGGAATTACACATCTTTTAGTGTGATAAGAGAGCTTATGTTTCTGATATGGCCTAATATAAAGGTAGCAACAGCACCCAAAGACCTTGAATTCATCATAGTCAGGCTCCTATCCAAAGAGTTTTTGAAAAGGTGACATTTCTTCAATAGACATAGAAGGTAATCTATTGATAAGCCTAAGCTGCAGTTGTGAAAACTTGCCACCAAAAACACAATGGCATTATAGCATGAGCCAAAAGAGCTAGTCCAAATTCTGTTATCCCTCTATGTTTTCTTTTCACTCTTCCATTTTGTTGGTAGAGATAAGGGCAAGGACGCCTAAATGCAATTCCATGTGCTTGTAAATAATTGGAAAAGGGCTTAAACTCTCCTCCCCAAATGGTATGTAGGCATTTTAATTTTGCATTCAATTGTCTTTCAAAAACAATGAAAATGGGAAAAGATAGTAAAAGCTCCTGACTTCAACTTTAATGGATAAATCCAAACAAATCTGCTAAAATCATCCACAAACAACATATAATATTTGTAACCTTCAGATGAACATACTGTTGCAGGCCCCCACTAATCAAAGTAAACTATCTCAAGGGGACTTTTGGTCTTAGAGTTTGACAAAGGAAAAGAAGCTTGCTGCATTTTTCCAACTGACATGCTTCACAAAAAGACATCTTATTTCCAAAGTTTCCACAAACATTCATTTTATTCATTACATATTTCAAGGTCTTCTCATGTGTATGCCCTAATCTAGCATACCATAGTTTGGTCCTACTAACTCTAACATCTGAATTATTACAACCAATGCAAATACTTTCGCTTTCAGTGTTTGCTGGAACAACAAGAACTTTAGTGGAATTATTACTAGAACTAGAAGCTAAATCATCATAACCATCATTGGATGCTTGAGATAGAAAAGTAAAGCCAGCTTGTTCATCAGTGAAAGAGACAACAGTTGGAAGAGATAGTTGCAACTGATACAAACAATCCTTTAAGGAGCCTTAAATAAGCACCCATTTGGTGACCCTATCCTTTATCACACAATGATCAGAATAAAATTCCACAACAACATCATTATCTTTAGTTATTTGTGAAATACTTAATAAGTTTTTAGCTATATGCGACACACATAACATCCTCTTAAGGTGTAGTAATGTAGGACAAAAAGTAGAGGCTAGAAAAGACTCAATTGTATGAGTAATAGGAACAGTCTGGCCATTGCCCACTTGAAGTTGCGATCCACCTTGATAGTTGTCTTTCACCACCAGGTTGTTTGGTTCAACAATCATATGGTTGGTTGCTCCTGAATCCACATACCATGTTTGGTCAATAAGCACTTGTTGTATGGCTATTAGTATGTTCGATTGAAGAGTTGAGTGATTATTGCTCTGAGCTATTTTAGGAACGCTGCTCCCAGGAGCTTCCAGTTGAAACGTGACAGATTGGTGATAGGACATAGTGTGTTGTTGATAAGGCACAAATAGCACAGACTGCTGAGGTTATTGATAGTGCACAGATTGTTGAGGAATGTTTATTCCACCATGACTAGGATAACCTTGATTGAAAGACATAGGAGTACATCCTTGCACAGATCGTCCAAGAAACATTTTTGCTGCCAACAAGGCTTGAGGTGACTCATTATACTAAATTCTAAAACTGTCCTTGTGATGGACCAGAATTGACAAAACCTTGATTCTGATTTATGAAACCCCCTTGATACTGATTTGTGAAGCCCTGAAAATCATGATCAAAGCGATGGTAACACTGAAGGGTAGAATGTCCCCCTTTTCCACAAACTTGACATATAAGTCATGGCTGAAAATGTCATCTTCCTCTGCCTCTATTTCTCATCATGAAGGGATTGTATACAAAATTACCAGAGGAATGCAACTAATTAAAAGAATCACCATTCTGTACAAACTGAGGTTGAAATTGAGAATTAAAATTAGGCTTGAAACTTCCTTGAATCACATTGTTGCTACTGTTGTCATGCCCCCTCCCGGGTATTCTCTATCCCGTCGGATCTAGGTGCTCCGAGGGACTCAGGATCCCGAGAGGAGGATGAATTTTTTGAAAACAATTTATAAAAATCCATTCATAAAACTTTAATGACTGTAATACAACTTAAAATATAATTATGAAAGTGCAAACATTAAAAATCCATTTACATAAAAATAGTGTATTAGAGTGTTCTAATATGTACAAACATCATGTCGATGAACATGCGTCTGTGACCAACCAAAAGCGTATAGGATGCACATCACATACCCTGTATGCAAACCTGAGAGGAAAATCTTAAAACAGTGAGCTAGGAAGCCCAGTGAGTGGATAATACAATTTATATATGAAAATAACTTTAATCTTAAACTTGTATGAGAGAACACTTGCACTTCACATAACACATAACCATTCCCTTAGCAAAACCACACTTTCCTTCCTATAATTTCCGGACACGATAAATCCTTAATTCATATCCTTGTACAAACTTCTACCATGGATCATCAAATTATTTTCACAACAATCGATACGCCCATCATCAAAGTTGAGTAGACATTTCCCAACAGGAAACCTACTCTTACTCACACCAATGTCCTCTAAGTGTCTATAATTTCCACCCAGCCTATACCCGCTGGATCATCATAAATTCCACCCCAGCCTATACCCGCTGGATGTTAGCCAACTCTCTTCACATCGTTAATACAACTCTCCTTACATCGATATTACAACTACCACCATTACCACCACTCTAGTACCCAGGGTCCCTCATACAAACAACCAACTAGGCCACCCACAGTCTATCCTCGGGGTGGCACCATCCACAGTCTATCCTCGGGATGGCTAAATCACTACAAGATAACCATACTCAACCCACAGTCTATCCTCGGGGTGTCATGATATGGTATCCCAAATATCCCGCCTGGAGCTCCTCAAGCGTTCGTACTATCCCAATAGGAAGCTACCACCATGCGATAGTACAAACCATCTCAACACTCGCAAGAGGCTAAGAAATAAAATATAGGCTAACTGATGTCTGAATAGGGACAGGTATTATAGAGGGTGATCTTAGATCCAAACACAACATACTCTTTAACTCCCAGCCAAACGCATCCTTACACACCCGCATATTCAACACATCGCACTTCATACACGTCTATATACCAAGGCATATAAATATGAGAACAATCCTCAAACACATTCCAGAAATATCATAGCATGTAAAATATCCATTTACAACCCATAGTTGTCCTTCATTAATATAGTCCTAAAGGCTTCAAACCTTACAATTAACCACCTACTTATACTTCAATGTTCACAAAAATGACAATATGCCTCCTAAAAATCCTACCACCAATTACAAACCAATACGAAACCCAAAACAAGATAACATGGGCCTTGTTAATAGTAAGCTAGCCCACCAAGATCTAATTACTCAGCCTAATTTATACATTACTCACAATTCTAGTGTTCGTGCCGAGCCCATCTCTTTTTATAAGCCATCCATACTCCAATGTTTATCACCGTAACAACACTATTAATCAATGGGCTCTAAATCTATACAACCCTTTCTAAGCTAGTCCACCAACTCTTAATAAATCCAAAATAAACTCCAAAGCCCAATTACTATATCTATCCATTTATACAGCCTATATTCCATGCTCTATTCGGCCAACAATGTATGCCATAAACACACATAATTCAGTCACCCTCTCAAGCATAAATTGAGCAAAAATGCAATCCACAATTTCAAGCCAAAACGCCAGTCAAACATTACCATTAGAATTCATTCAACACAAAAACACTCCCATTTATTAATCAAACAAACCAGCCCCACTAATTGACTAGATTTCTCTTCACCAACTCAACTCAACATATATCATATACATCATGGTACATAATTAATCAACTTAAGACCAATATAAATTTTAATGAAAATTACTAATCCACTCACCTTTTTGAAGCCAAAAACCTTGATCCGAACAAGGGGTTGAAATCCTCTAACGGTGTCTCTGCTTGTCTTCCTACGTCCAAAATCCAATAACCCCATCATGCAAAGGCCTCCCAATGGTAACACATTAACATTAAATTCATTGGACTCTTAAACACCAAAAGATTAACTTAAAGTCCTTTAACAAAAGTTGTCTCATAACCAAACACTGATCACTTCAGGATTTTTCATAAAAACTCCGCTCTCTCAAACATGCTATAAATTTGATAGGGAATTCTAAACACACATATGTTGTCCCCATAAAATTTTCACGACATTCCAGAATCAAAAATATTTAAAACATAGTTTTCTTTCTACCCTTTCAAAACTGCCAACTGATTCCAAAAATTGAGGTTACTGACTTGCAAAATTCATAACAATTTAACCTTTAGTTGAAACTTCACGAAACTCTCCATAATTAAACTAGACACATATAGGATTCACTGAAATTTAAAATCATTCAATTTGGATAAGAATAGATGCATCAAATCATTTTCCAAAAATACATGTTCTGCAGAAAACGAAAATTCCAGAATTGCAGGGCAACCTTCAAAAATCCATAGAAAATTCAATACTTCGAGTTTTTGAGTCAAATAAATTTTTAAACATTCCTCAAGAAGTCTAAAACATAATATCCAAAATTAAGCTTCAAAAAACAACCAAAACATGTAAACAATTTTCGAAATTCCAGATGGTCAGATTTTTGCACAGTAAACTCCTATGTCAACAATCATATCTTTAACCCATTTTTGTTTAAGAACAACACATATGTTCTACCCACATAAAATTATTGAAAGCAATCTCCCTATTTAGTGTAATCTCATGTCATTACACTCAATTATAACCAACACAAATCTAATGAATTAAAACTCATCAAAGAGAGAAATTTTAAGCTTCACTCACCTCACATATGCTTGATCTTCCTCCACTCTCCGATCACTGGAGTTTTGCTCGCCAATGCCACTTTTCCAACCACCTCCGTCGCTCTCTTCTCTCTTCTCTCCTCTCTCTCTCTCTCCATTCTCGGTTTCATCTTTCTCTCCCTTCGTTCTTTTCTTCTTCCTCTCCTTCTCTTCTTCTTCTTTCCTCCTTTCTCTCTTTCTTTCTTCTTTTCTTTTCCTCCTCTCTTTCCTCTTCTCCCTGTAATTCTCTTCTTCTCCCTTTTTTTCTTTAATTTATCACTGTTCATCAAAATATCTAAAAAATATCACTTTAGTCCTCACTTGTTTCAATGGTTGCACTTTACTCTCTCAAAACTTTCAAAATCTAACACTTTAACCCCAAAAAATACCAAATAAAATTCCATAAAATATAGGTTATCACAACTGTACTAAGGACTACCAAGGATTGATTGAGGGACCATAGGTTGATACTGTAAAGAAATACCAGTGAGACTTTGACCGTTAAAAGTTCCAAATTAATCAGTAGAGGTGACATATTTGTTTTGAGTCAAAACAGGAGATTCAATGGAGCTTTGTTTAGCTGCTAATAGTGCAAAAGCAAGCTGATCATGAAGATTGGTAAAAGACTTGCTCTGTCTCTCCAACCTAATCTTGTGTTTATGAAGCAAGAATTGTGCTTCTTGAAGTGTTGTCTAACTACTGGTTGCAACTAGGTTTGCTACTACAACATCATATTCAGGTCCTAACCTGTCCAATATGTAGAGTAACAGCTCTTCATCACTCAAATTTACACCACTTGATATCAATTCGTCTCCCAACTCCTTCACTTTTAAAACATAGTCACTAATACTTGGGCATCTTTTGTAGTACTCTGTAACATGTTTCTCAAGTGAAGAGTTCTAGCTTTAGATACACCTTGAAAGTGTAGTTCTAGCAAATTCCAAATTTCATACGAAGTATTGCATTTGGCAACATGTCGAAACATAGATTTAGAAATGGTGGACAGAAGCCAGCTCACCAAAAATTGGTCGACTTTCTTCCAGTTGAAATAGCCGGGATTTGGTTTCTTGACTACCATTTCTGAGGTCTCATCTTTCTTGAATTGAAACATTGGAGGACAGTCTTTCTCTCAAATGATGAATCCTTCCAATCCATGCGAGATTAAAGCTGGTAAGATTTGTGACTGCCAAAATGTGTAGTTCTTCTCCAGTAATTTGATAGAGATAGATGGTAAAGTGGGTGGAATGTTATAATTTGTGAAATTTGAGAATTCAGTATCCATATCGTCTGATTTGGAAACTGATTTAGCTGAAACACTATCAAGAACCACCATAGACGCCAGTCTAATGGCTCTGATACCATGAAGGTTTTTAGAACCAAGAAGAAGAAAGAAGAAAAATGATGACTCTAGAAGAGGGAAAAATGAATTCTCATTGACTGTCTAACTGGCTGAACAACAGAAAGAGAGGATGTTATATACTCAGCCAGACAACATAAAGCAGTGTTTCAATACAAAATAAGCTATATTTTATACTTTCCAAATACACCCCTATATTTTACTTGACTTTACAAATTAAATTGTCCAAGAAACTTACTCTGCTCAATGTTTTTCCTTGAACTAAACCTCCTTGATAGCCTCTTCATCACATTCTACTCAATAAGGAAATATCTAAGCAGCCCTAAATCTTTAAGCTTGAAATTAGAGTGAAGCAATTGTTTAGTATCATCTATTAATGTTGAATTACTACCAATGATGACTATGTCATCAACATATACTAGGACCACCACAATTTGAGCACCATGTCTCTTAAAAAACAAGGAATAATCTGATTTTGATTGGATAAAACCTTCTTGAATTAATGCAGAAGTTAGTTTAAAATTCCAGGCCCGAGAGGCCTGTTTTAAACCACACAAAGATTTTTGGTGTCTGCATACAATATCTTGTCCTGATGGCTTAGGGAACCCTTGAGGTAAAGACATATAAATTTCCTCAGTTAAGTCACCTCGCAAAAAAGCATTGTCAACATCAAGATGATACAAAGGCAAATCATTAATAGAGGCCAAGGATAATATAGTTCTCACTGTCACCATCTTAACAACAGGGGAAAATGTTTCCTCATAATCAATCCCAGCTTGTCGTGCGTAACCCTTATCCACTAACCTAGCTTTATACCTTTCCAAAGGACCATCAGTATTAATTACAACTTGTACACCCATTTACATCCCATTGGATTTTTACCAGAGGACAATGGAACCAATGACAAACTATGACTGTCCTCTAAAGCCTTAATCTCCTTTGACATAGCCCCAACCCATTTAGGATCTTTGGAAGCTTGGTAAAAGCTGGTAGGTTTAGTTAAGGAGGATATTTTGCTAAGACATACTTGATACTTGGGTGAAAGGTGTGTATAAGTGACACAATCTGATATTGGACATTTCACAAAATGAGTTTGTGAGGAAGAGGAAAGTGTGGGACAATGAAAGTCAGTAGTCCAAATAGGTGGCTTTGTAAGTCTGTTTGATTTCCTTAAGGGTGTAGGATTAGATTGGCTTAAGGTTTAAGGTTCAACAGGAGGATTTGGTACAGATGGTGAAGTAGATGATTCTAGACTAAGGGAAGGATTAAAGGCAACAACTGATCATGTATTGGTATGCATATGAGATTTTCCAGGATGTAAAGAAATATCAGATGAATCTAAGGGAAAAAAAGACACATCTGAGACTGATCATTTGAAAGGAAAGATATGTTCATAGAAGATTACATCCCTAGTAACCTGGATAGTATGATTTTGCAAATTATGAAGTATGTACCCTTTTTATCTAAAGAATATCCTACAAACACACATGGAGTAAACCTAGGAGAAAATTTATCCTTTGGTGTAAGAATAGTAGAGTAAGCTGGATAGCCAAAACCTCTCAAACGTGCTAGTGAAGTGGACTTGCCAAAAAAACTTTTCAAATGGGGAAAGACCCTTTAACACAGGAGTTGGTATTCTATTTATTAAATAAACTACTGTATGAACACAATATCCCCAAAGAGAATGTGGTAAGTGGAACTGAAATTTTAAAGCTCTAGCCACTTGTAAAATATGCCTATGCTTCCTTTCCACAACTCCATTTTGTTGTGGAGAGTAAGCACATGAACTTTGGTGTTGAATACCTAACTCTAGCAATAAATCTTCACAATTCCTATTGAAAAATTCCAAACCATTATCAAATCTAATGCATTTTGGTCTAGCATGAAACTGATTTTTAACCATGATCAAGAAATGTTTGAGTATTTGAAACAATCAGATTTGAATTGCATCAAAAACAACCATGTCACTCTAGTACAATCATCCACAATTGTAAGAAAGAATTTGGCATCACCGTAAGTAGGTACCTTATAAGGTCCCCATACATCTAGATGCAAAAGATCAAAAGCATGTTGTGAAATGGTTTGACTTAATGGAAAAGGTATTCTAGTTTGCTTTGCCAATGGACAAACTGAAGAATGAGAAGCATTATCGACTAAAGAGTTTTATTTATCTTTTTGAGAACAAGAATTGGTACATGACCCAATCTTTGATGCCAAATACGAAAATCAGAATGTGAACTAGAAAAAATAGATTTTGTGCTAGGAATTGAACCTTTATTAACTACTATATTACAAACCACATTTGAGGAAAGCATTTTTGCAGGTGCATGAACATCAAAGTTATGTGATAATGGTTGGGTAAAAGGCACATGAAAGTACAGGCCTTGAAATTTTTTAATAATCCCCTTCAACTTGCCACTCCAGAGGTCTTGGATTAAGCAAAAGTCAAGGTAAAATGTGACAACACAATTATTAGATGAAGTAAATTTCGAAACTGAAAACAGGTTATATTTAAAATCAGGTAAATGCAATACATGATTAAGATTAATTTTGTCATCTAGTTTAACAAAACCAGTGTGCCTAATTCAAGTTTTGGATCCATTGGGTAACCCGACATAAGTGTTTAGGTTGGAATCCATATCAACAGGAGAATTTAGACGACAATCTATTAGTCATGTGATCAGTTGCCCTTGAGTTTATTATCCAACTGTAGTTTCATTTACGCAAGATAAAAGTGATGTTGCAATACCTATTATGTTTGCTGAAGCTAACATATTTTCCTTGCCAAGCAACTGGAGAAGCTGAGAGTATTGTTTAGCTGAGAGAATGGTTCTAAGAGAGCCCTTTGATGAATCCATATGAGCATTAGAAGTAGGAGTTGCTTGAACAGCAGATTGCACCAGATTTGCCGATGATTTATTCTCAGATCCCTTCATTTCCCTAGATATCCATGTATTTTGTAACATGTATCACGTTTATGCCCTGGCAGATGATAGAAGTCACATTCTATGTAAGGCTTCTTGCCTTTGTATTTTGGATTGTGATTTTGCCCTTTCTGCGTGGTCTGTGCATATAAGGTAGTGGTCATATATGAACCAACATTGGCCTTTATTAGAATCCTTTGGCGTTCATCTTGGTTAACAACAGACTAAGCTTGCTTTACTGAAGGTAATGGCGACATCAACAGGATCTGGCTCCTTACTATGGAGTAAGTGTCTTTAAGCCCCATTAAAAACTGCAACAATTTATGTTGATTTAAGTGCTCAAGATACGCCATAGCTGATGTACTGTCTGGTGGTGGTAGGCTAACCAATGAGCTAAGTTCATCCCACAATGCTTTCAGTTTGTTATAGTAAATGGCCACAGACATGGTACCTTGTGTGAGATTAATAATCTTGCGATGAATCCTATAAATTCTGGTTCCACTCACCTTATGGTACTATTCCTATAGGTCTTGCCACACTTGTTGTGCATTGGTGGAATAGACAATTCCATTAAAGATCTCTTCTGAAACCGTGTTGAAGATCTAGGCCAGAACAAGTGAATTGCATCTTTCCCATTGCGCACCCAAACTTTAATCAGATGGCTTCTTGCATGTGCCATCTACATAACCCAATTTATTCTTGGCTCGAAGTGATACCATCATGGCTCTGCTCCGATGCCATAATTCTTGGTGCCTGTGAGTTGTTATGTTACCAACATTGACCTCGGAGTGTCCAACGATTGGATATAGAGTGGTGAGTTCGAATCTATAGGAATCATTGTCGTTTCACTACTAAAATTGATAGACTTATAATTTTATATTTTTATTATCCCTGTATTTAGTTTATTTGGTATGTTTAATATCTTATGGTGCCTATTTGTGATGATTTTTATGTATAAAGCATTTTTGGGTAAGAGTTAGTAAAATATACTTAAAATTAGAAGTTTCCAGCATTTTTACTTTTGGATGTTTTAGGCTGTTTGCAGATCTTACACGGACTTGGAGTTATAGTTTGGTTTTTGGATTATCTATGAAGTTAAAGTAGACATCTTAATCGTTACATGTTGGGATGGCACGTCCAGAGATGACTTCATTTGGGCCTCCAATTGTTGGTGTAAAGTCAAAGCTGAAAACTGAAATCGAATCCTAATTAGAGTAAGATTTTTGTCTGACCATTTGGAGATTTAAAAGGGCATAACTGGAGCTTCCAAAATTCAAATAAGTTGATTCAAAGCCCAAATTGAATTCAATGTCCTGAACTACAATTCTTATGAAGGGGCCGAAGTCCAGAAAGCTCATTGTCCTATCCAAAACTGGCCTGGAAGTTACGGCTTCAGCCCAAAAGCTTTAACCTTTAGCTGATTTGGATTATTTTTGTATGGCTTGTATAAAGACGTGGTCCAACTTCAAGAAGGAATTAAATACAAGTCTAGAGGGCTGGAAATTCGTGCGTATGAGCTGGAACTTCACTTGCACAAATTAAGGGCAGATTTGAAGAGAGAGAAAGAACTGTTTTCCTAAAAGGGTTTAGTTATTTGCCTTAATTTTAGGAGTTGGCTTTAAAAGGGAAGCTTTTATACGTTTCTTTGAGATATAAAATAGAATTTTTAGGTTGCTAGGGTTTTGGAGGTTGGAGACAGAACACAATTTTATTTTTCCTTTTCTTTGTGCCTTTCATCTCATCATGTCGAGCTAAATTCTTTAGTTCGATTCAAGGAAACTCCAATCCGGTTAGCATAATTGTGAAACTTGTACTTAATCTTAGTTATTCTTCTATTTGTATATATGTGCTTCTTTGTTTTATTCATTATGGTTGCATGACTTAATTGATTAAAGAGGCTTGTTAATTGATTGATTGTGTGATTGATTGCTACACTGAATTTGTAATCTGTAATTGTTACAATATTCAATTAGAGTAGTAATTAAGCAAAACAATTGTGATTCAAGCTTTTGTTGATTGTTTAAAAGAAACATGGAATGCATTAAATAATCTAACGCTTGTTCGATTGTTATTCATCTTTAACTACTTCCTAATTCATAATGCTATCAGTAAATTCATAAGGATTGTGTAATACCAAGTGGTTTATTGATAAGAATTAATTCTTGTGCTAGGCTCAGATTATTGAACTTAGGGAAGATAAAAATTGTCTGGCTTCTTGATAATCTTTGGTTAAATATTCAATTAAAGAATAATATATATTAGAAGTCAGTGATCAGTTTGCAACCGTGGGTAATTTCCTTGAGTCGAAATCATTTTTAATTAAATTCTCTTTACTTAATTCCTGTTATTAGTAATTACTCTTGTGTCAATTAATTTTCGAAGTAAAATTTCTCTTTTTTCATTAATTCATTGTGATATTAAGTTGGGTAATCTGATTAGCTAGTCTTTGTGGATCGACCTGTACTTACTGTGATTACAAGTTGTGAGTAGAGTAATTTAATTTTTGGTTGCACCCGACACACATCAAAGATCGCCTTGAGCTTAATGGGTTTTTGTTACTAGACGGCTATACACCACTAGCTAGATTAGTTGATGAAAACACTAGGTTATTCCGAACGGCCGGTAATTCCTTAGAAATGAGAGACGTCGTGCCTATCTTGATTAGCTTTGTGAATGGATGATTTGTGTCTATGCTCATTGGTTCCTTTGTTATTTAGACTAGGCTATACGCCACTAGCTAGTTTAGATGATGAAAAGTACTAGGTTTAACCTAAGATGTACAAACCCTAGAATGGAATGGAAAGAACAATAGTTTGATGATGAACACGTAGCCTGATTATTATGATGGAGTTAAAGCCCTAGGACCCTTTGTAGATCATTAGACATAGATTTACATTAATTTCATTTTTATGTTTTCTTTATTTCAATTCTTGTTGTTTTCACAAGGCATAGTTTCAAGGATCACAAGAGCACTTCCAGTCTCTATGGGATCGACCCTTACTTGTGCACTATGTTACAATTGCGACTCGTGCACTTGCGAAGGATTAAACTTTGTATCTATCAATTCCACACTTTATTCGATTAAAACCCTACAATGGTATTAGAGCTCTGGATTAGATGTTGATAATCTATGGAGAAATATATATATTTCTTTTTTATTGTGATGAAAAAGCACGTATTTGATTTGTTGATTGAAATATCATGTTTTGGGTTTTTCATCTAATTGATTGATTTTGTTAAAATTGATTATTTTTTGTTGAAATTGATAAATTAAAATGTTGGGGAATTTTTTGATGGATTAGGGTTTGAAAACCCCTAAATTTTTGTGGCTGATTTGTGGGCTGCATGCAGCCACTGTCCATGGTTGAGCGCTACTTCTCATAGCTGCTTCCCTGGGGTTGCGCGTGGCCCCGTGCCATTCCCTATCCCTTGGATATGCACTACTGCATGCAGGAGGCTAGGCTAGGGTTAGGAGCACGCAATTATGCATGGCCCTGTCCTAGCTGCCGCATGCATTTGTGTGTGGCTATCCCAGATGTCGCGCATGATTGCAACGCAGCTAGGCCTGGTGCCATGGGTATTTGTGCGCAGCTGTGCCAGGTGTCGTGCATGCTTGCACACAACTATCCCAACTTTGCTGCATGCATTTTTGCACAGCGATGGCTCGTGCGGCCCTATCCATGACCTACTCGTGATGAGCCAAGGTTGTGCACTGTTATGACAATCTGCACATAGAAGCTTGTCTTCAGGCTACCAAGTGGTTATCAATTGTTGCCAGCAGTAGCCCATTCGATAGGCTTTTTCCTGCGAGCTTTCGTGTGGAATTGATAGGGTCACGTTGTTGTGGGAGAAAAGTCTTTTGGGAACTGTAGAGTTGGCATTTTGCCAAGCCATAAAATATAAAAAAAAAAAAAAAGTCAATGTTGTTCTTGACTATTTAGTTTTGTTTAAATTGGATGGGAGTAAATTGCAAAGTTTGCAAGTTTAGGAACTAATTTGAGTTCTAACATTATTCAAGGGGTAATCTATAATTTACCAAATACCAATCAAACGTCAGTTTTTTCTTATTTTGATTTATAATATGCAATGCCATGATGGTTGACATTGCATGGTGTCGGTACATGAGCGTAAGACCTATGGGATTTTTTCAATTTTTGGGAATGAATGGTTGTAAAATTTTATTTTATGAAATAGGACCTGCGTGTCCTGCCTTCTTCTAATAATCTCTTTGCAATTTCCTTTCTCATCTAATTCCCCTCAAATATAAATCGAGGTTTCTATCTTTTGTAATTGTATTTATGATGTAAAGAAAATTGAGAAGAAGAAGTGAAGCCATTCCCGAAGATTTGTTTTAACAGGATCCTTAGGTTGATCAACCGATTCCCCTTGGCTTGGGGAGATCGATTTTAGATGGGCCATGTATCGGCACGTATTTATTATTGTTGTAGAATGCATGCTAGGATGCTTTTACATTTGGAAAGGATGTCAAAACAACAATGTATAATGAGACATAATAACAAAACCCTCGTAAAAGATATTAAGTCAAACAAAGAAACCTAAAGCCTTCCATCACCATGAATTTGATCAAACCACTGTTCATCGTTACCTTGTTTGCCACAGTGAAGGGTATGCTTCTACCAATGGGAGGTTAAAAGGTCATTGGAGTTTTTCCTTAATGATGATGGGTCTAACTTAACTAAGTGTGGTTTGCTTGTTCGCCACAATGATGGTTGATAAGTAAACTAGAGGCATAATATAGAAGTATATTTACCAAAGTATACATGGGGCATGTAGTATCCATGATATTTACCTGAGAGTTATACTTGAAGATGATGGTTAGTGCCATTAGATTGTGTAATTGGTTTGTTGGCCCAATTTATATTTGAGGATTAATGGTTGGTACCATTAACTGGTAAAGATTGAGTTTGTTGGCCTACCTAATTAACCCATTCCAACTTATTTGCCATAGCAAAGGTTTGGAATGGAATTAATGGGATCTCGATCCAACAGGTGTAAGCATGTGATCGGGTATACACAGTGGAAAAATATAGTTTCAAAACAAATAAAAACTGATCATATGCTTAATCCCAAATCTGGGTACAGATTATAGTGTTTATAGATTTTGCATTACAACAATATGATAAATCCATACAAGGATTCAGAATGCTTACACACGTTTGGAGGCTCCTTCGAATATCTCTAATTACGGATACGAACACTGTTCATTGTACTGTTCACCAGCTACTGTTCATCGGCACTGTTCACCATATACTATTCATCGACACTGTTCACGTGATTCTTCGCTTATCGATCTAATGTAGGATCGCACTCACGAAAATCCATACGAAGACAATCTGCAGAACTATCAAGGGATTTGCTAGATCCTCTTGATGGCTTCAAGAATCAAGGTTTTTCAATGAGTCAAGAAGAGAAATAATAATTCTCTTCAATCAATGAATGGGGTGTGAGAGAGAGTAAAAGGGTGGCTAGGTTTTTAATTATTGAATAATCCTCATTTGTTTTAATTTAAGTTTCGCTTACATAGTGCAATAATTAAAACCCTATTCCAATAAGGAATATTCATAGGCTCCAACCCTAATTCACCCTTGCAACCAAACACACCTTTTTTGGTATTTTAATTTTAATTAATTATTAATATAATTAAAATCAATTAATATATAATAATATATTAACATTTAATTATTAATAATAATCTATTTAAATACATGCGCACATATATTTAAATATAATCTCACTAATTTTTATTTTAGTATTAAAATTAAATACAAGCAAACCTCAGCAAATTTAATTACACTGTGAGATTATCAAAATACTCTTTCGTCATAAAAGATAAAAATACCCCTTTCACGAAAACGATTCTTAAATTATCTTCTAAGTGTGTGACCCGTAGGCTCCTTATCATATCGGTTGTGAGTAGTATCACGATTAGCTCTAATTAATTGTCTCACTACACACAGACCAAGATTGGCTCCTAGCAAGGTATCATAGCCACCTGATAGATTCGGATTGATCGAAATCATGGCCTATCAACAGTACGGTTACCATGCAATCGAATCCTTTCATCAACCATTATCTCATCGAGACTGAGGTACAGAAATAGTGTCAACCTTAGATATCCTCAACATGTTTGTATTTAGTTACTGGACCAATGATAGGAATATCAAATTGGATTGAGCAACAACTCAATCCCACTATGGCCACAGATTCAGTGTCATTGCCATTTACTGAATTGCCCAGTGAGATAACTTCTCTCGTACCCAGGAGTGATGAATCCTTTGTCGATCCACCATAGTCTCGATACACTTCTCAATGTAGCCAATCACTACCGTATTGATAGCTTTGAATAGTGCCATTTACTGAAAAACCTGGTGAGGTAACTTCTCCCGTACCCAGGAGTGATGAATCCTTTGTCGATCCACCATAGTCTCGATACACTTCTCAATGTAGCCAATCACTACCGTATTGATAACTCTGAATAGAACTATGTTGGGCTAATGTCAAACTACACCAATTGGTGCACAAGGCGCTCTGGTGATCTCAAGCCTAAGGATCACATGCACCACCATCTGTTAGAGGATTTATTCCATAGACACTAGGGTTACCATCCATATGGAATCCTCTGGTCAGTTTGTCCAATGAACTTGCCTCTAGCAAGCACCCATGTGTTGCACCAGGTTGTCGCAAACAACCTTGACAAGTAAGATCAGTCACTACCTTTCGACAGGGTCATTCAACACTATGATAGCCTTACCCTATTATTTGTGTCTTTGGTCAGAATAATACTAGGGCTACGGACATTTCTAGAATGGCCACCATATGTTATCATAGGGTTCTCACTATCAAGATTTGAAACACCTGATACCCTCGTCATGGTTCTACCATCCTAAGGACATATATCATTACATACACGATATAGAAGAATATGCCTTTTACTGATAAATAAACATTTATTACAGAGTCAATTTTACAATAATTGATTGACTCTAGGGCATCTACTCTAACACTAGGAAGTCAACGGGCCATCTCGAGTTTGATAGTGAGGGCTATCAAGACTTCAGTAAAATAGTGGGAGTAATTATTTAATTAAAAGAACTTATTAAATAATTGAACATGTTTTAATTCTATTTATTCTACACTTGTAGATCCTAAAATGAACACATCATCACTGCGATCAATCATCGAACTAGGAAACAAGTTCGATGGTGAAAATTTTGTAGACTGGTATAGAACTACCAAGTCTAATAACAGATTATACACCATCGAAGAGGCTTTGTCTCTAGAGCCTATTAATAGTTCCACCCAACAGACTGGGTACGTTTATATGAAACATACACACGATTCTAACGTCAAACTTATGAGGTATATTGTGTTAGCATCAATGACACCATTATTGCAAATGCAGTATGGAAATATGGACTTACCTACCATAATATATACTCTTCGGAATAAGGAAAAGTACAAGGTGTCATAATCACTATTCAGATGCAAGATGGATGAGGGTACCAAAATTGGCTCTTATATACTCAAGTTAATAGAGTATATGAACACGCTTGAGATTTTGGGATGTGGACTTAGTGAAGGTTTAGCAATAGACCTGATATTATAGTCCTTGCCGGATTCTTATTCTCACTGTGCCTATGACTTTGTCAAGAACAATGAGAAGAAAACCCTTCCTAAGGTTCTAGATATGTTGAAGGCTACTGAGCTAGGTATGAATATGTCTAAGGCATTGACATTAGTTGAAGCCAACTCAAGTGTAGATGAAAAGGCTCAGGAGTCATTGGAAGGAATTATTGTAGAAAGGAAGGACGTTTGTCCTCACTGTGGGAATCCTAGCCACTAGAGGAAACATTGCAAGACATTCCTAGCAAGCAAGGAGAAGAATGCATCTTCTTTATCAGGTATGTTTATGATTAAGATAAATTTTTCTCCTATAACATCTTGGGTCATTGACACTGAATGTGGTTCTCACATTTGTACCAATGTGTAGGGACTACGGCAGAGTAGAGCACTCGGCCAAGTGGAGGTGGACCTACACATTAGAAATTGAGTAAGAGTTAATGCATTAGCCATAGGAGTTTATTATTTATCATTGCCTTCGAGCCTTGTCATAGAACTAGAGAATTGTTATTATGTTCCTACTATTTCGAAGAATATTATTTTTGTGTCCTTTTTGGACGATTATGGATATCATTTTGAGATTGCTAATGGATCGATGTCTTTTAGTTTGAAGGATATTCATTATGGAACTTGTTAGAGTAAGTGCACTAGAGCCAATAATTTGTCTCTTGTAAATATTATTTATAATGAATAAAGGCATTGCTTATTTACAAGAATCTATACTATAGCATCTATTTATTTCATATAAAGAAAATAGTATATGTCCTTAGAAAGGTTGAAACCTATGACGAGGGAATTAAGTGTTATAAATCTTAATTATGAGAACCCTATAAGCACATGTGGTGGTCATTCTAAAATTGTCTATAGTAATAGTATAACTTTGACCTAGGACACAGATTATATGGAAAGACTATCATCATGTTGAATGACCATACCGAAAGGTAGTGACAGATCTCACACGTCAACATTATGAGCATCAACCTGGTGCAACGCATGGGTGCTTGCTTCTACAAGTCCACTGGACTGATCCATCAAAGGATTCCATACAAGAAGGTAAACCTAGTGTCTATGGAATATACCCCCTTACAGATGGTGGTGCATGTGATCCTTCGACTTGAGATCACGAAAGTGCCATGTGTAAATATCGATGTGATTTGACACTAGCCTAATGTCGTCTCTCTTAAAGATTACCAGAATGGTAGTGATTGGTTGCATTGAGAAGGACACTATGGCTATGGTGGATCAACAAAGGACTCATCCTCCTGGTTACACAAGATCTTATCTTGCTGAGATATTTGGTTAAGAACTACGATAAAAAATTTGTGGCCACGGTGGAATTGAGTTGGTGCTCGAATCTAATTTTGCATAGTCGTAGATTCAACAACCAAATATAAACATGCCAAGGTAAATACTTTGAAGTAGACATTTTTTCTGTACTTCAAACTTGATGAGATATAAGATGATTAATGGATTGAATTGTTACTGTAGAAAAGGTAAGCCTAATTTGCTGATTCTTTATTTGCTGGGTAATCATGATGCCTTACTAGAGGCTAATCTTGATTGGTGAACGAAACACTAATTGGTTGATGCTTAATTAGGTATCAGGACACTGCCAACAAAATAAAGAGCCTCAGGTCACACATAAAAAGTAGTTAAGAGAGAAAATGGATTGGAAGGGCATTTCAGTCCTTTGGGCAAAAAGGGTATTTTCGTCCTTTTGAGTGGAAAGGTTATTTGGGCAATTTTACTAGGGTTGACGCCAATATTCAATATTTATATTAAAGGAATTTTAGCAAAATTGGAATCATATCAATATTAATTAATATGGAGGAATATATTTAATTTAATTAAATATATCAAAACCCATTAATTAAATATGTATATATAAAGATATATATGGATTAAATAAATATTGATGTTTATTTAATTAGGAATATGCATTTATAAAGGAATTAAATAAACAAGAATATTTATTTAATTGGGAAACATATTTAATGAGAGAATATCGTTTAGAGATATTCCAAATCCTTTTAGAGTTGCAATCCAAATTTAAAAGGAATTTGGAGATTCACAATCCTAATTAAATTCCTACTATGGATTGCACTATAAAAGGGGACTTGGTTTTTATTTTTGATAAGTTGATTTTACAACTTTTCAGAGCAAAGTTGTAGTTCAATTTTTAAACTAAACCTCCCAAACACAAAACCCTAGCCGCAACCATAGAGAGAATTTTCTCTCAAATCCGCCGCTCCTCTTAAGCTCTTGGTTTGATCTAGCAAACAATCCAAGAGTGATCCCAACCTCCTTTTGTGTGGATGCAATTGCGCTCGATCCTACTTTGGGTCAATAGCGATACCTCGGAGACATCCAGAAAAGGAGCCACCAACGAAGGTATAAAATCTAACCTTGTATGTTTTAATTATATTGTGGTTATAGTTATCAAATCATGATCTTGGATTACGAAACTCTATCGTAGTAAATTTTTTTTGTGATTTCGCGCTTATTGCGATAGAAATCCTTACAAATGGTATCAGAGCTTAGGTTTGATAACTACAACTCGTATATTTTGGTGTATGCTAATATGCATGGATTAGGGTTTAATTTGATTTCTTTCAACCTAGTATAATTTTATTTAATTTTTTTGAATGAGTTATTGTATAATTGATATCCAAAGACCCTAAAAATTTGGTGGTTGTTCCCTAGTTGTGCCTTTTCGCACGCAACCATTGTCCCTGGCAACACGTTTCTACATGTAGCCCCCCTTGATCTGGCTATGCGCAACCACTAAACCAAGGTTGTGCGTGGCTACATACAGCCCTTATGCAAGCTACATGTGTTGTCTAGGCTGCATCTTCCAAGCCCTTGGCTGTGCGTTAATGCACGATTGGCAACAGCATATGGTGCATGCTTCACTGCACGTAACCCTATCCAGATGCTTGTTTCAGGTGCCTATCCAAGACGCCCAACGTCTACCATGAGCGCAAGTGCATGACACTATCTTACCAATGCAAGCGAAGGCTACGCACTAACATGCACAGCCGCATGGGAATCTTTGGGCTTCGCATTATGTGCGTGAGCCTAGTGGGAGTGGCTTGGTTTTTGGGTTGCTAGGGTATTGGTAATCATCATACCAACATCCCATCAAGGAGAGAATCCCGCGAGCTTTCGTGTGTGAATTGGAAGGTGAAAGAGACTTTCCCATTGTTACGAGGTAAGGGCGTTTTAGGGATTTTAAGGTGGCATTTTGAACGTTTTCACCAAGTTATTAGGAATAGAATAAGTTGCCACTATTCTAGACTGTTTAATTTGTTTTCAAATTTGGGCAGGGACTAAACTACAAATTTTGCAAGTTTAGGGACCAATTGAACTTTGCACAATTATAGGGGATAAATTGTAATTTACCCAATAAATTCACATTTGGTAAATTTGAATATATGCTATATTGATTGGTGTCAATAATGCATGGTGTTTGGTACTTGGCCATCGACCTTAGGATTTATTATGTTTTATGGATGTTGTAATTTTTATAAAACATGACCTGTGTGTCCTGCCACTCTCCAAAACTCTCAATGTAATTCTCTTCTCATATAAAGGCCCTCGAATGTAACTTGAGGTTTCTTTATATTCAATGTAAAGTAGAATAGATGTTGAAGATGAGGCGAAGGCGTGAAGACATCTCGAAGATTTTATATTTTTGTAATAGAATGTATGAACCTAGGATGACCTACCAAATTCCACAAAGCTCGAGGAAATTGGTTCTAGATTGGCCATGTACCAACATGTTTTTGTGTCTTATTGTAGAAGCATGCTAAGGTTGAATGCCAAGACTATAACATGCTAAATAAGATAAAATTTGTTAGATTAATTAAAGCAAAAACCCCTCATAATGATATTAAGTCAACATTTAAACGAGCCTTCCATCACCATGGGATTAATCAAACCATCGTTCGTCATGGTCTCATTCGCCCCCATGAAGAGCCACTTCTACCTTTGGCAGGTTAATCATCATTGGAGTTTTTCCTTAATAGTGATGGGTTATGACTTAACTAGATGTATTTTGCTGGATTCACCTCCTCAAAGAGTTGATAAATACACTAGAGGCATGGTAGAGTAATGCATATTAAAAATGCACGAGTGGGCATGTAGTGTTCAAACTCATCGATCCAAAAGTTACACTTGAGGCCAATGGTTGGTGCTGTTGGATTGTGTAACTGGTTTGTTTACTTTGTTCACATTTGAGTTTAATAAGTTGGTGCTATTATATTTTGTAAATTAAAGTTTGTGGCCTACCTATTCATCTTACTTTGATGGACTCACCCCTCTGAGAGGTCAAATTAGGAATGATAGGATTTCAGTCTACTAGGAAGACCAATAGGCCTTCCTGAGTTTAATAGTGAGGGCTATTAGCTTGGGTAAAATAGTGGAAGTAAATTAATTAATAAAGATATTAACTTTGTTTAAAATTTGTACTTGTAGAATCCGTTGAATGGATTGACACCCATAGCGATCAATCATCAAAAGGAAACAAGCTGGATGGTAATAATTTTACGGACACGTATTGATATCTTGGGATTGTACAAGGAGTCTAAAAGAAAATTATACCATTGGGCAAGCTCTGCCCCAAAGAGCATTGTGATGACATCACCTAGGAATAGCAAGATGGATAAGGGTGCCAAAGTTGGTCATCATGTACTCAACATGATTGGGTATATCGAGAGATTTGAGACTTTGGGTTCTAGTTTGGATAGTGACTTGGCAGTCGACTTAGTCCTTACCTGATTCTCAACTCATATATAACATGAGCATGAATAAGAGGTCTCTCCCTGAGCTAGTTTAAGGACTGTAGAGCAAAAGGTCGAAGCCAGTAGTGATAGTAGTCACTAACATTGATAGAAGGATGGACAAAAGTAAGGGTGAGGCTAACACCAAGCGTAAGTTCAAGTCCAAACCTTAGGATACTCTTAAGTCTATATGTGAGATGGAAGGTAGTTTTCTTCTATCATGGTAAGCCTGGCCATTGGAGGAAACATTGCAAGGCCTTCCTAGCAAGCAAGAAGAAGAATGCATCTTCTTCATCAGGTATGTTTATGATTGAGAATAAGAAAGCCAAAGTTGATGGCTTTAATCAAACGTACCTTTGGCATTGTAGGCTTGGTCATGTGAACCAGACTCGCATAACAAAACTTCACAAGGATGGATTTTTGGACCCATTTGACTTTAAATCTTATGAGGTATGCAAGTGATGCCTAATAGGTAAAATAAATAAGTCACCTTTCACTAGACATGATGAAAGGGCAAAGGAACTGTTAGGCATCATCCATAGTGATGTATGTGGACCTCTAACAATACAAGCGAGAGGTGGATATTCTTACTTAATCACTTTTACTAATGACCTTGGTAGATTTTTATATATCTACTTAATGAGACATAAATCTGAATCCGTTGACAAATTCAAAGAATTCAAGAACGAAGTATAGAATCAACTGGGCAAGAACATAACGTTCTATAATCTGACAAGGAAGGAGAATACTTGAGCTTAGAGTTTGATGCTTACCTTAAGGAATGTGGGATAATATCTCAACTCTCACCTCCTTATACACCTCAACACAATGGAGTATCTGAAAGGAGGAATTGAACCTTGTTTGATATGGTTTGATCCATAATGAGTTTCACAGATTTACCCATATTATTCTAGGGCTATGTCGTAGAGGCTGTGACTTATACACTTAATCATGTACTGTCAAAATCAGTAGATAAGACACCATATGAACTATGGAACGGGCGAAAACCCGTTTTGTCTCATATAAGAGTTTGGGGTTGTGATGCTTATGTCAAGAAATTGACTTCGAAAAAGCTTGCTCAAAGTCAGAGAAATGTACCTTTGTGGGGTATACTAAAGAGACAAGAGGATACTATTTCTACAATCCAATTGAGTATAAAGTTTTCATTGCTCAAACAGGGGACTTTTTGGAGAAGGATTTCTTTCTAAAAGAAGATGGTGTTAGAAAGCTAGAACTTGATAAAGTTCTAGATCCATAAGATGCATCAAACTACAGACAGGATGATGGGCCAATGGAAATGGTTGAGCATCATGAGGAGGTCACTCCACTGATAGTGTAACAAATGAACTACTAACACAAGAGCCGCGTAGGTTTGGGAAAATATGTTGTGAGCTGAGAGATATGGTTTTCTCGTGACTTAAGAAGGTGACATATTGGTCTATCAAGACGATGAGCCTAGAAACTACAATGACGCCTTCTTGGATCCAAATTCCTCATAATGGCTAAAAGCCATGAAATCTAAAATGGACTCCATGTACCAGAACCAAGTATGGGATCTGGTGGATCCACACGAAGGGGTCAAACCCATAGGGTGTAAATGGGTCTTTAAGAAGAAGATTGACATGGATGGGTATGTACAAATCCATAAAGCACGGCTGGTTGCAAAAGGTTTCAAACAAAAGCATGGGATTGAGTATGATGAGACTTTTTCACCAATAGCAATGTCTAAGTCCATTACAATTATGCAAGCGATTGCTGCATACCACGATTATGAGATTTGGTAGATGGATGTCAAAACTGTTTTCCTGAATGAAAATCTTAAAGAGGAAGTCTACATGACGCAACTCGATGGTTTCATTCTTGATAGGCAAGCAGAAAAGGTATGCAAGTTGAAGAGATCCATTTATATGTTAGAGTAGGTGCCCTGGAGCCAATCAATTATTTTAGAATTGACTCTTTATAATAATGTTTATTTATCAATAAAAGGCATATTCTTCTATATCGTGTAAATCATAATTGTGTGTATAGATATATGTCCTTAGGATGGTAGAACCATGACAAGGGTATCAAGTGTTTCAAATCTTGATAGTGAGAACCCTATGATCACATATAGTGGCTATTCTAGAAATGTCCGTGGCCCTAGTATTATTTTGACCAATGACACAAATAATACGGTAAGGGTATCATAGTGTTGAATGACCCTGTCGAAAGTCAGTGACTGATCTCACTTGTCAAGGTTGTTTTGTCGACAACCTGGTGCAACAAATGGGTGCTTGCTGTAGACAAGTTCACTGGACAGACCCACCAGAGGATTCCATATGGATGGTAACCCCAGTGTCTATGGAATAAATCCTCTAACGAACAGTGGTGCATGTGATCCTTAGATTAGAGATCACTAAAGTACCTTGTGCACCGATTGGTGTAGTTTGACGCTAGCCCAACATAGTTCTCTTCAGAGCTATTAGAATGGCAGTGATTGGCTACATTGAGGTGTGTATCAAGACTATGGTGGTTTTACAAAGGATTCATCACTCCCAGTAGAGAGAAGTTATTTCACTACGAAATTCAGTAAATGGCAATGACACTAAATTTGTGGCCATAGTGGGATTGAGTTATTGCTCAATCCAATTTATTATCCAGTCATTAGTCTAGTAACTGAATACAAAGATATCAAGGATATATAAGGTTGACACTATTTATGTACCTCAACCTTGATGAGATAACGTATGATGAAAAGATTTGATTGAACAACAACCATATCATTGATAGGAAGCTATTTCGCTGAATTTGAATCTATTGAGTGGCCATGACGCTTTGCTAGGGGCCAATCTTGGTCTGTGTGTAGTGAGATGATTGATCGGTATCAATCGTGATACTACTCACTGTCGATATGATAAAAAGCCTACAGGTTGTAGGAACCATGTCGTGGCAAGCTCGGAATAACCAAAAAAAAATTATTGCCATAGCACTATTCCATTACCTAAGATCATGATTTCGACTAAATTAATCAACATAAATTAAAACAACCATACAAGGTTATGTGATATACCTCCCGTTGGTGGCTCTTTCTCTACATTAGAACTTTCAATACAGTTCACAGGTACTGTTTACTGATACTATTCATGATGTACTATTCATAGGTACTGTTCACGGGTACTGTTCATGGATACTATTCACAAGTACTTTCATTATCGATCCAACATAGGATCGAGTCCGTCGATATCCACACAAAGGCAAGCTCAAGATCACCATAAGATTGACTGCTAGATCAATCAGAGGGCATAAGTGAAGGTGGCGAAAATTAACATGAGAAAAACTCACAAGGTGGCTAGGGTTTGGCGTGAATGGGAGAGTTAATTTTCCTATTCAATTTGAAAAATTAACTTTATGAGAATTGCTCTATTAAATCAAAACCCAATGACCCTTTATATAGGCATGATTGGATTACAATCCTTTTAATTCCCATTTGAATTGGAATAGGTGATGTCAAATCTCTCGACATACCCAATCATGTTTGGTACATGAGGATCAACTTTGGCACCCTTATCCACCTTGTTGTTCCTAGGTGGTGTCATCACCGTGCTCTTGAGGTAGAGCCTGCCTAATGGAATAATTTTCTTTGAAACTCCAAGTACAATCAATACATGTCCGTAAAATTACTACCATCCATCCTGTTTCCTTTTGATGATCGATCGCTATGGGCGTCAACCCACTAAATGGATTTCTACAAGTATTAATTTTTACAGAGTTGATACTCTTTTATTAATTAATAAGGCCTTTTATCATTTAATATGCTCCCACTATTTTTATTCAAGTTAATAGCCCTCACTATTAAACTCGAGAAGGCACGTTGGTCTTCCTAGTGGGCCAAAATCCCATCATTCCTAATTTGACCTCTCACGGGGGCAAATAGACCAAAGTAGGATGAGTAGGTAGGCCACAAGCTCTAGCTTACACCATTTAATACCACCAACTTATTAAACTAAAATGTAAGTATTGTAGACAAACCAATTACACAATCCAATGGCACCAACCGTTGGCCTCAAGTGTAACTTTCGAATCGATGAATTTGGACACTACATGCCCATTCATGCATTTTAAATATGCACTACTCTACCATGCCTCTAGTTATACTTATCAACCCTTAGCGGAGGCAAATCCAACAAAGTACGCCTAGTTAAGTTATAACCCATAACCATTAAGGAAAAACTCCAATGGTGATTAACCTCCCAAAGGTAGAAATGGCTCCCTACAAGGGCAAGTGAGACCACGACGAATGATGGTTTGATTAATCCATGGGATGGAAGACTCGATTTATTTTTGACTTAATATCTTTTATGAGGGGCTCCTGCTTTAAAGTTCTCACCATTTTATTATCTTATTTAGCATGTTATTGTTTGGCATTCAACCTTAGCATGCTTCTACAAATAAGATACTCCATAAACTCGTGTTGGTACATGGCCATTCTAAACCAATTTCCTCGAGCTTAGAAGAAGTTGGTAGGTCACCCTAGGTTTATTTTTCTATTACAAAGAATGAAACATCTTCGGGATTCGTCACGCCTTCGCCTCATCTTCAAAGCCTAATCTACTTTACATATAAATTTAAAGAAACCTAGAGTTACATTTGAGGGGATTTAGATGAGAAGAGAATTTACATTAAAGAATGGGTAGTAAGGTAGGACAGACAGACCCTATTTAAAAGAAACAAATTCAAAATAATAAAACCTAAGGTCTATGGTCGAGTACCAAACACCATGCATAATAGACACCAATCATATAATGCATAAATTTAAATTTACCATATTTGAATTGTTGGGTAAATTTCACTTTATCCCCTTTAATTTTGTAGAGTTTTTATTGGTCTCTAAACTTTGTCAATTTATAGTTTAGTCCCTGTCTAGTTTGAAAATTGACTAAACAGTCAAGAATAGCGACAACTTATTCTTCTATTGATGGCTAAACATAAAACTTCAAAATGTTTTTCTCCATTCCCTAAAATACCCTTATCCTGTAGCAATGGGATAAGTCCTTTTCAACCCTCTAATTCCCACACGAAGGATTGCGGGGTTTATCCTCATCGACGAAAACAAGCATTAAACCCTAGTAGCCTAAAACGGGTCACTCTCACTAGGCCCAAGCACGTAGTGCAAGGCCCATAAGTCCCAAGCAACTAGGAACATTAGTGCCTAACCTTGTCTTGCCAAGGCAAGCCATTGCTGCATGCTTGCTTGCGGTATTGGGGCAAAGTGTTGCACGCTTGCATACAGTACGCACCATGCGCTAGGGGATACTGCACTATAAGGCGCACACCCTCGAAAGAGGGCCAAGTGTGCATAAAGGCACGGCCAAGGGCCCTTGGGCAACCTGGTGGCACGTGGCATGAGTAACTAGGAGTAGCCATGAGCGACAATGTGAAACAGAAGGGAGTGTTATGCACGCCAACGCGCTGCAAGAGAGATGCTGGGGCCAGGTTACGCACAGCCCTGTTCGAGTGGCTGTGTGCAACCACGCACAGCCATGGTCAGGATGGCTGTGTGCAGTAGCACACAGCCATGAAGAAAGGGGCTATGTGCACCAACACGCAACCATGGACTACCGCGCGTACCTTCAAAAATCAGCCACCATCTTTAGGGTTTTCGAAACCCTAATCAAACCAATCTTCAAAGAAACTTCATCAACAAAATCAAATCAAAAATAGCATGTTTAAAATTAAAACCTACACATGCCAATCTAGTACCCAATCACATACATGCAATTAATAGCCAAATCGAAGCTCTGATACCACTTGTAAGAACCATGTCGTGGCAAGTGCAGAATAACAAAAAAAAAAAAAAAAAATTCCTACCAAGGCATGATTCCATTACCCAAGATCATGATTTCAACTAAATTAATCAACATAAATTAAAACAACCATGCAAAATTATGTGATATAACTCCCGTTGGTTGCTCCTTCTCTTTATTAGAACTTTTAGTACTGTTCACTGGTGCTGTTCACAGGATACCATTCATAGATACTGTTCATGGATACTGTTCACAGGTACTGTTGTTGGGTACTATTCATAACTACTTTGTTATCGAACCAACGTAGGATCAAGTCCATTAGTGTCCACCAAAGGTAGGCTCGAGATCACCCTATGATTGATTGCTAGGTCAATCGGAGGGCTTAAGTGAAGGTGGCCGAAATTAGTGTGAGAAAAACTCATAAGGTGGCTAGGGTTTGGCGTGAATGGGAGAGTTAATTTTGCTATTCAATTTGAAAAATTAACTTTATGGCAATCCCAAATAAGAATCCAATAAGGATTGTAAATCCTTAATTCCAATTTGGATTGGATTACAATCCTTTTAATTCCTATTTGAATTGGATTGCAATCCATGATATAAGAGAATAGAATATCTCTTAAAGATATTCTCCTTAAATATGAATCCTAATTAAATAAATATTCCTATTTATTTAATTCCTATATAAATACATATTCTAATTAAATAAATATTACTATTTATTTAATCCATATATATTTATCATATTTAATATATGAGTTTAATATATATTTAATTAAATTAAATATATATTCTCCATATTAATTAAAATTAATATGATTCCAAATTTTGCTAAAAAATTCAACCCGTTAGCAAAATTACCAAAGTGCCCTTCTCGCCCATAATGACGAAAATGCCCCTAGACTCCCAAATTACCAAAATACCCTTTTTGGCCCAAGGACAATATTGTCCTTCCATTTCCGTTTCTCACTTAACTACTTTCTATGTGTTTGACTTAAAGGCTCTTCACTTTGCCACTAGTGTCCCAATAACTAATTAAGCACTAAGTAATTAGTGTTTTCGTACACCAATCAAGATTGGCTTCTAGCAAGGCATCATGATTCCTCGATAAGTAAAGAATCAGCGATTTAGTCTTACCTTGTCTTCAATATGGTTACTGTGCAATTCGATCCATTTCATCATCTTTTATCTCATCAAGGTTTGAGGTACATAAATAATGTCTACCTCAAAAGCTACCTTAACATGTTCTATATTTGTTTCTTGAATCTGATGACTATAAAATTGGATTCGAGCACCAACTCGATTCCACTGTGGCCATGGATTTGAGGTCGTAGTTCTTTAACCAAATATCTCACCGAGATAAAATCTCCTGTAACTAGAAGTGATAAATGATTTGTTGATCCACCATAGCCATAGCGTACTTCTCGATGTAACCAATCATCACCGTTTTGGTAATCCCTAAAAGAGACAATTTTAGGCTAGTGTCAAATCACATAGATATTTACACACGGCGCTCTGGTGATCTCAAGTCGAAAGACCACATGCACCTCCATCTGTAAGAGGATATATTCCACAGACACTAGGTTTACCATCTCGTGTAGAATCCTCTGATGGGTCAATCCAGTGTACTTGCACAAGCAAGCACCCATGTGTTGCACCAGGTTGATGCCCATAACCTTGACATGTGAGATCTGTCACTACCTTTCGATAGGATCGTTCAACGTGATGATAGTCTCTCCATATAATATGTGTCCTTGGTTAGATTTATACTATGACTATGGACGATTTAAGAAGGGCCACCATTTGTGCTCATTGGGTTTTGACAATTAAGATTTATTACACTTAATTTCCTCGTCACTGCTTCCAACCTTTCTAAGGACATATACTATTTTCTTTACGCACAGTAAATAGATGCTACAGTATATGCTCATAAATAAGTGATGCCTTTTATTCATTAATTTGAAATAAGTTTACAAGAGCTAAACTGTTGGCTCTAGTGCACCTACTCTAACACAGGTCACACACGATGACGACATTTTGGAAGAGTATATTCATCTTTTAGATGAATGGGCATATTGGTAATTTTGTTGTGTAATTAAATTTACTGAGGTTATAGCCTATGTCCAATTTCATTATTGGAGTAATTTAGCAAAATTATAAATTTAGTTATTAGAGTTAATATTAATATTTAAACTAAATAATTAAATTGGGTTAATATGCAATTCTACCTAAAGTTTGGGTTGATGCTAAACTTGACGGGTGGAATGGATATTTGCTTTATTCTTTAAATAAAATAAAATTAGGTTTTACACATCCTAATTCATTTCTGGCCATGCAGTGCAATTGAAGAGAAAAATTTTCTCTTTTTCTCAAATCTCCTTCCAAAAGATTGGATTCCTTAAAGCCAAGAATTAATTCTAGCAAAATTAATTCTTGGTCATTGTTGTACTGTCTTCATGTTGACCACGTGAGTTTGATTCCATTCTCGAATCATAGCAAGATCGTATTCAGAGACATTGAAGGGGCCTTCAAACGTAGGTATAAACGAATCCTTGTATGGATTTTTATTGTTTCAATTTAAGCATGTAAAAAACAATATATATATATATTAGACCCTGATCTTGGCAAATTCAGAATAATTGATGAGCAAAAAATTTTGTTTTTCTACTGCCATCGTTCATCGATCTACTTACATTATGGACTCAAGCAAGTATCGAGGAGTTGGAATATTCGTTTTTGACGAATTTGTAAAGGAATTCGGTTTTATACAAAACGAAGATGAGCCTTATGTATATTTAAGATGAGCCTTGTGTAGTTAACGCGGTAATGGCGAGCAGCAATTACCGCTTTAACCATTACCTGCAAAACATGGAAACTAGGGACATGAGTGCTAATCACTCATTAAGTGTATTGATCATTTAACCCTATGCAACATTCTTAAACTTGGAAACATCTTATTTACTTGTACATGAACTAAACATTAATAGCATAAAATAACATATAATATGTTAGAGTAGATGCCCTAAAGCCAATCAATTATTGTAGAATTGACTCTTTGTAATAATGTTCATTAATCAATAATAAAAGGCATTTTATTCTATATCGCGATATATGTCCTTAGAATGGTAGAACCATGACGAGGGTATCAAGTGTTTGAAATCTTGATAGTGAGAACCCGATGAGCACATATGGTGGCCATTCTAGAAACGTCCGTAGCCCCAGTATTATTCTGAAGTAAGGGCACAGATAATACGGTAAGGCTATCATAGTGTTGAACGACCCTGTCGAAAGGCAGTGACCAATCTCACTTGTCAAGGTTGTTTGATGACAACTTGGTGCAACACATGGGTGCTTGTTGTAGGCGGATATACCGCAGCAAGTTCACTGGACTGACCCATCAGAGAATTTCATATGAATGGTAACCCCAGTGTCTATGGAATAAATCCTCTAACGAATGGTGGTGCATGCGATCCTTAAACTTGAGATCACCGGAGCGCCTTGTGCACCGATTGGTGTAGTTTGACACTAGCCTAACGCAGTTCCATTCAGAGCTGTCAATACAGTGGTGATTGACTGCATCAAGGAGTGTATCAAGACTATGATGAAAGGATCGAATTGTACGGTAACCATATCGTTGACAAGTAGCTACTTTGCTGAATCCGAATCTATCGGGTGGCCATGATGCCTTGCTAGGAGCCAATCTTGGTCTGTGTATTAGTGTGACGATTAATTGGTGCTAATCGCGATACTATACACTACCGGTATGATGAGGAGCCTATGGGTCATACACATAGAAGATAATTTAAGACTCAGAAAGAAAGAAGGGCATTTTCGTCTTTTTAGGCGAAAGGGTATTTTGGTAATTTCACAATGCAATTAAATTTGTTGAGGTCGTAGCCTTTATTTAATTTATTAGAAAAATTAAATAAGTGAAATTACGTTTAAATATGTGTTCGCATATATTTAATTAAATCATCATTATTGTTAAATGTTAATATATATATATTAAATATATATTAATTGATTTTAATTGAGATAATGATGAAATAAATATAAAATATCTAATTGGGAGTGTTTGGTAACATGGGGTGTTTGGGTTGGAGCCCAGGCCTATTCCATATGGGAATAGGGCATTAAAGTAACACTATAAAAGGAAAAGGTAATTGTAAAAGTGTGTGATTTTCATTATTCACTTTTTCCTTTGTAAAAGAGAAACACAGCAGCCCCATATTCCCTCTCCCATGGCAGACTTGGTTTTTACTTGAAATCAATTCTTCCTTTTCTTCTTTAATCTTAAAGCTAAGGAGGATCTAGCAAATCTCTCCTTAGTTCTTTGTGATTGTCTTCGTGTGGATTACATGGGTTCGATCCTACACTTGGGTCGGTAACAAAAACGTTCATTGACAAATTTGGAGGAGCCTCCAAATGTGCTTATGTTTTTCTAAACTCATAATTAATTTCTGCAAATTTGTATTTTAACATAAACTGTAAACTTGTACATTTGATCTTGGCTCTTTGGGAACGATCCTTGTATTATGATTTTTGTTTTTTCGCTGCGTATATGGACCGTTTCCTAACATAATATAACATAGCATATTCAGTTTATATCATAACGCATAATATAATTGATGTAATGCTTTCCTTTAATGTTCATGAATAATGTACTTCAATGCCATGCATATATAAATACATTTTTCTTTGAAAACTTTTTACTTTCTGCCGATTGGACTAAGCTGAGGCATGGATTACAGAACCTTGGGCCAATGAGCCAATCTTAACTTATAACACAGTCCCCATGGTCATGCACGCTGTGGACTATTCATTTTTTTTGGTCTAGACATGTGCATGAGTGAGCTCAGGTTCCCCATACATGACAACAGCTTCCATAAAACTTAAAAATCATTTTGTTCATGAAAATGCATGTCTATGTACCTTGAAAGCACTTTGCTCAAACTTGGGATCAAGTCCCCCTTTTTTTCATCATTAATATAATTGACATGCTCTAATCTTTAGAAACATACACTTTCCATATATGAACATATCATTTGATCATGACCATTTCGTGGATGCATAAAAAATTCATAGAAACATAGCATATTTAGGCTTGTTTATACATAAACAAGCTCATAATTAGGTAATACATAACATATTACACATAACCTCCATGGTCATTCATTACATCAAATATATATATGTTCATACAATCATTAAATAATCACAAAGATCACTCATTCAAACATCCTTCAAAACCCTTTAAGCATTATTTCCATACTTGGAATCAATCATACATTATTAGGCTAAAAAATAAATTAAGAAATTGGAAGCACTTTTGAGGTAGTCATATAACTCGATATATTCAAGAAGGCATATATCAAGTCATATACATTCGATTGATATGATATTTGTTAGAGTAAATGCCCTAGAACCAATCAATTATTGTAGAATTAACTCTTTGTAATAATGTTTATATATTAATAAAAGGCATATACTTCTATATCATGTAAATCATAATTGTGTGTATTGATATATATCCTTAGGATAGTACAACCGTGACGAGAGTATCAAGTATTTCAAATCTTGATAGTGAGAACCCTATGATCACATCTGGTGGTCATTCTAGAAATGCCCGTAACCCCAGTATTATTCTAACCAAGGACACAAATAATACGGTAAGGGTATCATAGTGTTAAACGACCCTGTCGAAAGTTAGTGACTGATCTCACTTGTCAAGGTTGTTTGCCAACAACCTGGTGCAACACATGGGTGCTTGCTATAGGCAAGTTCACTAGACAGACCCACCAGAGGATTCCATATGGATGGTAACCCAAGTGTTTATGGAATAAATCCTCTAACGAATGGTGGTGCATGTGATCCTTAGACTGGAGATCACCAAATCGCCTTGTGCACCGATTGGTGTAGTTTGACACTAGCCTAATGTAGTTCTATTCAGAGCTATCAATACAGTAGTATCGAAGTGTATATCAAGACTATGGTGGATATCTCATTGCATAATTCAGTAAATGGCAATGGCACCAAATTTATGGCCACAGTGGGATTGAATTGTTGTTCAATCCAATTTATTAATCTAGTCATTGGTCCAGTAACTAAATACAAAGATATCGAGAATAACTCAGGTTGACACTATTTCTATACCTAAGCCTTGATGAGATAATGTATAATGAAAGGATTTGATTGCACGTTAACCATATCATTGATAGGTAGCTACTTCGCTGAATCTGAATCTATCAGGTGACCATGATGCCTTGCTAGGGGCCAATCTTGATTTGTGTGTAGTGAGACGATTAATTGGTATTAATCGTGATACTATTCACTGTTGGTATGATAAGAAGCCTACCGGTCACACACTTAGAAGATAATTTAAGAATCAATTTGTGAAAGAGGCATTTCTGTTTTTTAGGACGAAAGGGTATTTTGGTAATGTCACTGTGCAATTAAATTTGCTAAGGTTGTTGCTTGTATTAAATTTAAATATTAAAATTAAAATTAGTGAGATTATATTTAAATATATGTACGCATATATTTAAATGGATTATTATTATTAATTAAATGTTAATATATTTTTATATATTAATTTATTTTAATTATAATAATAATTAATTAAATTTACAATACCATTAATGGGTTGTTTGGTTGCAAGGGTGGATTAGGGTTGGAGCCCATGGCTATTCCTAACTAGAATAGGGTTTTAATTATTGCACTATATAAGTGCAACTTAAAATTAAAACAAATATAACACTATTCAATAAAGAAAAACCCTAGCCACCTACCCCACTCTCCCTCTCATGCTCTTCTTCATTAAGTGGGGAAGAAAAAATTTCTTCTGGATTCTTGAAGCCATCAAATGGATCTAGCAAATCTCTTTTTGGTTCTTTGGATTGTCTTCGTGTGGATCAACGTTCGTGCAGTTCTACATTGAATCGCTAGCGAAATCAAATCAAAGACTTTTGAAAGAGCCTCCAAATGTACATAAGTGAATCTGAATCCTTGTATGGATTTGCTGTTAATTTGATATTACACAAATTTTATAATACACGTAAACAATATAATCGATACCTAGATTTTTTGGGATTGAGTAATTGATTGATTTGTGTGTGTAGAAAGAGATTAATAAGCTAAATGAATACTATGAAAGATAAACAAGAGAAAAAAGTTTAAAGTGGTTCTGGAAGTAATCTTGGATGTGAAGCAATTCTTACATCCACTGTTATTTTATTGCTGAGATTACAAAATAAGAGTAGCTCTCTATCTTTTTAGGAGATTTCTCATATATATCAAATTCGGGGTGAACAGTGACGGATCCAATTAATGACTTGTGGGGACTAGAGTCCCCACTCAACTTTTGAAAAAAAGTCCATATCTTATATTTATTTAAATTTTACACTTATAGAATTATGAGATTTTGGGAACAGCCCCCACGATTAGTTTGGATTTTATTTTTGTAAAACCCTATTTTTAATCCTAATATATATATTTCATATTTTTTTTTTTTTTTTTTTTATGCAAGAGGATCTGATAGTTTTTAAAAGTTTTATTAGGAGTGAAAATGAAAGGAATAAGAATTGTTGGGTTTGCATTTAACTGATGAGAGAAATCTGGGCATTTTTACATCAAAAAGCTAATGTGGCGAGGTCATGGTGAGAATAAGAGAATCTTGAGGCAATTTCATAATTCAAAGAAGTTGTTTTACATATAAATTGGGTTGTTTGTCAAAAATGAAGAAAAAGAAAGAAAAGTCCATAAAAAAGAAAGGAAGAAGAAGCAAAAGAAAAGGAAATGGGTTTGGTCAATTTTATCCATTTGATTTTTCTGCACTTGAGTTGATAGTACTTGAGAACCAGATTAAGATTTATGTTATTGACATATGTTCTTATGATAAATTTGCTGAGTTACAAGGAATTGGTGATTTGGTTAAGAATTTAGTTCAGTTTAAAAAAGAAATTTTGCATACGTTGGTGTATAAACTTGTGAAAGTTGTATTGGTTTTATCAGTTGCGATTGCAACCGTTGAAAGAGTTTTTTCTACGATGAATCTTGTGAAAAATCGGTTATGCAATCGAATGGAAGATCAATTGATGAATGATTGCTTGGTCATCTATATTGAGAAAGATGTATTTGATACTATTGACAATGAGATGATTATCTAACGTTTTCAGAATAAGAAAACTAGTCAAGGACAATTGTAAAAAAATTGTTCTATTTTTACAAAAATTATGTTTTTTTTAAGATATTTATTTGTATTTTATAACTTTTTATTGAAGCTCATTGTAATGGGAAAAAAAAAAGTGTAGTTAGAATGGTTTTAATTTTTTTTTTTTTTTTTTTTATATTTTGCCCCCAATGAGGGAGATTCCTAGATCCGCCACTGGGGGTAAAAACCTCTTATGTATATTGTTCTATAGGTAATCTTGGATGTGAAATAATTCACATTCATCCAGACACATTACGCTACATTTTTATCTAGGTGGATGAAGCAACCCTCATGGAAGCTGACATGTGGAAAGATGTTCAAGCCGCATTCTTTTTGGTGAAGCTATCCTCATGCAGGGAAAGCACATGGTCTTAGCAAAGGCGGCTTCATTTCCTCTTTTGCAAGCTTTGTCCTCTGAAAGTGGGTCCATCTGGTGGACACGTGTCTGGTCCTTATTCTGCATGTATTACCTTCCAACACATAGTAAGGCTAGATTTTATTCTTTAGTGGTGAAACAAGCCAATGTTTGCCTTTCTGTACGGAATTCGTTGATTAAGTTATTGTATAATTTGTTCAAATCAGGGGCGGATCCAGCCCACTTTTGGGTGGATCATAGCCCACTCTCTATTTTTTTTTAAATATTAATATATATAATTTTTAGATTTTGATCCACCCTAATAAAAATATTAATATATAATTAGTTTTTATTTTGGTCCACCCTAAAAAAAATTTTTAGATCCGCCATTGACTTCAAATTACTAATTTTTTTTTGCATGGTAATTATTATGTTCCGGTTGTTCTTGATAAACTGCATAATGTTTCAAAATATTTTATCGGTTCAACATGTAAAATAGATGGAAGAAAAACTCAAGTGTTAATTCATATTTATATTACATGCATTTTATTGTTTCATTTCTTAATTTCATCTTCCATGTAAGTACGTCGTTTATATTTCTACTTGCATGTTGTTGGTATACTTGTATTGCTTAATTCAGCCATTAAATTGGAACTTCAGTGCGGAATAATGGTTTGATTCAAATACTTACTGATGGTTGATGATGTTTAGTGCATGTTTGAGATAGAAAATTGGGTGAGGTCTTTTGTAAGTTGCCTTGCATGAATGACCACCACTTAAATAGCCAAAGATCATATTTCATGCAATAGCTACTTATAATCTCCTTCTGTAAGTATGGCATAATAGTCATAATATGTATTATCGTTGGAATATGAAAACTGTTGACATGTTTCAACATTTTTATATGGGTATAATCGACCTTAAAAAAAAATGGGGGTTTACGGTCATATTTTTGAAACCTGTTGGAGGTATTGGCAATAGTTGGAACACAAGGGCGTTATTAAATTATTCATTTAATAAATAAATAAATCAAACATTTCATAAAAGTTGAATCACTGGGAATGGAAGATTCAAAGCAAGATTTGCCCAGAACAGTAAAATTGGGCGACTTGTATATAACTAGAAAAAAGGACGCAGAATTGATGGGAAAGACATGATTGTTCTGAATAGAGATGGGTTTTGTCTCGTCCGCAAAGAGGATTAATGAAAATAATATTTTTTTCACAGTTGATTTAGTAGGGCAGAACAAAGCAGGTATGTTTGTTTAGTTGAGTTTATTATTATGGTGAAATTTTGCAATCTCAGTGAGATCGATGTGTATATTTAAGCACACCGTCCAAGCATTGATTGGGATGTTTTTTATGAGATTTCGTTGTTGTTTTAAGACTTATTATGATGATCTAACATTGTTGAATTTGTGTTAATTTCGGTGTTTAACTATTTAAATTTTGCAATGTTAGTGAGAATGTTATAGTTTTTCTTTTAATTTTTTGATGAATTGGCATACAATACTTATCAATAATTTGCTTGAGATTTCCTTCAATCTGTGCAATTTAAATACTAAAAAAAAGGATAAAGTGATGAACCTTGAACCAACTCTTATCACTTAGTCACAATTTGTTGATACCAATCGTCAGTTGCTGACGTAAAACGTCTGGCGGATAAATTCATGGAGTGGATTGAACGTCAGAAGTCCATGCATGAAGCCCAAAGGTGCTAAATTAGTATGTCTCATTCAAATGGCTATAACTTTTGATCCAAAAAGAGTTACGGGGCCTGTAAGATACCATTGGAAAGCTTATTTCAAGCCCTTCAATGTTAATTGGTTAGAGGTCATTTTTTAGGTCAAAATCCACCATTTTGGCATTTTTCAGTGTTGTTTTTGTTGTTTGCAAGTTTTTTCCTATTTTATTTCGGGTTTTCTTGTTTTAATTAATTTAGTTTTTGTTTCCTTTGTTATTAGGAGTCTTATTAGGGTTGGTTGTCACCCTATATAAACTTATTTTTCGTTTTGGATGTCATTCAATAAATTATTCAATTTTTACTTCAGATTTTGTGGTTTAAGTTTCTAAATTGAGATTTGTGTTATCAATTCTAAAGGTATAATCGTGTGCTAGTCTTGTTTATCATGCTAACTCGCTGCATTAGTTGGTATCAGAGCAGGCAAAATTCGTTTGATCTAATGGTAGGTGATGAAGTTGTAGGAGGCGGTGGTTCTCATGACGAAGATTAGGGAGCTGAAACCTCGCAAGGGGTGGTGTTGAGGGCTTTGGAGCAACGAATCGATCTCAAATTCAGCGTTTGGAATGACGTTTTGACGAAAGGCAATGTACCGAGGATGATGCCGCTCATGGACGACCTATTGGCAGACCTGTTTTTGCAAATAGACTTAGACAGCTAGTTTACATGGAAGAGTCAGACGAAGAAGATGGTTATCATGAAGAACCTAAAAGGAACATGGGGTATGGTAGAAATTAGTATGGTGATAGAGACTCCAACGAATTCAGATTAAAGGTAGATATCCTTTGCTTTAGAGGAAATTTAGATATTGAGAAATTTTTGTATTGAATGGTAGAAGTAGATAGGTTTTTTGAACATATGAAGATCCTAGAGGGGAGAAGGGTGAAACTGGTCGCATGTAGATTGAAAGGAGGAGCTTCTACATGATGGAAAATATTACAAGCTAGATATTTACTCATGGGAATTACCAGACACAATGGGAATTTCTAAGACATTTAACATGACGGATATTTACCCATTTCACTTTTCTGATGAACCCTTGTATCCCGATGCCTAACTCAACTCAAGGTTGAGTTTTTCTTAAGTGAAGGAGACTGACGTAGAATGTCTAGCGGATGAATTCATGGAGCAAGCTTAACGTCAGAAGTCCATGCTTAAAGCCCAAAGATGCTAAATGAGCATGCCCCATTCAAACGGCCATAACTTTTTATATCCGAGAAGAGTTACGGGGCCCGTAAGATACCTTGGAAAGATTATTTCGAGCCCATTAATATTAGCTGGTTGGAGGTCGTTTTTGTGGTCAAAATCATGGTTGTTAGTATCCTACGATACCCGATACGTATCATACGATACGATTCGATACAGGTCGTCAACGATACGTATCAGAGAGTGTATCATAAACCTTTCGATACATTGATATGTATCCTCCAATACGATACGTACCCGTTCGTATCCTTAAAAATATCGATATAAATCGATACTACTTTATTAATTTGGGCCAAAGGTCCAAAAAAAATTTCAGGTCGAAACCGGGTCACCCCAACCCGATTCACTAAAACCTATCCAAATTTACCCATTTTGCATGGAGAAAGTGAAGAGGAATATGTATTGCCCATTTTACATGATAATAATAATATAAGTGGAGATATAGATATTGACATTGATCTTGGAATTTTGTGATTAATTTTGATTATGTAATACCGTAATTTAAAGCCAATAATACCACAAAATTCTTTAATTAATCTTGGGGATGAAATTAATTTTTAGAAAATTTTGATTATTTTATTAATTTTTTTGAAAAAGGTGTATCTTACGATACGATACGATACGCGATACCCAATTCAAAAAATTAGGTTTTCGATACACAATACGATACACGATTTGATAACCATGGTCAAAATCCACTGTTTTGGCGTGTTTCGAGACTGTTTTAGTTGTTCGCGTGTTTTTTCCTATTTTATTTCGGGTTTTCTTGTTTTAATTTATTTAGTTTTTGTTTCCTTTATTATTATGAGTCTTATTAGGGTTGGTTGTCACCCTATATAAACTTATTTTTCATTTTGGATGTCATTCAATAAATTATTCAGTTTTTAATTACTTCAGATTTTGCGGTTTAAGTTTCTAAATTGAGACTTGTGTTATTAGTTCTAAAGATGTAGTCGTGTTCTAGGCTTGTTTATCACACTAACTCGCTGCATCAGTTTCGATATATGATCATTGGTTGTATATTTTGTGGTTTGTGTGGGGAAGTACCAAAATACTACAAACTTTTGAAGAGATTTTGAAGATGTGTATTCTTGTTAAAGACTGGAAGCCTCTGTATTTGATGTTCTGCCTTCATTCCAAGCAATCATATAATGGAATTGGTGGAGTTTCAAGTGATGTTTGGAACCAGATTGGTCTTTACTTGTAAATTTCCAGATGATTCGTAGTTTGCAATCACTCAAAACTAATTAAGATGTGTACATAAAATGAATAGTGTTTCATGATTATCAATGTGGACGAGGATTGCAAGTATGGTGTCAAAAAATTTATTATGTTGTTTTTTTACTCCAGTTTAATTTATTATTAAGGTGAAATTTTGCAATTTTAGTGAGATGTGTATATTTAGGTTGTATGGTGGAAAAATATAAATTGTCATGATTCGTTGCGGTTTGATTAGCTAATAAAAATTTTGCATGATGGTTAGTATTTTTTTTTTTTTTTTTTTTGGGTAAGAGGATCATAAAAAGAATAATGAATTACAAGAGAGAAAAACCCCAACACTTCATCCTTAGCAATTAGTAAGAGGCAAAGAGACTCAAAAGAAAACAGTAAAACAAGACAAGATTTACAAACCAAAACAAATTCTTGAATCCAAAGAAAAGGCAGGAGACAGGAACACCTATACAAAACAATCCACAGTCCACACCGAGGCCCTCAAAACCAAGACAACCAACAAAAACAACAAGAGAGCAGAGAAAGGAATCAGCATTAGGCAAAGAAGTCAGCAGCTTCACACATAAGCAAAACAGAAATTCAAACCGCCCAGACAAATCAATCATCACCACCCAAAGACCCACCCAGTTGACACTAACAGCAAGCAAAAGGCCAATAGCAAGCAAAAAAAGGAGGAGCCTTCAAGACACGGGCAACCTACCTAGAAACCTAAACAAATCTCCATAAGGCTTTTGAGAAGCAAACAGCGCAACACCTCCAAATAATCATACCATCCCTATCATAAGCCCAAGTCTCCCAAAAGGCAGACATCATAACACACCAATAACCAACAAAAAATCCACAACTATAGGATACAAGAATGATCCCTGTATTTCTCACCAATGCAGCATCTAGAGATACCCCATTCCTCCAATAAATTACAGACATGCACAATGTTCTTAAACTTAAAATTAACCAACCTAAGCCTAACAACTGACATGATTTGAAGCTTAACCCATTGGGGGCTGTGTTTGTCACTATTAAAAAGCCGCAATTTTCTCTCTTTCCAAATCCAGTAAGTCGTAATAGCTATAAGGAGGCGACAAACAATCGATGTAGCTTTTGTTGCCCTTAAGATTACACGAACACCAGTCAATGGAACTTTGCCAATCTCCTATAGGAACTCTAAACTTACCCTTATCTTATCTTGGACCTTACGTCAAAAGTACATGCAAAGAAAAGGTGGTCATGGGAGTCCATAAAACCGTTACAAAGAACGCACTCCATGCAAGTCATAGTCACCCACCTCTTCATCTGGTCTTGTGTAAGTAATTTACCTTTAATAGCTAACCACATAATGAAAGAGTGGAAAGGAATGTTCTGACCAAACCACAGAAGATCATGCCAAGAGACTTTAAAGCCACCTAAGGACAAGTCCCAGCAAGCTTGTCTCACAAAAAAGCACACTAGTTTACCTTTGTCCTCCAAAAGATCTCATCTCTATTAACAGCAGTAGGGATTGAAGGAGACTGATTAACAACCTAGGAGAATCTATCACGAATTACCTCTAGCCAATTCCATTGCCTGTTAAGAATAATCTCACCAACCTTGGCTGTAAGGCCCATTCTAGCCTCATAGATCAATCTCTTAGGGATAATCCCATCCAAAGGACCAAGAAGATGCCAATTATCATGCCACAAAAAAATAGAAGCCCCACTACCCAACTTGGACCCAATGTGGTTTGAACCTCATCCCTTAAATTGAGAATCTTCCGCCAACTCCAACTAGCATCCCACGGCACCTTCACATTCCAAAAACTCCTACCTTTTAATTGAAATGTGTTAATCCATTTCACCGATAACGAGTCTTTATTAACCACAACACTCCAAAGATGGGAGATCATAAGAGAATAATTCCATACTTTCAAAGGTGCCTAAACCCCCATTTGCCTTTGGCACACATAAATCCTTCCAAGCAACTTTAACCTTACCATTAACAAGCTCATTCCCTGACCAAATGAAGCTTCTCATCAGTTTTTCCAAAGCTTTGGTCACAGAACTCGAGAGAATGAAAGGGATGCCCAATAAACTTGCATCGAGGAAAGGACAGTGATAACAAGCTGAAGCCTCCCAGCATAGGAAAGGAACTTATTCTTCCACGACTTCAACCTTTTTTTCATCTTCTCAATGAGAGGAATGCAATCATTGTGCTTAAGCCTTACGGTAATCAGCGAAACCCCCAGATATCTAACAGGGAAATGACCTTTAGAAAAACCCATAATGTCTCTAATATGAGTACGAATCTCTTCCTTGACATTGCAAAAAAATATAGCATTTTTGAAGGGATTGGGCTTTAAACCGGAGACTTGAGGAAAGTCTGAAAGAGCATCGTTAATGATCGAAACTGAATAAGTATCTCCATGGTAGAAAAGAAACAGATCATATGTAAAACAAAGGTGACTAAGATTTAGCTTCTCGCACCTAAATGGTACTTGAAGCCATCATTCTCCTAAATTTTACTACAAACCAGCGCAGTGAGAACTTGAACTCACCATTAACAGAGACAGAGAAGGACGCAATAGTCACAAATTTACGGATCCACTGAATCATTCGAGGAGGGAAACCAAACTTACCAAGAATATGAATCAGGAAACTCTAGTTACACTATCATAAGCTTTATGTATGTCAACCTTAAACGTGCATCAGGCAACCCCTTTATCTTTATGATAATTGCTGAAGATCTCTTATGCAAGCATAATATTGTCATCACTTATTCTTCTACCTGGAATAAAAGTATTTGTTGTGAACCAAGAAACTAATTACCATAAAAGTTGTAGTTTGTTTGATTTTGGGGACTTTTATAGAATTATTTAGAGAATGTGGGGATTAGGGTTGTATAATTATGCTATAGGTGTAAATTCACAGGCTACAATAGTAGTATTAGAACTTTTCAATCTATGCCCTAATGCAAAGAGTGCCAAAAATTGTAGGTCTTCAAAAGAAGAGGGCAATGATGAGAGGACGCTTCTTTGTATGTAAAAAATATCTATGCCCATGATCGTATTCAAGATATCTGAATTAATTTCATCGTAATAACATGTGAGACTCCTATTGATATGCCTGGTATGCAATATTATGTACAGGAAAGTGAGATGGGGTGGCATACAACCAATGCAATATTACTTGCCTGAAGATGAAAGCTCCTCATCAATATATACAAAAAATTGAGGACCAATTAAATATTGTCCTTGAGAAATGAGAAATGAAATAAGAGAAGATTACCAAAAAGCGGCTTAATTTATAAATATAGAATATAAAAAATAGTGAACATTTTACAATTATAAAGTATGTAAGTTTTGATGACAAAAAAGAGTGGACATTTTATAAGTTTAGAGCAGCAGTTGATGTGATATTTCTAATTCTCTGAGAGATATCAATGATCCCATTATAAGTTGCAGTATGTTACTCCGGTCATTTTGCATATCTCATGCAGTATGTGACAAAAAAGAGTGGACATTTTATAAGTTTAGAGCAGCAGTATGTTCTATAGAAATGGTCGACGAAAACCTATGTCGATACCAGGAACAAGACCAATGCATTCGACATCACTTTTGGATTTCTTTTGCATCTTCAACACATGCATTCAGACATGTTTGGGTAGCACTCAATAATACTAATGACCTGTAAACACACAATATTAATGATAATATGCCAGTAAACATACGATATTGTAGAACATGTGTCAATCCCAACACCCATTCCTTAAACAAACAAAAATTGGAAAACAAATTCAGCTGAAACATTCAATATATTTGTTTAAAGCAAGACAAATTTGAGTTTGTTGTAAACTACTGATGATATCTTATTTCAAGTACTAAGAGTGAGCAGTGGATGTAATTATCATGTGAAGACATGAAGATACAATTATGTTATCAAATTTTTAATTCTCAAGCAAAATGACGAAAATCTAGATAAAGCATAGGATAAATGTCAACGAAGCAATTAGATGTTGATATAAGCTTTAAAAAGAAATTCTTGTACTCCAGCAATACATAGTACCAGGATTAAAATTGCGGAATTATGGTGAAGTTCATTCAAAATTGTATTCATTCATTTGGTACAGCTATCTATACACATGGAAAGAATCTTAAAAAGCATTACTGTACAAGAATCTTATAATAAAAAGACAAATGCAAATAGGTGGGTTGAAATAACACAGCATACATAAATTGACATAATTAAATGGGTTGACAAATTTGTACAGCATAAGGTGGTACAGAATCTTATAATAGCAATATTATCAAGTTACCATACAGAATTTTATAATAGCAATATTATCAAGTTACCATACAGAATCTTCAGTAAAAGTCTCGGTACAGAGAACTTTGGACTGAGTCATACATTTACACAGAATTCAGGAAACAGATAAATAGAATCCTACCATAGTTATGCACATGAGAGGATGCCTTTTGTTATTAACATTATATTTTATATAGTTTTGGATCATGGAAAAGAAAACAATGAACGAACGAGTGAATAACAACTTGACCTATTGAAGTTTATACTCTTACTACTATGAATTCCTCCCAAAATCATGACAACTTAGGCTAACTTATTCATAATTAAAAAGAAAACAACATAAATGCAAAGTTTTGTTCATGAAATAGTGCTACAGTCATCCACAACAAATCTTGACATATCCATTTAGCTAATTCTTCATCTTCCTACCGATCAATCTATTTAGGCCACAGGATTGCAAAAATTTCCACTAGAGATTTGCCCTTGTGGATTGACTAGGGTTAAGTTGGCACACAGGAAAAAAGAATAACAAAGTTGGAAAATTTTAGAACTTATATTGTTTATTTTTGGATTCAATGGTCAAATTTCTCACATTATATAGAAATCCAAAGTGAGCCTACTATCCACGGGATCATCAACTATGTTCATAGATGAAAAAAATATGGTATTCACGTTAAAAAACAAAACATTGCATGAGGCAATTCAGTAACTTAAAGGAGGATACTAATATTTCAATTAAAAAATAGAAGTTTAAAAATGAATCACATAAGAGTTCAGCTTTTTGATAGGAAAATTCGTGTTTTAGAGCAAATAATAAAGAAATTTATCATATAAGACTCTACAACTCCGATGAACCAAATAGTCAAAGAAAAAATTAGTCGAGCAAAGATCTTTCTGCTTTGCAAAATTTGATTCCTTTTATTCAGTTTGAGTTTAAAACCAGATGTCACCCTGATAGGAGTTTGAAAGTCTTGGGTACTCGTAACCTTCCAGTCCAGAACTCACATCATTGCAGGATCAAGTTCCCATCTACTTCCATTCTCATAACCTGTTTCAGTTAATTGTTTGTATTTAGTGACTGAACTAAATCCTGTGTCCACAATTAACACCCGCACCTATGCTTGTGACATCAGTATATACCCATTAGAATTTCAAAGTTAGACCTGCTGATTAAATATCTATTGGATGTTGCTTAACTTATAGGGATTTGTTGGAAGAATCAAAATAGGAGATACAGAGTTGCCATAATATTCTAAAACAACATTCTTTAGTTACATAATGGATGAAGTGCCTTAACTTATTGGTTCGATACACAAAAGTATTACCTTTTGTGTGAAACCTAGGTAGCTGCCACGTATGTCTGGATCCAACCCGCTAGATTCATCAGCTGTAAATGAGCGAACATTCATTTCATATACATCAAGATCTTTCTGCAAATAATTTGATATGTGTACCATTATCAGCTCACCATCAAAACACATATATGAGAAACACAGAGAAAGAGAGACAGGTTTGCATTTTCAAATTTTAATCTCATAGAAAAATTTGTCAAAAAGAAAAAGAATCTTCACATGACTGAAGACCTATGTAATTTTTCAGAGTACCTGTGGTACATTAATAGAAGTATGTCAATAGCATTAACAATAATCCAGTAAAATAGGTGTTTGTAATTTAAACAACAATGGTTCCTGCCAATTAAACTAAAGTTGGCCCTTAGAATTTTCTTGATTGAGTTACCTTTTTCGAACTTTATTACAAATGTTAGAAAATTGGAAACTCAATTCATGATAAATGTTACAAATTTATATAACTGAAACCTAATCATTGAATATTAAAAAGCAAGATTAACATAACCCATAAACATAGATAAGAGATATGAGAAACCCATCAGCAATATGTGCATGTGCCAGATGTCTCCGGTTTTATTTACATGGGGACCCAAAGGTAGCTCAATCATTCCACCATCCAAACTGTGTCCTCTGAAAATTTATTTCACCAAACAGCAATATGTAACACTTTAGAACTTCATGTCCACTAAGAAAAGATCTAATGGTTTCATTAACTATTGGATCAGAGCAATCCACCACAAGTATCAAGAAATGCTTATGCATTCATCAGAAATCTTAATAGTTATGAAAGAACTCTCTACCCACTCTCTCCTTATTTCGTTACATTCATGTAAAATAGGATTCCATTCACTATCAACACAAGAAAACCGTATATTTCATTCACTGTCAACAGAAGAAAACCACCAAAGGTATGCATAACCCACTTTCAAAGGTATGCAATCGAATAGATAAAAGGAAAAGGATTTCACCTAATGGAAAGTGATAAACAAAGCACAGCATCCATTTCTCCTCTCGTTAAACAACTCTTAATTAGAGAACCAAACGAAGAAGCAATCTAAATAGGAAAAGTTATAAATGATTATAAAGGAAATATATACATATGGCTTCTTCACCAACTATACAAACCATATATAGGCAGCAATCTAAATACGAACTTACCGATTCAAGTGTGAGAAATTATTGTTGGAGTGATTCACTGGTTTGTTTGCGAGAGGCAGGGGGGACTAGGTAGCGGCGAAGAAGGGATTAGGGCTGGCTGTGAGATCGTTGAGTTATATAGCATGAAAAAATCTATTGACCCCCCTAGGTAATGCCTTTATTAATTAACCCCCTAGGGAGTTTGGAGTGTCGGGAAGTGTTTGGAAGGTGATAACTTTGCGATCCGATATCCGATCGGGAAGATTTTTTTTTTAAACCGCACGGATTTCGACATAGAATACAATGGACAAGCTCCAAAGGAGCTTGGGGGCTTGTGACGAGCCCAAAAAATGAGTTTTCTGGTAAAAATTAATCTTTTCCTTAAAATCAAATTTTCGGAGCTTATTTTTTTCATTAAGCAAATAAATTAAAATTTCGATTCCACAAGCAAAACCATATCTCTCGTATCCAAATATTGTATTGGATGTAATTTTAGGATAATCTGAGTTATTTGAAATACATATAATTGATACATGTAATAAGGTAGGAGTAATCTCAAAACTATAGAGTTATCCAAGTGCTTCAGAGCTTTACTTAGATTTTGACTCCGAGGTCAAAGGTTCAAGATGCAGTTGTGCAAATTTTTATCAGGCATGTAACTTTTTCATTGGTTGATATTTGCAAACAATGGCGCCCAAAAATGTCCACCACCGACACTGCCTACCCCGACCATCAGCACGTGCAACCACCCTTGATCTTTACATTGAATACTATGCATTTTGGGTCGGGGTCTGTTGCGTTGTACTTCTAAAATCCCCATTTGAATTGTGGTGTACAGAGTTGGGGTGCACGCTTTTGGTGCGGAGCGGCAACCTTACTTTCGCGCACGGTAGGGGCGTTCGGGACATCGAGGGACGATCTTTTTGGGGGTTGTCGTTTTGATTTGATTTTTTGGATGGTGGTGGGGAAAAATGCGAGGAACGAAACGCAGCAAGAACGGACCGATTCGGACGAGCAGATCTTTTTTAATGATTTTTCGAAGATTAAAACTTTGGAAAATCGTAAAAAATCGAATACTATGCATTTTGGGTCGGGGTCTATTGCGTTGCGCTTCTAAAATCCCCATTTGAATTGTGGTGTGTAGAGTTGGGGTGCACGCTTTTGGTGCGAAGCGGCAACCTTGCTTTCGAGCACGGCAGGGGCGTTCGGGACATCGAGGGACAATCTTTTCGGGGGTTGTTGTTTTGATCTGATTTTTTGGATGGTGGTGGGGAAAAATGCGAGAAACGAAACGCAGCAAGAACGGACCGATTCGGACGAGCGGATCTTTTTTAATGATTTTTCGAAGATTAAAACTTTGGAAAATCGTAAAAAATCGAATACTATGCATTTTGGGTCGGGGTCTGTTGCGTTGCACTTCTAAAATCCCCATTTGAATTGTGGTGTGCAGAGTTGGGGTGCACGCTTTTGGTGCGGGGCGACAACCTTGCTTTCGCGCACGGCAGGGGCGTTCGGGACATCGAGGGACATCTGATTTTTTGCATGTTGGTGGGGAAAAATGCGAGTCTGTTTTGTTGTGCTCCTACAATCCCCATTAGAATTGTGGTGTGCAAAGTTTCTATGCACGCCCTTGGTGTGCAGCAAAAACCCTCCTTTAGTCTATGGTAGGGGCGTGCGGCACACCGAGGGACGATCTTTTCGGAGGTTATTTTTTTGATCTGATTTTTTTCATGGTCGTGGAGAAAAAAGCAAGGAACCAAATGTGAGAAGAATTAAAAAAACACATACTATGCATTTGTCGTCGGGGTTTTTTTTGCTGTGCTCCTAAAATCCCCATTTGAATTGTGGTGTGCAGAGTTGGTGTGCACGCCCTTGGTGTGTAGCGAAAATCTTCGTTTGGTGTACGGCAAAGGCGTTCAGCATACCGGGAGGACGATCTTTTCGGCGGATGTCGTTTTGATCTGATTGTTTGCATGGTGGTGGAGAAAAGTGCAAGGAACGAAATACAGAAAGAATAAAGTGATTCGCACGAGAGGATTTTTTTTAATATTTTTTTAAGAAAATTTTGGAAAATCGAAAAAAATCACATATTATGCATTTTGGGTCGGGGTCTGTTTTGTTTTGCTCCTAATCCCCATTTGAATTGTGGTGTGCAAAGTTGGTGTGTACGGCCTTGGTGTGCAGCGAAAACCCTCTTTTGGTGCATGGCAAGGGCGTGCGACATACCGAGGGATGATCTTTTCAGAGGTTATCCTTTTGATCAAATTTTTTTCATGGTGGTGGAGAAAATTGCAAGGAACCAAACGCAAGAAGAATGAAGCATTTGCACGAGCGTATTTTTTTGATGATTTTTTGAAAATTAAAACTTTGAAAAATCGTAAAAAATCACATACTACGTATTTTTGGTCGGGGTCTATTTTGTTGTGCTCGTAAAATCCCCATTTGAATTGTGGTGTTCATAGCTGGTGTGTACGCCCTTTGGTGTGCAGCGAAAACCCTCTTTGTGTGCATGGCAATGACGTGCGGCACACCAAGAGACGATCTTTTCGGAGGTTATCCTTTTGATCTTATTTTTTCTATAGTGGTGGTGAAAAATGCAAGGAACCAAATGTAAGAACAATAAAGTAATTCACACGAGCAGGTTTTTTTTAATGATTGTTTGAAGATTAAAACTTTGAAAAATCATGAAAAATCACATACTATGCATTTTGGGTCAGGGTTTGTTTTGTTGTGCTCCTAAAATCCCCATTTGAATCGTGGTGTGCAGCGAAAACCCTCCTTTGGTGCACGGCAGGGGCGTGCCGCACACCGAGGGACATTTGTTCGGAGGTTGCCCTTTTGATCTGATTTTCTGCATGGTGGTGGAGAAAAATGCAAGGAGCCAAATGCAAGAAGAATGAAGCAATTCACATGAGCGTATTCTTTTTAATGATTTTTTGAAGATTAAAACTTTGGAAAATCATAAAAAATCACATACTATGCGTTTTGGGTTAGGGTTTATTTTGTTGTGCTCCTAAAATCCCCATTTGAATTGTGGTGTGCAGAGTTGGTGTGCACGCCCTTAGTGTGCAATGAAAACCCTCCTTTGGTGCATGGCATGGCCGTCCGGCACACCGAAGAACGATTTTTTTGAAGGTTGTACTTTTGATCTGATCTTTTACATGGTGGTGGAGAAAATGCAAGGAACCATACGCAAGAAGAATAAAGCAATTCGCACGAGCGGATTTTTTTTAATGATTTTTTGAATATTAAAACTTTGGAAAATCGTAAAAAATCACATACTATGCATTTTGGGTCAGGGTTTCTTTTGTTATGCTCCTAAAATCCTCATTTGAATTGTGGTGTGTACAGTTCATGTACACACCCTTGGTGTGCAGGGAAAACCTTCCTTTGGTGCACGATAGGGGTGTGCAGCACACCAAGGGATGATCTTTTCGAAGGTTGTCCTTTTGATCTGATTTTTTGCATGGTAGTGGAGAAAAATACAAGAAACAAAATGAAAAAAGAATGAAGCAATTTGCACCCAACGGATTTTTTTTAATGATTTTTTGAAGATTAAAACTTTGAAAAATCGTAAAAAATCACATACTATGCATTTTGGGTCGGGGCTTGTTTTGTTGTGCTCCTAAAATCCCCATTTGAATTGTGGTTGGTATGCACGCCCTTGGTGTGCTGCGAAAACCCTCCTTTGGTGCACGGCAGGGGTGTGCGGCACACCGAGGGACGATCTTTTCGAGGGCTGTACTTTGGATCTGATTTTTTCTATGGTGGTGGAGAAAAATACAAGGAACCCCACGCAAGAAGAAAGCAGTTCACATGAGCAGATTTTTTTTAATGATTTTTTGAAGATTAAAACTTTGGAAAATCGTAAAAAAATCACATACTATGCATTTTGGGTCAAGGCTTTTTTTGTTCTGCTCCAAAAATCCTCATTTGAATTGTGGTTGGCATGCATGCCCTTGGTGTGCTGTGAAAACTCTCCTTTGGTGTATGGTAGGGGCGTGCGGCACACCAATGGACAATTGTTTTGAAGGCTATCTCTTTGATCTGATTTTTTTCATGGTGGTAGAGAAAAATACAGGGGACCAAATGCAAAAAGAATGAAGCAATTCGCATGAGCGTATTTTTTTTAATGATTTTTTTAAGATTAAAACTTTGGAAAATCATAAAAAAATCACATACTTTGCGTTTTGGGTTGGGTTCTGTTTTGTTGTGCTTCTAAAATCCCCATTTGAATTGTGGTGTGCAAAGTTGGTATGCACGCCTTTGGTGTGCTGCAAAAACCCTCCTTTGGTGCACGGCAGAGGCATACGGCCCACCGAAGGACGATCTTTTCGGGGGCTATCCTTTTGATTTGATTTTTTCTATGGTGCTGGAGAAAAATGCAAGGAACCAAACACAAGAAGAATGAAGCAGTTCACATGAGCGGATTTTTTTTAATGATTTTTTAAAGATTATAACTTTGGAAAATCGTAAAAAATCACATACTATGCATTTTGGGTCAAGATTTTTTTTGTTCTGCTCCAAAAATCCTCATTTTATCTTTGCTTGGTATGCACGCCCTTGGTGTGCTGTGAAAGCCCTTTTTTGGTGTATGGTAGGTGATAATTCAAGAATTATACTGTTTTTATTAGGCTTTTAGGGTGGATTTTAGATACTTTTTAGTTCATTTATGCCTGAATTGCTACTTATTTCTTTACATTTTGTGTTTTAGGCTAAAATGGACATTTTGAGCAAATAATGAGCGAATTGGAGTTTTTGGACTCAGAAGTAAGCGGATCTCAGAATTTGGGAGAGTTCTGAAGCAGAGTGAAGCACTATGAAGCTTTTTCCCATGGGAGAGCATCGAAGATCGAAGAATCAAGCAAAGAAGCAAGCAGAGGGCAATTCTGTAATTTCAAAAAAAAATTATGGAGGTTTGCCGCGGCGAAGTTTGTTCTTCGCCGCGGCGAAATGAGTCACGCAGAAGAATCCATTTCACTTCATCGCAACGGCGAGATTTCTTCTTCACCGTGGCGAAGTCTATAGTTTTCAGTTTCTTTAAAACGCACAGTTTCAATTTTAGGCAAAGTTTTAGGTTTTTGGGCGAGGTATAAAAGCAAAACTTTACCATTTTGAGAGGGGGTCGCGTTTTCCTTACGCTAGAATAGCTTTTTCCTCTTCTTAGTTTGAGATTTGACGAATTTGTGTTAAAAAGTGAGAAGATTTGGGATTAACTCCGGTGGATTCTTCAATTAGGGAAGATCTCTTATCTTTTCTCTCATTTTTATCATGTTGAACTTTATGTTTATCGTTTTTCTTGTTTATTGTATTGATTTAGCTATGAACTAACCCATTTTGGGTTAGGGTTTTGATGTAGTTCGAATTCTCATGGATTAAGCAATTGATTTTTATTATTTTCATATGCTATTGCAATGATTGTGGGGTTATTCTGTTTTTAATGCTATTAATTGATGAACATGATGAGATTGAGAAATGAGTCATGTTAAGCTTCTTGGGTAATCACCATTGTAGTATTAAATGCTAGAGATAGATTTAAGAATCAATGAAATCAATCTAGGATTCTAGGTGCTTAATGAGCTTAGAACTATTAATCTTCAAATTGTTGGGTACGGAAGTTTAATAGGGAAAAGTAGGAAAACATAGCCTGAGAAGGTATGTTTACAATTTAGAGAATTCGATTTACAATCAATGCATGTGAATATGGAAATAGCATAATCTGTAGGTTTAATCCATAGAGTCCGAATGAAATCAAAATCCTACCTGTTGTTTTAAATTGATATTACCTTGTTTTTAATCTTGCTTTCACAATTTAGTTTTGAATATTTAGAACTTTCTGTTTTAGTTTTAAATTTAATTCTCTCCTATTAATCCAAACAACTCGATTGCTCTAACTTGAAAACAGTAGAAAACTTAGTGCTTAGCAACCAATCCTCGTGGGAACGATACTCACTCATCACTTTATTACTTTGTGCGACTAGTGCACTTGTTATTTATGCATGTTGTAGTTACAATGCATCAAGTTTTTGGCGCCGTTGCCGAGGATTGAGTTTTGTGTTAACATTGAAATTTTCTTGTGTTAACATTGAAATTTTCTTGTGTTAGCTAGATTGGAGTGTTATTTTTACTTAATTGTTATTTGTTTAATTTTCGTTATTTTTTTCTTTTCTTTGTTTGGTGTGATTTCACTCTTTCTATTTTTCTATGTAGTTTACGCGAAGAGCAAGACATCAGCCAGTGGTTCCTGTTGATCCTAAGATTGAAAGAACCACTCGAAGACTGAATAGAGAAAGAGAAGCTACAGTTGAACCAGAAGGAATAGTTGTAAAGATGGCAGAGAATAGAACACTGGGGGAATTCTCAGTTCCCACAGTTGAAGGCAGTGAGTCGAGTATTACTAGACCAGCGGTACAAGCCAACAACTTCGAGATAAAGCCGGCAATCATCCAGATGATGCAGCAGTCGGTTCAGTTCAGGGGTGATTTGAAGGAAGATCCAAATCTACACATTGCAAATTTTTTAGAGATTTGTGATACTTTCAAGTCAAACGGAGTGTCAGATGATGCAATTAGATTGAGACTATTCCCATTTTCATTGAAGGATAAAGCTAAGGGATGGTTACTGGCACTACCAATTGGAACAATCCCCACATAGAATAATTTAGCACAGAAGTTCCTGACTAAATTCTTTCCTCCAGCAAAGTTGGCAAAGTTGAGAAATGACATCATGTCATTCATTCAAGAAGAGTCAGAATCATTGTATGAGGCTTGGGAGAGATACAAAGAATTACTGAGAAGGTGTCCACATCATGGGTTGCCAGTTTGGATGTAAGTCCAAACATTTTATAATGGATTAACGGTGAATGTGCAAACTATGGTGGATGCAGCCTCGGGAGGAGCATTACAGAATAAGACTCCGGAAGAAGCTCACGAGTTGCTTGAGGTTCTGGCAAGCAACAATTATCAGAGACCTAATGAGAGGGTGCAACCGAAGAAATCTATGGGTCTTCATGAAGTTGATACATATACAGCCATTTCAGCCCAACTGACAGCACTTCACAAACAGTTGGGAAGTATGCAGTTGCATTGCAACAGATGCCGAGCTACGCGAAATTTGTTAAGGAGATTTTATCAAATAAAAGGAAGTTAGAGGATGAGGAAACAGTGATGCTGACAGAGGAGTGCAGCGCCATTCTCCAAAAGAAGCTACCTCCGAAACTCAAAGATCCAGGGAGTTTTACTATTCCTTGCATTATAAGAGATATTACTTTTGATCGTGTTTTATGTGATTTAGGTGCTAGCATCAATTTAATACCTTTTTTTGTTTTCAGGAGATTGGGGATTAGTGAAGTGAAATGACCATCTCGTTGCAACTTGCAAATAGGTCTATAAAACATCCACGTGGTATAGTTGAAGATGTGTTGGTGAAGGTGGACAAGATTATCTTTCCGGCAGATTTTGTCGTATTGGACATGGAGGAGGATAAGGAAATGCCTCTTATTTTGGGCCGACCATTTCTGGCCACGGGAAGAGCACTCATAGATGTGCAAGAAGGAAAGTTACTGTTGAGGGTTTAGGATGAAACAGTAACATTCAATGTGTTTGAGGCTGTGAATTTTCCATCCGAGATGGATTCATGCTTTAGTGTTGATGTGGTGGATAAACTAGTAGTGGAGACCATTGAAGAGAACACTCCACAACTACCTCTAGAAGCATGTATTGCACAATCAAGAACAGTAGAGGTAGAGGAATCGGCAAAGAATGAATGTGTTAGATTGTTAGAAGCACTTCAGCTGATTGATGCGAACCAAGATCTTGAATTTGAGGAATTTGATTTTGAGAAAGAGAAGGCAAAGGAAAGAAATGAGGAAACTCCACAGCTTGAATTGAAACCCTTACCTTCCCATGTCAAATACATGTATCTTGGAGAATCGGAAACATTCCCAGTAATCATCAGTTCAAAGTTGAGCAACTTGGAAGAAGAGCGATTGATTCAGGTTTTGAGAGAACATCGATCAGCAATTGGATGGACTATTTCGGATATTAGAGGCATCTCTCCATCTTTTTGCATGCATAAGATACTCATGGAGAATGATATCAAGCCTAGAGTTCGGCCACAACGAAGATTGAATCCTTCGATGAAGGAAGTAGTGAGAAAGGAGGTGGTGAAACTTCTAGATGCGGGAATAATTTATCCCATTTCTGACAGTCCATGGGTGAGTCTGGTGAAAGTGGTTCCGAAAAAGGGAGGTATCACAGTGGTAAAGAATGAGAGCAATGAATTGATACCAACTAGGATGGTCACAGGCTGGAGAGTATGCATTGACTACCGAAAATTAAATGAAGCGACAAGGAAGGATCATTTTCCTCTTCCTTTCATTGATCAAATATTGGAGAGATTGCTGAGCATACTCACTACTGTTTCCTGGATGGTTATTCAGGGTACAATCAGATTGCCATCGCTCTTGAGGATCAAAAGAAGACGACCTTCACTTGTCCATATGGCACCTTTGCTTACCGAAGGATGCCCTTTGGGTTATGCAATGCACCAGCCACATTTCAGAGATGCATGATGTCGATCTTTGGTAATATGGTGGAGAGGTTTATAGAAGTCTTCATAGATGACTTCTTTGTTTTTGGTTCGTCCTTTGATCATTGTTTATCTAATCTTTCGTTTGTTTTGCAGCGATGTCAAGAGACGAACTTGGTGCTCAATTGGGAAAAGTACCACTTCATGGTCTAGGAAGGGATAGTGCTTGGTCATAGAATCTCTAAAGACATAATAGAAGTGGATCGAGCAAAGACGGACATGATTGAGAAGTTGCCACCACCCTCCAATGTTAAAGCAGTTCGAAGTTTCTTAGGGCATGCGGGGTTTTATAGACGATTCATCAAGGATTTTTCTAAGATTTCTAAACCCCTTTGCAATTTATTGATTAAAGATGTTGCTTTTGATTTTAATGATGAATGCATGCATGCTTTTCAAACTCTAAAGAAATTACTTGTATCTGCACCTATTATTGCAGTCCCTGATTGGGGACTACCATTTGAATTGATTTGTGATACTAGTGATTTTGCTTTAGGAGTAGTGTTAGGACAGCGTAAAAACAAAGTGTTTTATGTAATTCAATATGCTAGCAAAACACTCACTGATGCACAATTGAATTACACCACTACTGAAAAAGAATTGTTGGCTGTGGTTTTTGCTTTTGATAAATTTCGTTCATATTTGTTAGGTGCCAAGGTGATAGTCTACACGGACCATTCAGCACTCAAGCACCTGATGGCAAAGCAAGAAGCGAAACCTCGGCTGATAAGATGGATCCTATCGTTACAAGAGTTTGAATTGGAGATACGAGATAAGAAAGGGTCAGAAAATGTGGTAGCGGACCACTTTTCAAGGATTGAATGACCAATTCAGGGAAATGAAGAAGAAACCCAAATCAGAGAAACTTTCCCGGATGAGAAATTGATGAGAGTGGAGGAAGCACTGTGGTATGCAGATTTTGCAAACTACTTGTCAGCGAGAGTGCTCCCCATTGGCATGACCTTCCAACAAAAGAGGAAGTTTTTCTCAGATTTGAAATACTATTTCTGGGAAGAACCATTCCTTTATAGACACTCTGCTGATCAGATGATACGTAGGTGTGTGCCGGAAGAGGAAATGGAAAGTATTCTAAGGCATTGTCATGAGAGGGAAGTAGGTGGCCATTTTGGAGGAGCTAAGACAACAGCCAAGGTTCTTCAATCTGGGTTTTACTGGCCAACCCTTTTTAAGGATTCTTTCCGGATGGTTCAAGAATGCGACCAATGTCAATGGAGTGGTAATATTTCAAAGAAGGATGAGATGCCGTTGAACAACATCCTTGTAGTTGAGTTGTTTGATGTGTGGGGAGTTAACTTCATGGGGCCCTTCCCAAATTCTTTTGGGAACATATACATTTTGGTAGCAGTGGATTACGTATCAAAGTAGGTGGAAGCAGTTGCATTGCCGTCTAATGATGCCAGGGTAGTGATTAATTTTGTGAGAAAGAATATTTTCTCAAGATTTGGAGTACCAAGGGCTATCATTAGTGATGGAGGATCGCATTTTTGCAATAGGCAATTTGATGCCCTGTTGGGAAAGTATGGGGTAAAACATAGAGTTGCAACACCTTACCATCCACAGACCAGCGGCCAAGTAGAACTGTCGAACAGAGAACTGAAGGGAATTTTAGAAAAGACAGTAAATGCATCTAGGAAAGATTGGTCACGAAAATTGGATGATGCATTAGGGGCATATCGAACTGCATTTAAGACTTCGATTGGAATGTCTCCATTCAGGATGGTTTATGGGAAGGCATGTCACTTGCCGGTAGAACTTGAGCATAAGGCATATTGGGCAGTAAAGCAGCTCAACATGGATTTACGAGCTGCTAGGAAAGAAAGGATGCTGACTTTGAATGAGCTCGATGAGTTCCGTCAAGAAGCGTATGAGAATGCTAGAATGTACAAGGAAAAGACCAAGAAGTGGCATGACAAGCATATCTGGAAGAAGAACTTTGAAGTGGATCAGAAAGTGTTGTTGTTTAACTCTAGAGTTAGGCTTTTTCCAGGAAAACTTAGGTCAAAATGGTCCGGACCCTTCATAGTTACAAGAGTTTACCCATTCGGAGCGATGGAGGTGTCACATGAAGAAAAAGGCACATTTAAGGTCAATGGCCAGAGGTTGAAGCCATAAATCGACGGAGTGATAAGTTGCAAGTCAATTCCTCTCCGGCTCGACATTCCAACATGAGAACTTAAAAGAGTCGAGCTTTTCGACTATAAACAAGCGCTCCTTGGGAGGCAACCCAAGTGTTTTCAGTTGTTGTTGTTATTTTTAATTGTTTAGTTTTCCTATAATTTTAGATGAAGTCTAATTTGTGTGTTTTTGGGTGTTTCAGGTGAGTTATCGAATCAAGGCGGAAAACAGAATTGTCCAATTTTCGCCGATCTTCGCTGCGGCGAAGTATCTTTTTCACCGAGGTAGTGCGTCTCTGTAATTTTTCGCCGCGGCGAAGAATTTTGTTTCGCCGCGGCATCGACTGGTTCTTTAAAAAACCCTAGATTCGACCTGATGAACTTCGCAGCGACGAAGTCTGCTTTATATAAATACCCACTTTATTTTCGTCATTTTTCACGCCACCCTTCAAACACATTTGAGAGGAAATTTTTTCACTTTCAATCTTGATCCTTTCCAGTGAATTTCCATCACTTCTTCTAACTCCTAAACCATCCCAAACACAAACACAACTCGATCTCACCAAGATCTTTGCGAAAAATTGAAAGAAATTTTGAGTTCAAGAAATTGGGGGGTTTTGCAATCTAGGTGATTTTTGGCTAAATTGGTAGCAAATACTCCATTGTTTTGGTAAGATTTCAAGTTCCCTAAGCCTTTAATCGAAATTTTTCGTGTTTAGATTTGTGGATCTTAAAATATTGATTGTGGTTGAGTTGTGGATTTTGGTGATTTTGTGCGTTAATTTTGTGTTGGAAGAAGTGTTGATTTTGCATTGTGTGATATTGAGGAGTGTGGATTTTGATTTTTGGAGTATTTGGTTGATTGCGGAAAATTCGTAGTTTGGGGGTCATTTTGTAGTTTTTGGAAGTTGTGGTGCTTATGCAGGATTGAGTGTGGTTGTTCGTAGGGTGTTTAATTGAATTTGTGAGTTTAATTTGTTGTGAAAAAAATGCCGGTCAAAGTACCATCCAAAGGTAAAGGAAAGGGGAAGAAAGTGGACAATCGGGTTATAAGTGACAACGCTCGGCAACGGTACGAAGGAGCAGCCCAAATGAGGGATAAATGATTCATTCCTGAGCGTGGATTGACCATTGACCACGCTGACGAATGGAGTCAAGGGAGACTTTGGGGGTTGTTTATGAGTCAACCCGAGCATGCGGCCGTAGAACCGATTGTGAGAGAGTTCTATGCCAACCTCCCTGAGTATAATGAGGGGGTTGTCTATGTGAGAGGGATTGTACCTTTTGATGTTAAGGAGATCAATAAATTCTTTGAATTACCTAAAATCTCCTGTGATGAGCATACGGAGTAGAAGTCAAAACGATCTGATGATGATGTAATACTTCCGATCTTAACAAAACCGGGTACCACTTGGGAGCTTTCGAAGAAAGGAAAGAAGTCTATCAAGGGAACAAATCTGACTCTGATTCTTTTGTGAGTGCGAGGATGATTCTGGAGACGCATTATAGCACAGTAACTTATGAAAAGACATTGCTTCTCTATTCCATTGCCACATGGAAAAAAATTGATGTGGGGAACAGTATTCTGAATAGTATCAAGAATGCAGCTCAACTAGGGCGAGGCAATTTCCCATTCCCACAGCTCATTATAGCATTGTGCCTCAAAGCAGGAGTCGAGAAGACTGATGATGAACCACTGATCCATGCTGCCCCGTCCTTGACTCAGACTATTATCACAAGCACCTTGAACGTACAGACGATGAGCAACCTAGCATCGGGACAAAACGACTGAGAACCACATAGGGAGCTACCACATCATCCAGTTCCACAGCCACTATGAAGGAAATGGTGCAGCAGATGATAGGTTAGATGAGACATATGACAAAACGTTAGGAATGGCTGGTAGAGTAGACCCGGATAATGTTTGACATGCAAAAGAGTAGCTTCGACAAGCTCAATGTTGATATTGTGGCATTCCAATGGGCTGACTGGGATTCAGATGAGTGGATGGGCTCCAAGTCAGAACAGGATGACGCCGAGGGAGACGAGGAGGCCGACAAATGAGCTGGAACACCTGTTTTGTATTTTGTTTTTGTTTGTTTTTATTTTGGTTTATTATTGGATATTGTGGAACTTTGAATTGATTTTTGATTTGTTTGTGGTTTGTTTTTGGATTGTTTTTCGTTTAGTTTAAATTTGTGTTGAACTTTTTAGTTGAAAAGACGAGATTAGGGTTGCAATATTTTCATATTAGTTCATGAAATTTTTCTAACATAGTGGACACCACCGTTTTCAATTGTGTTTACAGATTTTGGTGATGAAAAAGTCAAGGACCGGGTGTGCACAATGTTGAGTGACACTTCAGCTTCCCAGATTAATCAGGGAACTATCTCGTACTTTTACAGATTTTGTTTTTCTATTCCTAATTTGTGCATAATGTGACATTGGGGACAATGTCATCTTTAGTTTGGGAGTAGGAAAAATTTGAGAATTTTTTAACTTTTTATTTTATTTTATTTCTATGTTTTGTTGTGTATGCCAATAATGGATTGTATAAATCAATGATGAGATTAGGGTTGTTGGGATTTTATTGTTGAAAAATGTTAAGCATTGCTTCAAGTTTTTGTTTATTGACTGGATTTTGATTGAGGTTTATTGAGTGGTTCAGCCACCATTTTCATTTATTTTGGTATGCTTAGATTCATTTTATGTGGTTAGGTAAAGTTTGATAATGTTGGTGGACTCTGGAACCTAGTTGAGAAGTGCTTGAGGCGAAATTCTAGGAATAGACCTTGTTGAGGAAATGATTTAGGCATTTTTCGGAACGTTTGAGCTTTTCCAGCCAACCCACGAATGAATTGTCCCTAGTTACCCACTTGAGCCTTATGAGATTATCATTGCATTTTATTTTCTTGCAAACCAAAAATTTCCCAATCCAACTACCCTAAACACATAATCATACCCTTTAGGAGAATGTTGGACTTAATGCAAACACAAAGAATCTGAAGAGTTGTGTGAATGAACTAAAAGAATAGTTTGGGGGTTGTGAGATGAGCAAAAAGAATAAGAGAGGTAGTTAACCTCAATTTGAATTATTTTTATTATTTTAAAATAAATAAATAAATAAATATTTTGAGAACTGCATTGCAGAAGCAAAAATAAGAAAGGAGCCCATTACTTGAGCTTAACGTTATAAGCTTACAAAGACCTTTTGATTCTCAGCGATGTCTAATCCTCATTAGTGGAGAGTAGTTCGATATTTAGGCTTATGGAGTCTGCTGCCATTTGATAAACTTTGCATTTCTGCATAAAATAATCTGGGAAGTCGAAAGGTGGATTGAAGTGGGGATTACCTACTCGGGGGACCAATAGAGAAAGATAGTCGATGGTACTTATAACTTCTTGGAGTGTTAAACATTTTTCTAGTAATAATTTTGCAACAATCTTTGATATTTGTATAAATTCTAGGCAGTTTGTGTGTTGAGTTGAGTCTTATGTTTTTCTTTTTAATTTTTGTTAATTTTGCTGTTTTGCGTTTATTTGGGCGTTTGTTGTTTTTCTTTCATTTTGTTTTGTACCTGATGCTCGGGGACGAGCATGTCTTTAGTTTGAAGGTATTTGATAATCCGAGAATTATACTATTTTTATTAGGCTTTTAGGCTGGATTTTACATACTTTTTAGTTCATTTATGCCTGAATTGCTACTTATTTCTTTACATTTTGTGTTTCAGGCTAAAATGGACATTTTGAGCAAATAATGAGCGAATTGGAGTTTCTGGACTCAAAAGTAAGCAGATCTCAGAATTTGGGAGAGTTCTGAAGCAGAGTGAAGCACTATGAAGCTTGTTCCCATGAGAGAGCATCAAAGATCGAAGATTAAAGCAAAGAAGCAAACGGAGGGCAATTCTGTAATTTTAGAATTTTTTTATGGAGGTTTGTCGCGGCGAAGTTTGTTCTTCGCCGCGGCGAAATGAGTCACGCATGAGAATCCATTTCACTTCGTCGCCGCGGCGAGATTTCTTCTTCGCTGCGGCGAAGTCTGCAGTTTCTTTAAAACGCACAGTTTCAATTTTAGGCAAAGTTTTAGGTTTTTTGGCGAGGTATAAAAGCGAAACTTTACCATTTTGAGAGGGGGTCGCGTTTTCCTTAGGCTAGAATAGCTTTTTCATCATCTTAGTTTGAGATTTGACGAATTTGTGTTAAAAAGTGAGAAGATTTGGGATTAACTCCGGTGGATTCTTCAATTAGGGGAGATCTCTTGTCTTTTCTCTCATTTTTATCATGTTGAACTTTATGTTTATCGTTTTTCTTGTTTATTGTATTGATTTAGCTATAAACTAACCCATTTTGGGTTAGGGTTTTGATGTAGTTCGGATTCTCATGGATTAAGCAATTGATTTTTATTATTTTCATATGCTATTGCAATGATTGTGGGGTTATTCTGTTTTTAATGCTATTTATTGATGAACATGATGAGATTGAGAAATGAGTCATGTTAAGCTTCTTGGGTAATCACCATTGTAGTATTAAATGCTAGAGATAGATTTAAGAATCAATGAAATCAATCTAGGATTCTAGGTGCTTAATGAGCTTAGAACTATTAATCTTCAAATTGTTAGGTGCGGAAGTTTAATAGGGAAAAGTAGGAAAACATAGCCTAAGAAGGTATGTTTACAATTTAGAGAATTCGATTTACAATCAATGCATGTAAATATGGAAATAGCATAATCTGTAGGTTTAATTCATAGAGTCCGAATAAAATCAAAACCTTACCCGTTGTTTTAAATTGATATTACCTTGTTTTTAATCTTGCTTTCATAATTTAGTTTTGAATATTTAGAATTTTCTGTTTTAGTTTTAAATTTAATTCTCTCCCATTTATCCAAACAACTCGATTGCTCTAACTTGAAAACAGTAGAAAACTTAGTGCTTAGCAACCAATCCTCGTGGGAACGATACTCACTCATCACTTTATTACTTTGTGCGACTAGTGCACTTGCTATTTATGCATGTTGTAGTTACAATGCATCAGTAGGGGCGTGTAGGACACCAATGGACAATCTTTTTGAAGGCTGTCTCTTTGATCTGATTTTTTTCATGGTGGTAGAGAAAAATACAGGAGACCAAATGCAAAAAGAATGAAGCAATTCACACTGGCGGATTTTTTTAATGATTTTTTGAAGATTAAAACTTTGGAAAATCATAAAAGATCACATACCATGTGTTTTGGGTTGAGGTCTGTTTTGTTGTGCTCCTAAAATCCCCATTTGAATTGTGGTGTGCAGAATTGGTGTGCACGCCCTTGGTGTGCAGCGAAAACCCTCCTTTGGTGCATGGCAAGGTCGTCCGGCACATCGAGGGATGATCTTTTTGGAGGTTGTCCTTTTGATCTGATTTTGTACATGGTGGTGGAGAAAAAGGCAAGGAACCATACACAAGAAGAATAAAGCGATTCGCACGAGCGGATTTTTTTTAATGATTTTTTGAATATTAAAACTTTGGAAAATCTTAAAAAATCTCATACTATGCATTTTGGGTCAGGGTTTGTTTTATTGTTCTCCTAAAATCCTCATTTGAATTATGGTGTGTACAATTCGTGTGCACGCCCTTGGTGTGCGAGGAAAACCTTCCTTTGGAGCACGGCAGGGGCGTCCAGCACACCAAGGGACGATCTTTTCGGAGGTTCTCCTTTTGATCTGATTTTTTACATGTGGTGGAGAAAAATGCAAGGAAGCAAACGCAAGAAGAATGAAGCAGTTCACACGAGCGGATTTTTTTTAATGATTTTTTGAAGATTAAAACTTTGGAAAATCGTAAAAAATCACATACTATTCATTTTGGGTCGGAGTTTATCTTGTTGTGCTCCAAAAATCCCCATTTGAATTGTGGTGGGTGTGTACCCCCTTGGTGTGCAATGAAAACCCTCGTTTGGTGCACGGTAGGGGTGTGTGGCACACCAAGGGACGATCTTTACGGAGATTGTCATTTTCATCTAATTTTTTTTCGTGGTGGTGGAGAAAATTGCAAGGAACGAAACGCAAGAATAATGAAGCAATTAGCACGAGCAAATTTTTTTAATGATCTTTTGATTATTATAACTTTGGAAAATCATAAAAAATCACATACAATACATTTTGGGTCAGGGTTTGTTTTGTTGCGCTCCTAAAATCCCCATTTGAATTGTGGTGTGTACAGTTGGTGTGCAGCGACAACCCTCATTTGGTGCACGGCAAGGGCGTGCGGTACACTGAGGGACGATCTTTTCGGAGGTTGTCCTTTTGATTTGACTTTTTGTATGGTGGTGGAGAAAAATGCAAGGAACCAAACGTAAGAAGAATGAAGCAATTCGCACAAGCGGGTTTTTTTTAATAATTATTTGAAGATTAAAACTTTAGAAAATCGTAAAAAATCACATACCATGCATTATGGGTCGGGGTTTCTTTTGTTGTCCTCCTAAAATCCCCAATTAAACTGTGGTGTGTACAGTTGGTGTGCAGCGAAAACCCTCATTTGGTGAACGGCAGGGGCGTGCAGCACACCGAGGGACGATCTTTTCGGAGGTTGTCCTTTTGATCTGATTTTTTGGATGGTGGTGGAGGAAAATGCAAGGAAGCAAACGCAAGAAGAATTAAGCAGTTCGCACGAGCGGATTTTTTTTAATATTTTTTGAAAATTAAAACTTTGGAAAATTGTAAAAAATCACATACTATGCATTTTGGTTCGGGGATAATTTTGTTGTACTCCTAAAATCCCCATTTGAATTGTGGTGTGCACACCCTTGGTGTGCAGCGAAAACCCTCCTTTTGTGTACGGTAGGGGCGTGCGGTACACCAATGGACGATCTTTTTTAAGGTTGTCCTTTTGATCTGATTTTTTTCATGGTGGTAGAGAAAAATGCAAGGAACCAAATGCAAAAACAATGAAACAAGTCGCACAAGCGGATTTTTTTAAATGATTTTTTGAATATTAAAACTTTGGAAAATCGTAAAAAATCACATACTATCGATTTTGGGTCAGGGTTTGTTTTGTTGTGCTTCTAAAATCCTCATTTGAATTTTGGTGTGTACAGTTGGTGTATACACCCTTGGTGTGGAGCGAAAACCTTCCTTTGGTGCACAGTAAGGGCGTCCGGCATACCAAGGGATGATCTTTTCGGAGGTTGTCTTTTTTATCTGATTTTTTTTATGGTGGTGGAGAAAAATGCAAGGAACCAAACTCAAGAGCAGATTTTTTTTAATGATTTTTTGAAGATTAAAATTTGGAAAATCGTAAAAAATCACATACTATGCACTTTGAGTCGGGGTTTGTTTCATTACGCTCCTAAAATCCCCATTTGAATTGTGGTATGTAAACTTGTTGTGCACGCCCTTGGTGTGCAGCAAAAACCTTCTTTTAGTGCACGGCGGGGGCGTGCGACACACCATGGGACGATCTTTTCGGAGGTTATCCTTTTGATCTTATTTTTTTCATGGTGGTGGAGAAAAATGCAAGGAACCAAACGCATAAAGAATGAAGCAATTCGCGAGAGCAGATTTTTTTTAATGATTTTTTTAAGATTAAAACTTTGGAAAATCGTAAAAAATCACATGCTATGCATTTTGGGTCGGGGTTTTTTTTGACGTGCTCCTAAAATCCCCATTTGAATTGTGGTGTGTACAGTTGGTGTGCAATAAAAACCTTCCTTCAGTGCACGGCAGGGGCGTCCGGCACACCAAGGTACGATATTTTCGGAGGTTGTCCTTTTGATCTGATTTTTTTCATTGTAGTGGACAAAAATGCAAGGAACCAAAAGCAAAAAGAATGAAGCAATTCGTATGAGTGGAATTTTTTTAATGATTTTTTTTAAGAATTAAACTTTGGAAAATTTTAAAAAATCACATACTATGCATTTTGGCTCGGGGTTTGTTTTGTTGTGCTCCTAAAATCCTCATTTGAATGGTGTTGTGTAAGGTTGGTCTGCACGCCCTTGGTGTGTAACGAAAACCTCCTTTTCGGAGGTTATTGTTTTGATCTGATTTTTTCCACAGTGGTGGAGAAAAATGCAAGGAACAAAACACAAAAATAATGAAGCAATTCGCACCAACGGTTTTTTTTTAATGTTTTTTTTAATATTAGAAAATTGGAAAATCATAAAAAATCACATACTATTCATTTTGGGTCGTGGTTTGTTTTGTTGTGCTTCTAAAATCTCCATTTGAATTGTGGTGTATACAGTTGGTGTGCATGCCATTGGTGTGCAGCAAAAACCTTCATTTGGTGCACGGTAGAGGCGTGCAACACACCAAGGGACAATCTTTTCGAAGGTTGCCCTTTTGATCTGATTTTTTTCATGGTGGTGAAGAAAAATGCAAGGAACCATACGCAAAAAGAATGAAGCAATTCACACGAGCGGATTTTTTTTAATGATTTTTTTAAGATTAAAACTTTGGAAAATCGTAAAAAATCACATACTGTGCATTTTGGGTCAAGTTTTTTTTTTTTTTTTTTTTTTTTTTGGTGCTCCTAAAACCCCCATTTCAATTTTGGTGTGTGCAGTTGGTGTGCACGCCCTTGGTGTGAAGCAAAAACTTTCCTTTGGTGGACGGTTGGGGCGTGCGGCACACCAAGAGACAATCTTTTCAGAGGTTGTCTTTTTTATCTGATTTTTTTCAAGGCATTGGAGAAAAATGCAAGGAACCTTACGCAAAAAGAATGAAGCAATTCGCACGAGCTGATTTTTTTTAATGATTTTTTGAAAATTAAAATGTTTGAAAATCGTAAAAAATCACATACTATGCATTTTGGGTCGGGGTTTGTCTTGTTATGCTCCTAAAATCCCCATTTGAATTGTGGTGTGTACAGTTGCTATGCACGCCCTTGGTGTGCTATAAAAACCTTCCATTGGTGTACGGCGGGGCCGTGCGACACACCAAGGGACGATCTTTTCGGAGGTTGTCCTTTTTATCTGATTTTTTTTCATGGTGGTGGAGAAAAATGCACGGAATCAATCGCAAAAAGAATGAAGCAATTCTCACGAGTGGATTTTTTTGAATGATTTTTTGAAAATTAAAACTTTAGAAAATCGTAAAAAATCACATACTATTCATTTTGGGTTGGGGTTTTTTTTTTTTTGTGCTCCTAAAATCTGAATTTGAATTGTGGTGTGCACGTGCTCGGTGTGCAGGAAAGACCTTCCTTTGATGCACAGCAGCGGCGTGCAACACTCCAAGGGATGATCTTTTTGGAAGTTGTCCTTTTGATATGTTTTTTTTTCATGGTGGTGAAGCAAAATGCAACGAACGAAATGCAAAAAGAAGGAAGCAATTTGCACGAGTGGATTTTTTTTAATGATTTTTGGAATACTCAAACTTTGGAAAATTGTAAAAAATCACATACTGTGCATTTTGGGTCGCGGTTTATTATGTTGTGCTCCTAAAATCCTTATTTGAATTGTGGTGTGTACAATTGGTGTGTAACAAAAAACTTCTTTTGGAGCATGGCCGAAGCGTGCGGCACACTAAAGGACGATCTTTTCGGAGATTGTATTTTTTATCTGCTTTCTTCTATGGTGGTGGAGAAAAATGCAAGGAACCAAACACAAAAGGAAGGAAGGAAGCAATTCGCACGAGCAGATTTTTTGAAGATTAAAACTTTAGAAAATTGTAAAAAAAAAATAACATACTATGCATTTTCGGTCGAACTATGTTTTGTTGTGCTCCTAAAATCCCCATTTGAATTGTGGTGTGTACAGTTCGTGTACATGCCCTTGGTGTGCAGCAAAAACCTTCCTTTAGTGCATGGCAGGGGCGTGCAGCACACCGAGGGACGATCTTTTCGAAGGTTGTCCTTTTGATTTGTTTTTTTTCATGGTGGTGGAGAAAAATTCAAGGAACCAAATGCAAAAAGAATGAAACAATTCGCATATGTGAATTTTTTTTAATGATTTTTTGAAAATTAAAACTTTGGAAAATTGTAAAATTGTAAAAAATCACATACTATGCATTTTGGGTCTGGGTTTGTTTTGTTGTGCTCCTAAAATCCACATTTGAATTGCGGCGTGCACGCCCTTGGTGTGCAGCAGAAACCTTCCTTTTCGGAGGTTGACCTTTCGATCTGATTTCTTTCATGGTGGTGGAGGAAAATGCAAGAAACCAAACGCAAAAAGAATGAAGCAATTCACATGAGCGGATTTTTTTTAACGATTTTTTGAAGATTAAAAATTTGAAAAATCGTAAAAATTCGTATACTATGCATTTTGGGTCGGCATTTGTTTTGTTGTGCTCCTAAAATCCTCATTTGAATTTTGTTGTGTACAGTTGGTGTGTAGCAAAAACCTTCATTTGGTGCACAGCAGGGGCGTGCGGCACACAAAGGGATGATCTTTTTGGAGGTTGTCCTTTTGATCTGATTTTTTCATGGTGGTGGAGAAAAATGCAGGGAACCAAACGCAAAAAGAAGGAAACAATTTGCATGAACAGAATTTTTTTTAATGATTTTTTTAATATTAAAAGTTTGGAAAATCGTAAAAAATCACATACTATGCACTTTGGGTCGGGGTTTGTTTTGTTGTACTCCCAAAATCTCCATTTCAATTGTGGTGTGTACAGTTGGTGTGCATGCCCTTGGTATGCAACAAAAACCTTCCTTTGGTGCACGGTAGGGGCATGCGGCACACCAAAGGACGATCTTTTCGAAGGTTGTCCTTTTGATTTGATTTTTTTAATGGTAGTGGAGAAAAATTCGAGGAACCAATCGCAAAAAGAATGATGCGATTCGCATGAGCGGATTTTTTATAATAATTTTTTGAAAATTAAAACATTGGAAAATTTTAAAAAATCCCATACTTGTGCTCCTAAAATCCCAATTTGGAAAAACCTTCCTTTGGTGCATGGCAGGGGTGTGTGGCACTCCAAGGGACGATCTTTTCGGAGGTTGTCCTTTTGATATATTTTTTTTTTCATGGTGGTGGAGCAAATTGCAAGGAATGAAACGCAAAAAAGAATGAAGCAATTCGCATGAGCGGATTTTTTTTAATGATTTTAGGAATACTTAAACTTTGGAAAATCGTAAAAAAATCACATACTATGCATTTTGGATCGGGGTTTATATGGTTGTGTTCCTAAAATCCTCATTTGAATTGTGGTGTGTACAGTTGGTGTGCAACAAAAACCTTCTTTTGGTGCATGGCAGGGGCGTGTGGCACATCAAGGGACGATTTTTTTGGAGGTTGACCTTTCGATCTCTTTTTTTTCATGGTGGGAGAGAAAAATGCAAGAAACCAAACGCAAAAAGAAGGAAGCAATTCACACAAGCTTTTTTTTTTTTAATGATTTTTTGAATATGAAAATTTGGAAAATCGTAATAAATCACATACTATGCATTTTGGGTCGGGGTTTGTTTTGTTGTGCTCCTAAAATCTCCATTTGAATTGTGGTGTATACAGTTGATGTGTAGACCCTTGGTATGCAGCAAAAACCTTCATTTGGTGCATGGCAGAGGCGTGCGGCACACCAAAGGACGATCTTTTTGGAGGTTGTCCTTTTGATCTTCTTTTTTTATGGTGGTGTAGAAAAATGCAAGGAACCAAATGCAAAAACAAGGAAGCAATTCGCATAAGCGGATTTTTTTTAATGATTTTTTTAAGATTAAAACTTTGAAAAATCGTAAAAAATCACATACTACTCATTTTGGGTCGAGGTTTGTTTTGTTGTGCTCCTAACATTCCTATTTGAATTGTGGTGTGTACAGTTAGTGTGCAGCAAATACCTGCCTTTGGTGCACGGCAGGGGCGAGCGGCACACCGAGGGACGATCTTTTCAAAGGTTGTCTTTTTAATCTTTTTTTTTTTCATGGTGGTGGAGAAAAATGCAAGGAACCAAACGAAAAAAAGAAGGAAGCAATTCACACGAGCAGATTCTTTTTAATGATTTTTTGAAAATTAAAAGTTTGGAAAATTTAAAAAAATCACATACTATGCATTTTGGGTTGGGGTTCGTTTTTTTGTGCTCCTAAAATCCCCATTTAAATTGTGGTATATACATTATGTGTGGACACCCTTGGTGTGTAGTAGAAACATTCCTCTGGTGCACGGTAGGGGCATGCGGCACATCAAGGGACGATCTTTTCGGTGGTTGTTTTTTTTATCCTTTTTTTTCATGGTGGTGGAGACAAATGCAAAGAACCAAACGCAAAAGAAAGGAAACAATTCACATGAGCAGATTTTTTTTAATGATTTTTAAAAAATTATAACTTTGGAAAATCGTAAAAAAATCACATGCTATGTATTTTGGGTCGGGGTTTGCTTTTTTGAGCTCTTGAAATCCCCACTTGAATTGCAGTGTGTACAGATGGGCCTTTGGTGTGCAGCAAAAACCTTCCTTTGTTGCACGGTAGGAGCGTGCGATACACCAAGGGACGATCTTTTCGGAGGTTGCCCTTTTGATCTGTTTTTTTTCATGTGGTGGAGAAAAATGTAAGGAACCAAACGCAAAAAGAAGGAAGAAATTTGCTCGGATTTTTTTTGATGATTTTTTGAAGATCAAAACTTTGGAAAATCGTAAAAAATCACATACTGTGCATTTTGGGTCTAGGTTTGTTTGGTTGCGCTCCTAAAATCCCCATTTGAAATTGGGTGTGTACAGTTGGTGTGCACGCCCTTGCTGTATAGCAAAAACCTTCCTTTGGTGCACCATAGGGGCGAGCAGCACACCAAGGGATGATCTTTTCGAAGGTCTTCCTTTTGATCTGACTTTTTCCCCGGTGGTGGACAAGAATGCAAGGAACAAAACGCAAAAAGAATGAAGCAATTCGCATGAGCGGATTTTTTTAAATGATTTTTTGAAGATTAAAACTTTGGAAAATCGTAAAAAATAACATGCTGTGCATTTTGGGTCAGGGTTTGTTTTATTTGTGCACCTAAAATCCCTGTTTGAATTTTGGTGTGTGCAGCAAAAACCTTCCTTTGCTGCACGGCAGGGGCGTGCGGCACACCGAAGGACGATCTTTTCGGAGGTTGTCCTTTTGATTTGATTTTTTTCATGGTGGTGGAAAAAAATGCAATGAACCAAACGCAAAAAGAATTAAGCAATTCACACAAGTGGATTTTTTTTAATGATTTTTTGAAGATTAAAAAATTGAAAAATCGTAAAAATTCACATAGTATCATTTTGGGTCGTGTTTTTTTGTGCTCCTAAAATCCTCATTTGAATTGTGGTGTGTACAGTTGGTGTGCACGCCCTCGGTGTGCAGCAAAAACCTTCTTTTGGTGCATGGCAAGGGCGTGCGGCACACCAATGGATGATCTTTTCAGAGGTTGTCCTTTTGATAGGATTTTTTTTTTATGGTGGTGTAGAAAAATGTAAGGAACAAAAAGCAAAAAGAATGAAACAATTCGCACGAGCGGATTTTTTTTAATGATTTTTTGGATACTAAATTTTTGAAAAATCGTAAAAAATCAAATACTATGCATTTTGGGTTGAGGTTTGTTTTGTTGTCCTCCTAAAATCCTCATTTGAGTTGTGGTGTGTACAGTTGGTGTGCAAGCCCTTGGTGTGTAGCAAAATCCTTCATTTGGTGCACGATAAGGGCATGCGGCACTCTAAGGGATGATCTTTTCGGAGGTTGTCCTTTTGATTTGATTTTTTTCATGGTGGTGTAGAAAAATGCAAGGAACCAAATGCAAAAAGAATGAAGCAATTCACATGAGCGGTTTTTTTTTTTAATGAGTTTTTGAAGAATAAACTTTGAAAAATCGTAAAAAATCACATACTATCCATTTTGGGCCGAGGTTTGTTTTGTTGTGCTCCTAAAATCCTCATTTGAATTGTGGTGTGTATAGTTGGCATGCACGGTAAGGGCGTGCGACACACCAAGGGACGATCTTTTCGGAGGTTGTCCCTTCATGAGGGTGGAGAAAAATGCAGGGAACCAAACGCATAAGAATGAAGCAATTCACATAAGCGGTTTTTTTTTAATGATTTTTTTAAGATTAAAACTTTGGAAAATCGTAAAAAATAACATACTATGCATTTTAGGTCAAGGTTTCTTTTGTTGTGCTTCTAAAATCCCCATTTGAATTTGTGTTTGTACAGTTGGTGTGCACGCCCTTGGTGTGTAGCAAAAACCTTCCTTTGGTGCACGGCAGGGATGTGCGGCACACCAAGGGACGATCTTTTCGGAAGTTGTCCTTTTGACCTGATTTTTTTCATGGTGGTGTAGAAAAAGGCAAGGAACCAAAAGCTAAAAAAAATGAAGCAATTCCCATGAATGGTTTTTTTTTAATGATTTTTTGAAGATTAAAACTGTGAAAAATCGTAAAAAATCACATACTGTGCATTTTGGGTTGAGGTTTGTTTTGTTGTGCTCCTAAAATCCCCATTTTAATTGTAGTGTGTATAGTTGGTGTGCACGCCCTTGGTGTGCAGCAAAAACCTTCCTTTCGTGCATGGCAAGGGCATGCGGCACACCAAGGGATGATTTTTTCGAAGGTTGTCCTTTTGATCTAATTTTTTTCATGGGGATGGAGAAAAATGCAAGGAACCAAACGCAAAAAGAATGATACAATTCGCACGAGCGGATTTTTTTAATGATTTTTTTTAAGATTAAAATGTTAGAAAATCATAAAAAAATCAGATACTATGCATTTCGAGTCAGGGGTTTTTTTTTTATACTCCTAAAATCCCGATTTGAATGGTGGTATGTACAGCTGTGTGCACGCCCTTGGTGATCAGCAAAACCTTCCTTTTCGGAGGTTGTCCTTTTGATCTAATTTTTTTCATGGCGGTGGAGAAAAATGCAAGGAACCAAACGCAAAAGGAATGAAGCAATTCGCATGAGCAAAATTTTTTTAATGATTTTTTGAAGATTAAAATGTTGGAAAATTGTAAAAAAAATCATATACTATGCATTTCGCGTCGGGGTCTGTTTTTTTGTGCTCCTAAAATCTCGATTTAAATGGTGGTGTGTATAGGTTGTGCGCACACCTTTGGTGTGCAACAAAAACCTTCCTTTTCGGAGGTTGTCCTTTTGATATAATTTTTTTTATGGTGTGGAGAAAAATGCAAGGAAAAAAACGCAAAAACAATGAAGCAATTCGCACAAGCGGATTTTTTTTAATGATTTTTTGAAGATTAAAAAATTGAAAAATCGTAAAAAATCAAATACTTTTCAATTTGGGTCGGGGTTTGTTTTGTTGTGCTCCTAAAATCTCCATTTGAATTGTGGTGTGTACAGTTGGTTGCACGCCTTTGGTGTGCAGCAAAAACCTTCCTTTACTGCACGGTAGGGGCGTGCGGCACACCGAGGGACGATCTTTTCGGATGCTGTCCTTTTGATCTGATTTTTTTCATGGTGGTGAAGAAAAATGCAAGGAACCAAACGCAAAAAGAAGGAAACAATTTGCATGAATGGATTTTTTTAATGATTTTTTTTAATATTAAAACTTTTGAAAATCATAAAAAATCACATACTATGCACTTTGGGTCGGGGTTTGTTTTTGATGTGCTCGTCAAATCCCCATTTCAAAATTGTAGTGTGTACAGTTGGTGTGCATGCCCTTGGTGTGCAACAAAAACCTTCTTTTGGTGCACGACAGGGGCGTGCAACACACCAAAGGACGATCATTTCGGAGGTTGTCCTTTTGATTTGATTTTTTTAATGGTGGTGGAGAAAAATTCGAGGAACCAATCGCAAAAAGAATGATGCAATTCGCATGAACGGGTTTTTTTTAATAATTTTTTGAAAATTAAAACATTGGAAATTTTTTAAAAATCACATATTATGCATTTTGGGTCGGGGTTTGTTTTGTTGTGCTTCTAAAATCTCAATTTGTAAAAACTTTCCTTTGGTGCATGGCAGCGGTGTGTGGCACTCCAAGAGACGATCTTTTCGAAGGTTGTCCTTTTGATATATTTTTTTGTTTTCATGGTGGTGGAGCAAATTGCAAGGAATGAAACGCAAAAAAGAATGAAGCAATTCGCACAAGCGGATTTTTTTTAATGATTTTAGGAATACTTAAACTTTGAAAAATCGTAAAAAATCACATACTATGCATTTTAAGTCGGGGTTTATATGGTTGTGTTCCTAAAATCCTCATTTAAATTGTGGTGTGTACAGTTGGTGTGCAACAAAAACCTTCTTTTGGTGCATGGCAGGGGCGTGTGGCACATCAAGGGACGATTTTTTCGGAGGTTGACCTTTTGATCTCTTTTTTTTCATGGTGGGAGAGAAAAATGCAAGGAACCAAACGCAAAAAGAAGGAAGCAATTCGCACAACCTTTTTTTTTTTAAAATGATTTTTTGAATATGAAAATTTGGAAAATCATAATAAATCACATACTATGCATTTTAGGTCGGGGTTTGTTTTGTTGTGCTCCTAAAATCTCCATTTGAATTGTGGTGTGTACAGTTGGTGTGCAGACCCTTGATATGCAGCAAAAACCTTCCTTTGGTGCATGGCAAGGGCGTGCAGCACACCAAGGGACGAACTTTTCAAAGGTTGTTCTTTTCATCTTCTTTTTTCATGGTGGTGGAGAAAAATGCAAGGAACCAAACGCAAAAACAAGGAAGCAATTCGCACAAGCGGATTTTTTTTAATGATTTTTTGAAGATTAAAAAATTGAAAAATCGTAAAAAATCACATAGTATTCATTTTGGGTCGGGGTTTATTTTGTTGTGCTCCTAAAATTCCTATTTGAATTATGGTGTGTACAGTTAGTGTGCAGCAAATACCTGCCTTTGGTGCACGGCAGGGGCGTGCGGCACACCGAGGGATGATCTTTTCGAAGGTTGCCTTTTTTATCTTTTTTTTTTTCATTGTGGTGGAGAAAAATGCAAGGAACCAAACGAAAAAAGAAAGAAGCAATTCACACGAGCAAATTCTTTTTAAGGATTTTTTGAAAATTAAAAGTTTGGAAAATTTAAAAAAATCACATACTATGCATTTTGGGTCAGGGTTTGTTTTTTTGTGCTCCTAAAATCCCCATTTGAATTGTGGTATATACAGTATGTGTGGACGCCCTTGGTGTGTAGCAAAAACATTCCTCTGGTGCACGGCAGGGGCGTGCGGCACACCAAGGGACAATCTTTTCGGAGGTTGTTTTTTTTATCCTTTTTTTTTCATGGTGGTGGAGACAAATGCAAAGAACCAAACGCAAAAAGAAGGAAACAATTCGCACTAGCAGATTTTTTTTAATGATTTTTTAAAAATTAAAACTTTGGAAAATCGTAAAAAAAATCACATGCTATGCATTTTGGGTCGGGGTTTGCTTTTTTGAACTCCTGAAATCCCTACTTGAATTGCAGTGTGTACCGTTGGGCCCTTGGTGTGCAGCAAAAACCTTCCTTTGTTGCACGGTAGGGGCGTGCAGCACATCAAAGGACGATCTTTTCGGAGGTTGCCCTTTTGATCTCTTTTTTTTCATGTGGTGGAGAAAAATGCAAGGAACCAAATGCAGAAAGAAGGAAGAAATTCGCTCTAACGGATTTTTTTTGATGATTTTTTGAAGATCAAAACTTTGGAAAATCGTAAAAAATCACATACTGTGCATTTTGGGTCTAGGTTTGTTTGGTTGTGCTCCTTAAATCCCCATTTGAATTTTGGTATGTACAGTTGGTGTGCACGCCCATGCTGTATAGCAAACACCTTCCTTTGGTGCACCGTAGGGGCGTGCGGCACACCAAAGGATGATCTTTTCGGAGGTCTTTCTTTTGATCTGAATTTTTCCCTGGTGGGGGAGAAGAATACAAGGAACAAAACGCAAAAAGAATGAAGCAATTCGCATGAGCGGATTTTTTTAAATGATTTTTTGAATATTAAAACTTTGGAAAATCGTAAAAAATAACATACTGTGCATTTTGGGTCGGGGTTTGTTTTGTTCTGCACCTAAAATCCTGTTTGAATTTTGGTGTGTGCAGTTGTTGTGCACGCCCTTGGTGTGCAGCAAAAACCTTCCTTTGCTGCATGGCAGGGGCGTGCAGCACACCGAGGGACGATCTTTTCGGAGGTTGTCCTTTTGATTTGATTTTTTTCATGGTGGTGGAGAAAAATGCAAGGAACCAAACGCAAAAAGAATTAAGCAATTCACACAAGCGGATTTTTTTTAATGATTTTTTTAAGATTAAAAATTTGAAAAATCGTACAAATTCACATAGTATGCATTTTGGGTCGTGTTTTGTTGTGCTCCTAAAATCTCCATTTGAATTGTGATGTGTACAGTTGGTGTGCACGCCCTTTGTGTGTGACAAAAACCTTCATTTGATGCACGGCAGGGGCGTACGGCACACCAAGGGACTATCTTTTCAGAGGTTTTCCTCTTGATCTATTTTTTTTTTTTTTTTTTTTTTTTGTGGTGGAGAAAAATGCAAGGAACCAAATGCAAGAAAAAGGAAGCAATTCACATGAGCAGATTTTTTTTAATGATTTTTTGCAGATTAAAACTTTGGAAAATCGTAAAAAATCACATACTATGCATTTTTGGTCAGCACTTGTTTTGTTGTGCTCGTAAAATCTCCATTTGAATTGTGGTGTATACAGTTGGTGTGCAACAAAAACCTTCCTTTGGTGCACAGCAAGGGCGTGTGACACACCAATAGACGATCTTTTTAAAGTTGTCCTTTTGATTTGTTTTTTTTCATGGTGGTGGAGAAAAATGCAAAGAACCAGACGCAAATAAAAGGAAGCAATTCGCACTAGCGGATTTTTTTTAATGATTTTTTGAATATTAAAACATTGGAAAATCGTAAAAAAATCACATACTGTGCATTTTGGGTCGGTGTTTTTTTTATCGTGCTCCTAAAATCCCCGTTTAAATTGTGGTGTGTACAATTGGTGTGCACGCCCTTGGTGTGCAACAAAAACCTTCCTTTGGTGCACGACAGTAGTGTGCGGCACATCAAGGGACGATCTTTTCGAAGGTTTTCCTTTTTATCTGTTTTTTTTCATGGTGGTGGAGAAAAATGCAAGGAACCAAACACAAGAAAAAGGAAGCAATTCGCACGAGGTGAATTTTTTTTAATGATTTTTGGAAGATTAAAACCTTGAAAAATCATAAAAAAATCACATACTATGCATTTTGAAACCACCATCATCCACAAACAACAAACCTACTACTTTTCTACACCAATTCAATTCCAATCTTTTTTTATTTTCTGCTCCTTTTGTCTTCACAAATATAACTTCAATTCACCACTAATGTTTTGAAATACTGGCATTGTTATGTGGTATTAAAATTTAAAAGCTGTAAATAGATATTTTGAAGGCCTAAACAACATAATCACAAAAACTATAAAGTTGAAATGAAGTCAATAACATATTATACGCCTAATAATACTATGTGCACTAACCAAAAATCATACAATCCAAGTACTAATTGACGTGACAAATCTCTCTTATTGCCACGTCAGTTCCTCTCAAAAACTGAAAAAAAAAAAATTAATTTCAATTATTAATATTTGGATTAGCATAATTTAACTAGTGCATATAACATTACTCCATTAGAAATAAATAAACATCAAACATTGTGATGCAGCAAATCCAAGACATGCATTACATTATCTTAGTCGTATACAACAATGGAAATCGAAGGGGGAAAATAGAGATTTTAATGGCCTAAAATCGAAGAGGTTATAATTGTCCATTATGAAAAAATGGTACGATTGGGATGAAACATTCTAAGCCCACCCTAATTAATTTCCTAATCACCTCACACCCGTTCGTTAATTCCATCGACCGATACCCGAATCCGAGTCCGCGGGTCAAGCCTAATTGCCATCCAGGTGTACGACGCCGTTCTAATCTATCTTCAACCTCTGCTCTCCCCTACATAAACCATAATTCGACCGTACAGAAACAAAAACAAAATAGAAAATGCGAGCTCTCGAAGCGAGTAAGAGACTCTCTCGCGCTCTCTTCACTTTCAATCCTTCTTATTGGCGCTCGTTACCGAGCTTGTTACCGTCACCCGACTGTCATCGGAGCACTGCCGACAGTAATGGTGGCACGTGTCTACTACGCTCCCCGTGGTCCGTCAGTCAACATCGTGGCGTCAAAGTCAACGCTTCTCATGTAAGTGATAATCAATTTTGTTTATTTTGGATATTTTATTGAAAATCAATTGTGAAATTGTTGAGTATGAATTAATTAATTGATCCAAATATTTGGTGCAGGTGAGGCCTGGGAATGTCATTGAAAAAACAGGTAATTCTTGCGTTTAAGTGAGCGGTTTTCAAAAATGTTTTTATTTTTTTTTTTTTTTTTAAATGCGTATGAAAGTTTTTTTAAATAATTTTTTGATGAAGAAAAAAATCAGCTAGCATTTTGGGGAAATGGAATTTAGGAATTTTGTTGTGGAAAGTGATTTTAACTTTTAAGTAATTTCGAATGAAAGTGCTTTCTACGAGTATTTAAAAGCTCTTTCTAGAAAAGCACCTGTGACTGTAATAGCTCTTCAAGTTTATTTTTTGATCACATGAAACACTTGGGTCTGTAGTTATAAAATTGATACATAAGTGCGTATATTGGTGTCAAGGGCTCTCCCAAACAAACCATTAGCATGTTTCTTGCGTGAGAAAACGTTTTGTAGAAAATCACTTGTCTAAGTGCTTCTCCAAGCTTACTCTTTAAGTGGCTTTTTTTATTAGAACAAACTTCTTATCTTTTTCATTTAACTACTGCAAAATATGAAAACCCTTTTTAGTTGTACAAAGACTAATTGTTAATGAGTTTTAATCTCTTTCGTGGTCATATATATTATGAACTAACGAAGTTATCTTGTGTTCATAATTGTGGTGGATGATACTCACTTCAGGGAAGTTTTACCAGGTATATGCATTTTGTGCTTTAATGTTATCTTTTTCTACAGTCAGGCTTGTGAAAGGCTATGATGTAATGTAATTGATGCTTTGAGAATTTGGTTTAGGTCATAGAAGCACAACATAAGCAGCGAGGAAGAGGAGGAGCCATGATGCAGGTTATTTCTGAACCCATTTTTGTCCAAATCAGTGGGATACTCGTTAGAAAACTTAACAGTTGACAGATCATATTAAGAGCCGTACTATGGAAACAGTGGGTCTAACATTATTAGGATTGATTTTTTGTAATGTGGAACTTCTCTTTTAATATTGAACATTAGACTTATAAAAAAATATGAATTCTAATTGTTATATAACTTAGAAATTAACTACCCAAATGAATTTCTAAGGATGTTAAACTGCCCTTATGGATCAAAGCTGACTGCCCGCACTGCCGGGACTGTAGATATTGGATAATGCTTTTCTTTTTTTGGTTCCGTTAAGGTTATGAATCACAAAAATGTGCAATTTTACTTTAAAATATCTTATTGTCTCTCTTATACAATGAAATTATTATTGTCTTACTCATTAATTTAGTGGGTAGTATATTTGTGGTTTACCATTCTTCACTGTGGTTGCCTGTATCCTGATTTTAATGATTGGACTTCTGTGCTTAGTTAGTGTGATGATTTTATTTTGCTATGATACAGCAACTTCCTTCTTTTGATCTTATAATTTTTTTGTTGGAAATTTAACATGCCACATACTCTCTATCATAGATGGAGCTTCGTGATGTAGATACTGGAAACAAAATAAGCTTACGGTTTGGTACAGAGGAGGCTGTTGAAAGTATGCATCTTAACTTTTTAATCTTTTCCCAGTTTGCTGAGTGAAGTCTATATTGATTTTTCCTCTCTGATTGTTTATTTGGTTAGGTTTGTTGGTCCCTATGGTGGTAGGGTAATCTACTTCTGTCAAAAAAGATTTAGCTTTTCATTGTAACTTAATATTCTATCTTCAGTTTATCCAAATGGTGTTTTAGTAGCTTTATATTTAAACCCACTTTTTATCATTGTAACTTGGTTGGTCCGTTTGAATCTGTGACCTACCTAGCTATTCTATGCTAGGTTCATAAAAAAATTTTGAATGCCATTCTTACTGGATGTAATGGATGTAATTAACAATTTCAATTATTTCTGCAAATTATAAACAATTTAGATTCTTGCAGAAGAACTTTTGAATTTTTATAGATAGATTAATTCCGTATTATTTGCCACAGGGGTATTTGTTCAGGAAAAGCCTTTCACATGTTTATACACTGAAAGTGATATTGCATTTCTAATCGAGTGAGTTTTCATTTCACCCAAACCTTTTGACAGATTGTTTAGTTAATGTGTTCTATTGTTTATGTGTTTTTTGTACTTTTTGAATGTTTATAGTTCTGAGACATTTGAGCAACTGGAAGTAGCTTTGGACTTGTTTGGAAAGGCTTCAGCATACCTGAAAGGTTGACATAAATAAGATTCAGCGTCATTCTCTCTTTTATGTTGTCTCCACTGTGACCTCAAGTGAAAAATTCCTGTAAGCAATTAATGGTTATAAAAGTAACTTTAAGAAAAAATTCTCCAAGTTAATCAATGGTTTATCGGTCAACTTATGTTGCTAGTGCTACGAGTACCACCAATACCCCACCATAGATCAGCAACTGACTGCCATCATTATTGCCATGCACAATACTTCTCCTGCCTTCAACATTCTAAACTGGTGATTCTCTGTCTATTATTTCCGAACTACTTTAAGTGGAATTATTCCCACACACCCTGGGACCACAGCATGATCAAATTTGACATGTTCAGCCTGAAGTGCGTTGTTTGCCACTGATGCTGGGTTTAAATAATTGATTAGAACAACCTTCAGTTTCATTTATGTGGAAATGGCATGAAGTTTTTGCAGTACGCCACTCTGAAAATGTTCTATGCATTTCCTTTTCTTTTTTCTGCCTGAATTAAATTCACACATGTTTTGGAGCTTTTCCATCTAAGTACATGTTAAATCTCCCAGGAAACTTGATTTCTCTAGTAACAAGTGACAGTTAATTGCTGTTGAAACTTTTTGATTAGAAACCAAGACATTTATATTAAGGGAGATTGGTAAAATTAAACAAGCAGTCCACTGAGAAATGACTAGCCTGCGTGAACAGAAAGATTGATATTAGATGGTACTGGGAATGTCCATATCTGAAGACAATCAAAAGCCTACTATGCCCTCCCAATTATTCGATTTAAAGTTAATTACACATTTTGACATATGTTCTGCTAGCTGTAATTCTATAATAAGACTTCTCATCATGCCTTCTGTTTTCAATTATTTGTTTGGTACTTTTTGCCAGCGGTTGATACTCTCTTTTGCTATTGTTAGACATCATTTAGATGAGAACACGCAGATGCAGCAGTGCCATTCTGTGTATTTAATTATTATTTTTCATTGCATGTAGAGGGAATGAAAGTTTCACTAGAGTTATTTGATGGAAGACCTTTGTCTGCAAGGATGCCAAAACGTGTTACATGCACCATTAAAGAAATTCATGTTTCTACAAAGGGGCCTACAGTCACACCTCGGTATGTTCTAACAACTATGAGAAATACTTTTACATATCTTGATGTGCTTAAGGATTTGCGTTAAGATGCTGTTTATATATACTGGGCGACAGTAATAATACAATGACCATAGTTATATGTCTATGGTTTGCTCAGAGATATTGACCATCAAGAAAATATATTATTCTGGCTTTGTGATGAATTCATGACTTATCCTTTAGTACTTTTAGATGTTCTTAGGTCCAAGCATGTACCCAGTAAGACCCTAATATGAGCCTTCAAAAATACAGGCTTGTTTCCTAACTTCAAACATACCACAAGACTCCTAGCTTAAAAGCTTAGGACCCATTTATATCATTTGTGTGCTTTTGCTTGCAACCTTATAATTTTTTCCCTTAAAACTTTTTGTTCCAATGCAGGTATCAAAGGGCTGTGCTGGACAATGGTGTCACTGTACTGGTAAGTGTAAAATGTAATTTCTGTTTGTTGTATAGATTTTATCTGGCAAAGATGCTATTCTTTTGTGCATTTGCTTGTGTATATACATGTGTGGGTTTGGTTCGTTTCTTGGTGAAAAACTGCACAGGGATACCCACTTAATGACAATTTTTGTACAAAGAGGAAGAGCATGTTAATTTGTTTAACCTTACCCTCTTGGTAGTCTTTGGTAGGAAAATATCTGCCAAGCTCCCTTTCCCATCCAATGTTCATTATATACTTTTCTAGCATGCTAAATTTCAAACCGATCAGAGATTGAAGCTATTACATTTTATGAAGTGTTCCAAATGAGGGCTTCTGAATATTAGTTTCATTGATTGGGGAGCTATCTAGTTTTGTAATTAATATTCAGACATCATGACTGTAGCAAAAAGGGCAATTCAATAATAGGATTGACAATAAATGGAAGTATGTGGAGAAATATGAATTATGTTTTTCCATCTTCTAGATTCTTATTTTGTTGAGTTTCCATGTACACAAAGGTGGATTGTTCTCTTGCAATTAAGCTAATTAACTTTGTAGGATATTCTGGCTTTAATGCCTTCTAAATGTGAAGTTGATATCAATTCCATAACATTTTAACACTTTTCACTATTTTCCTTATCTTATAATTTCCCCCAGGTACCGTCCTACCTTGAAATTGGTGAAGAAATTTTTATCAATCCCGAGGACGATTCCTACATTGGCAGGTAATGCTTTGCATATCAGTATTTTATTGCAACTTGGGCTGCCATTATGGCTCTGCCGTTTTATCTGAATACTCCTTTCACTTCTAAAAGCAATTATCTACATCTTTAGGAGGCCCTTTACTTACAAAAAGACATTTCATCATACTTGATACTGCGTTCCCTGTGATGTATAAACATTTTTTCTGATAGTTCGGTCTTGTTGTTGACAACTTTAGAGAGGCAATCTCTCGTTCTCTAGAACCGGACTGTACACCCCTTTGCTTCTTGCTTCTTTCTATAATGCCTTTACTTGATTTTTCCTGTTCGCCAATCACTTAATGGTTTTTGTCTTCTAAAAGCGACTGCATCCAATAACTTCCATTTTTCAGTTATGAAATTCTACTGTTGCTCTTCTGCCGATATTTTATATAATGATTGTATCTTTTCTTCCCTGCTCAGGGCGAAGTAGAACTTGTAAGCGGCTGTGTTTTGAAGGAGATGTCGTGAAAGTCATTTGCATGAAATGTTTCTGCATTATTGGTAATGACTGACTCGATAAGCTTATTATTGTAAGATATTCCATTATTACTTTGGACATTGGGGTCCAAGGAAACAAATACAAATTTTTGCAGGAAAGGATAAAGTTTTACATTGTTTATTGTCATCAATAAATGCTGTGCTGTTTATGGTAGCATGAGCCAGTTATTTACCTTACCTTGTATGTTACATTTCAGAAATGTCATTTTTGAAGATGCTTACTAATTTTATGGTAAATTTTCAATATTTTCTCTTAAAAGAATGCTGTGCTTTTGTAATTTATCAGCAAGTTATAAAATTTATTTAAAACCTATTCTGAATCTTTCTGAATTTTGTCAGACCCATTGTGTTTCAATTTTGCACATCAAGATCCCATTAAGGACCCAGAAGGGTAAAAATAAAATTTCATTAAGAAAATATATCAATTATCAATAAAGCCATTGCTAAATCCTGTTCAAGAACAAATCTGAAACATCAAATTCAATGCAGAATCTTAATAAAGAACGAATCCAAGACATAATATATAATGGCCAATCCATGGCTTGAATTGAACAATTTCATCTCAAAATCAATAGGCGCAAATTGCAGAACTCTGCAAAAAAAAATACCTGTTTATAGAGTACAAATCTTATTTTTCTCGCAGTATTTCAGAGGAGTAACTCTCTCAAGTTGTCAAATATCCTATTTCAGTAATACAAAAAATTTCTGGTCCAAATAACAATAACTTCTTTAAGTCCTAGATCAATTGTGCTGTAAAATTTCGAAACAAACGGTTTGGTTTTTACGGGTGTCTAAGTGCCAAAACCCGCCAAAAATAGAAACAAACTGTCCATTTATTTAAGACTTGAGTCGAATAGATGTCATCTGGCGTCAAGAAACTACAACCCAACTGACTTTTCCAGCTTTTGGATCTGGTTGAGGAATATCCATGTCATCTGCATAAACAGTAATCGAGCTGTCAGAAAAATGCAATACTTTTATATCTATCATAACTTAGTTTGCTTTACTCAAGAACCAATTACTAGGCATTTCCGAGAGTCAATGAGAAAGATTTACCATGACATGTGGCGCAATTCGAACACAATATACGGGGAAACCAGTATAAAATTTGAATGGTCCTCCGGCCTTGAGAGTTTTCATGACACAGTCCAGAGAGCCTGTGTATGGATACTTCCCCTGAGCATCAGGTTGCATTTTCTGGATTTGGGTTTTGACATAATCAAAGGGTAAACTGCAAGCCGCAGCAAAGAAACCTGAAACGGAACTTGCCGCTGAAAAGAAAAAAAAAAACGAGATTAGCTTAACCAACATTCCACAACTAAAAAAAGGAAAAACAAAGTATCACATCAGAAGAGTGGTTTATTTTCCAATTGCAAGCGTGCTCACAAGTTTAAAATTATTGACCAAACTATAGAGTAGATGGTTCACACCAATCATTGAAGATTTGAATATTAAAAAGTTCAGATATGAAACTATGAACATCTCGCTAAACAATAAGATCAAGACTATTACCAATACTTAAGGTGGTTCATATAAGGTTAATGATATAAGTGTCCTTTAACTAAACAAACTACACTGCACCAGAACTCCACCAAGCAAGAGACAAACACTTTTGGCAAAATAAACAAAATGCTTGCAAAGGATCTTACCTACAACTGTAGATGCTTCACCCAAGCGGCAAGAATCCCTGAAAAACTCAACACTCTGATCATAAGAGGCAAGCATGCCCATGTTCAATGCCATAGCTCTCACTACAGTCGGGCCTGCACCTTTCCAGAGTGCCAAAACACCCTCATCTGCAGTGATACGATAGAGGGCATGGAAAGCATTGGTATAGTTTCTGCGTTGAGCAGCAGGCAAAGTGGCATCAGCCTGCATACGGATCAGTGCCAAATCTGCTGGACTACCAACAGTTGCACCAATAGCACCAGCAGTTAGACCACACAAGGCCTTCTGATACAAAGGTAGAGGCTTCCCATCATTGGCTTCAATTGCTTTGTTTGTCAAAATCCTAGGGGAAACAAACAAACAAAAATCCTATAAATGGTGTTCGCTAACACAGTAAAAAGCTACAAAGTGCAGTAGTTCACACGCTATCAGAGAAGAACTAAGCAATTGGAAAGAAACACTCACCTAAATGAACCAAGACGGGCAGTGGTATACGTAGCTTGCCTCAGCAGTCCTGCAGAGAGCCCCTGCCCAGTACAATATAGTATAGATAACAATTTCAAGAATAGGAATGGACTTCAAGATCAATTGACACTGCATAACCACATTTTGGATTGCAATAACACTGACACATTAACAATAAAAATTATTTCCCAACGTGCAGGGTTTCTATATGGATTTTACACATTCATACAATTCACAAGGCTCAAATGCAGTAAACCTATAACCTTTTCATTGGTCCTCTTTCAAATCCATGCTAAACCAAATCAAGTAAAGATCCATCTTTAACCACAGATCTTATGACAATGAATCGTAAACTCGACAAATTCCCAATTCAAATGATCAAAACACACAACTTAACAAGTTTTTATAGAGCCAAACCTTGTAGAAGGCACCAATGCCCTCATTTTTAAGCATGGTCTTCGTTACAGAAGCTGCAGATCCCTGACCCAGTTGAATTCTCACCTGCAATAACACAAACAACAAAAACCCATCAAAACACAAATCGCCATTAGACCATATCAAAGAAATGAACCAAACACTCAGACTCCAAAAGCCACCCATCAAATCCCACGAGTAAATCTCATAAAAAACAAAACAACAAAAACCCCCAACACGCAAGTCCAACTCAACCATAACACACAACCAAACCTACAAAAATTACCAATCAAATCCCAGATCTAAAAACATATCAAAAGCACCAACTTACCTAAAGATCAAAACTTTACGACACTACACAAATAAAAAACTCATCTTTTACACAAACACATACATATTTTCATCCAAAACTATTGGAAAAAAAATTCAAACCTTAATCATGTCGATGGGTTGAATAACACAGGTGGCAAGCATCCCAGAAGCGCCGCCATTGACAAAGGGTTTAATGGTGGGCCAAACACCAGCAGCTTGAGGTTTCTTCTGCTCTGCCATATTGGATTTGGTTCCAAAAACTCAGAGCTTTGAGGAAGAGAGAGAGAGAGAGGGAAGGGACTTCTCTCAAGAAGGGTGTGTTTGAGAGAATGGAAAGGACGTGAGAGGCAAATATAAAGCAACCTAAGCACCAAGGAAAAACAGAAAAACAAAAAACAGTGAAAATGGTTTTGGTTTTATTGGTTTGTTTTTGTTTTTGTTTTAAAAAAAAAAAAAAATGTTTTTGGAGATGAGATTGAGATTTGTTTTTTGGGTAGTGAAAAAAGTGTTTATTTATTTATTTTTTTTTTTTNTGTCTACTTCCAGTTCAAATACTAGAGATGAACAGATTGTTCATCAAGAAGAGATTTGTATAAATCAAAATGACAACATAATTGAAACAAGTCATGCTTGTACACAAAAAGATAAACAGGTCATAAGACCTCAAGATTTATAAAAACATTTTGATAAATGGAACATTCCCAAAATTTCTGTAACAGATGTTTACAAAGAAGGAATTATCAAGTCTCAATAGAGTTAACCCTTTAAACAAATCAAAATACATTATTAAAACAGAAGAAAAAACTCTTAAGATAAACAATTCTTCTCAAGTCACTCAATTATTATCTAAGGAAATGGTCAAAAAATACAAAAAGAGTTATAATTATCTTCATATAGGACTTGTCCAAATAGGAATCAAACCTCTAAGCATTGAAGGCTTAGACACTGCCATCTTTGCATGTTTAAGAGATTGTGGATGGCTAAGATTTAGAGATTCTCTATTAGGAACGATATAATCTAGCCTGTCCAATGGACCAATTTATTTCAATTGTTATCCTGATTTCACAGTCTGCTTAGATGACCAAAATATACTAGACGTTTTAACTTTAAATATTAAAACGTTTAATTATGACTNTAATTCCACGTATGTTTCATTACATAGATTTTCAATACTTAAAAATTATGAATTATATGTTGCTTTCGTTATTTTAATATAATAAAAAATTAGTTAAGAACATTAAAACCCAATCTTAACAATTACAAACACGTAATTTATATTGAAACAAATTACATATCCTTTTTGGTAATTTTAATAATCTATTATAAAATAAGTGTTTTCATTATTATACTACTAAACCATTAACTGGCTGAAAATAAATTTTTTAATTTACAACCAACAACTTATTAGTAAAAGACTAAAAGTACTACCTTTGATAAGCTCGTGTCCATAAGTTATTCTTGGAGAAGCCCAATTAAATAAACCCTTAGGGCCCTTTGGATTGGGTTATATAAGATAACGAGGGTAATCTTCGTTTATTTTGCGAGATTCATGTGTTTGGTTTACAAGTAATAAAATATTACAGTAATATTTATTATAAATAGTGTTTTACTATTGATAATATAAGGGGTAATCTTATTATCTTGTTAGCGGGTGTTATTAAAACATTACTGGGATAATCTGATTTTTCTACCCATTTTGCTCTTAATTAAAAACCATTTCAGATACAATTGCCTTTAAATGTCTACCAAATAACAACTACTTAGCCCATCTATATTTGAGAAATTAGCTAAAACACCCCATTCACAAAAAAGTTTAAAAGATAACAAAATACCCCCAACCACCCAAAACCACCAACGGTCGTTGGCATCAATCGCCGTAATGGTGCACGACCGGTAAGATCTAGCCCGTCGTGTGCCAATAAGGCCTTTTTTTGCCATAGATCACAAATTCATGATCGTTTCACGACCACATCTTTGGTTGTGAAATGGTCATAGATCTTAGGGGTGAGAAATTCCGATTAATCGAACCGAATAGGATAGTTTATAAACCGAACCGGTTTTTCACTTCAAGTAAAAATTTTAACTGAAATCGAATCAGTTATATGATTAAACCAGTTATGAACTGAACTGAATGTACAGTTCGGTTCACCAGTTAACCGGTTTTTAAAATCAGAGTGACTGAGAAAGTTTGGCCACAAAACTTCTACTCTCAAATTCTAGCCAAGTGTAGGAGAAATTTAAATATAAATAATAAATATTAAATACACCCAAAAGGGCGAAAGTGATAAACTACCCATACTATTATTCTTCATCAAAGAAATCAAATTAAGCCAATCAAATTTCTTACATCTTCACAAATTCAAATAAACTTGAAGACAGGAGAAAAAGATGAAAAAGAAAGAGAAAAATGGAAGAGAAGATAAGACGAAAAAGAAAGATAAAACTGAAGGAGAAGAGATGGTGAAAACGAAAGAAGAAGTGTTAGGTGAAAAGAAGAAATAGAGGAGAAGAAGATGAAAGAGAAAAGTGGCAGTAGCGGTGAGCTATAGGAGATTAAGTATAATTTAAATGTAGGGTTTTTATTTTTTTTTATTTTTTTTTTTTGAAATCGATTTTAAAATTCAGTTTCGGTTAACCGGTTTAAAAAAACCTGTAAATTGAAAACTAAACCTAATAATTGGTTTATGAATTTTTCAAATCGAAAACCGAACTGGTTTTAAGAAAAACCGAATTTTTGGTTCGGTTTTCGGTCTTTTTTCCCACCCCTAATTGAGCTGGCCATTTCCGACTTTGCCAGCGCACAACTAGCCATATACGGTCAGTTGTGCACCATTTCTTCAACTGCCGACGGTGGTGACTGGCTACAGGCAGTGGTTTAGGGTGGGTGGGGTAATTTTACTACAAATTAAAGTTTTATATGATTGATGTGTTTTAGCAAAATTTCAAATGTAGGGGTTAAAAGAAATTATTCAAAAAATAATAATAAAAAATACAATTATATTAATATTTAAAAAGGAGGACAATTTAGTAATCTACATAATATACTCACCCATTTATCCTCCCAACCAAACATATTATTTATGAATTTATTCGAATTAACCAAACATATTTTCTAAACATTCTTAGTAATCTTTAAGGTGATATTTCTTTCTATTAATATAATATACCTTTATAATAAAATATTATATAATCCAATCGCTCCCTTAATAATACATTTTTTTTTAATTAGAGTATTTTTTATTTTTGGGAAATAAAACCCATTAATCTATATCTAAACTGATATATTTCACTAATTTTAAAATTCATCCAGGCCGGCTCAACCGCAAAGCACTTGCCTAGGGGCCCCCTAAGAGAGGAAGGCCTCGTTGAAATATTATTAATATATATTGCATATATTTATTATTTAAAAAAAATCGTAAAATTTAGTTATTATCTCTATTTAAAATGTAAAACCAAATTTCTGTTTTATATNCTTTTAATTTTTTTTTTTTTAATTCCACGTATGTTTCATTACATAGATTTTCAATACTTAAAAATTATGAATTTTATGTTGCTTTCGTTACTTTAATATAATAAAAAATTAATTAAGAACATTGAAACCCAATCTTAACAATTACAAACATGGAACAAATTACATATCCTTTTTGGTAATTTTAATAATCTATTATAAAATAAGTGTTTTCATTATTATACTACTAAACCATTAACTGGCTGAAAATAAACTTTTTAATTTACAACCAACAACTTATTAGTAAAAGACTAAAAGTACTACATTTGATAAGCTCTTGTGTCCATAAGTTATTCTTGGAGAAGCCCAATTAAATAAACTCATAGGGCCATTTGGATTGGGGTATATAAGATAACAAAGGTAATCTTCATTTATTTTACGAGATTCATGTGTTTGGTTTGCAAGTAATAAAATGTTATAGTAATATTTATTACAAATAGTGTTTTACTATTAGTAATATAAGAGGTAATCTTATTATCTTGTTAGCGGGTGTTATTAAAATATTACTAGGATAATCTGGTTTTTCTACCCATTTTGCTCTTAATTAAAAACTATTTCAGATATAATTGCCCTCAAATGTCTACCAAATAACAACTACTTAGCCCATCTATATTTGAGAAATTAGTTAAAACACCTCATTCACAAAAAAGTTTAAAAGATAACAAAATACCCTCAACCACCCAAAACCACCAATGGTCGTTAGCATCAATCACCGTAATGGTGCACGACCGGTGAGATCTAGCCCGTCGTGCACCAATAAGGCCTTTTTTTGCCATAGATCACAAATTCATGGTCGTTTCAGACCACATATTTGGTTGTGAAATGGCCATAGATCTTAGGGGTGAGAAATTCCGGTTAACTGAATCGAATAAGGTAGTTTATAAACCGAACTGGTTTTTCACTTCAAGTAAAAATTTTAATCGAAATCGAACTGGTTATATGATTAAACTGGTTATTAACTTAATTGAATATATAGTTTGGCTCACCGGTTAACCGGTTTTTAAAATCAGAGTGACTAAGAAAGTTTGGCCACAAAACTTCTGCTCTCAAATTCTAGCCAAGTGTAGAAGAAATTTAAATATAAATAATAAATATTAAATACACCCGAAAAGGTGAAAAGTGATAAACTACCCATACTATTATTATTCTTCATCAAAGAAGTCAAATTAAGCCAACCAAATTTCTTACATCTTCACAAAATCAAATATACTTGAAGACAGGAGAAAAAGACGAAAAAGAAAGAGAAAAATGGAAGAGAAGATAAGACGAAAAGAAAGATAAAACTGAAGGAGAAGAGATGGTGAAAACGAAAGAAGAAGTGATAGGTGAAAAGAAGAAATGGAGGAGAAGAAGAAGATGAAAGAGAAAATTGGCAGTAGCGGTGAGCTATAGGAAATTAAGTATAATTTAAATGTAGGGTTTTTATTTACTTATTTATTTATTTTTTGAAACCAATTTTAAAATTTGGTTTCGGTTAACCAGTTTAAAAAAACCTGTAAACTGAAAACTAAACCTAATAATTGGTTTATAAATTTTTCAAACCGAAAGTCGAATTGGTTTTAAGAAAAACCGAATTCTTGGTTTGGTTTTTGGTCTTTTTTCCCATCCCTAATAGATCTAGCCATTTCCGACTTTGACAACACACAACTAACCATATACGGTGAGTTGTGCACCATTCCTTCAACTGCCAACGGTGGTGGCTGGCTGCAGGCAGTGGCTTAAGGTGGGTGAGGTGATTTTGTTAAAAATTAAAGTTTTATATGATTGATGTGTTTTAACAAAATTTCAAATGTAGAGGTTAAAAGAAATGATTCAAAAAATAATAATAAAAATACTATTATATTAATATTTAAAAATGAGGACAATTTAGTAAATTACATAACATACTCACCCATTTATCCTCATAATCAAACATATTATTTATTAATTTATTCGAATCAACCAAACACATTTTCTAAACATTCTTAGTAATCTTTAAGATGATCTTTCTTTCTATTAATATAATATACCTTTATAATAAAACATTATATAATCCAAACGCTTCCTTAATAATACATTTTTTTTTAATTAGGGTGTTTTTTTATTTTTGGGAAATAAAACCCATTAATCTATATCTAAACTGATATATTTCACTAATTTTAAAATTCATCCAGGCCGGCTCAACCGCAAAGCACTTAAATATACAACATCTATTAATAATATTTCAACCCCTTAAGAGAGGAAGGCCTCGTTGAAATATTATTAATATATATTGTATATATTTATTATTTAAAAAAAATCGTAAAATTTAGTTATTATCTCTATTTAAAATGTAAAACCAAATTTCTGTTTTATATATAACTAAAAAATAATTTAATGATATTTTTATTTTGCATAATTATTCTTCTTTATATCTATTGACTCCTATGGAAAATTGAATGATATTACTTATTTTACATTATTATTTTAAATTGAATGACATTAAACAGTATCAAAAATTGAGTTACAATTACGTGATCCCTATCTTATTTTCCTTATTGATATAATTTTTTTTTTTTTTTTTTTTTTTTTTTGTATTGGTATATGTTAAATGACAATTATTGTTACTAATTACAGCATTAAATTAGCATATAAGAGTTAAAATACATAATATCAAATTGATGAAAAAGACCTTATCAAATATATAATTATAAAATAAAATTATAACTAACATATAGATTCCATTATGTCTTATTTTGTGTACCCTCTTTTAACTCTACCAAGTTTTTGACTCAAATAAACATATAAATTGTATAATTTTGTGATTGGTGACATGTTCTTGCTTGTCAATATCAAAACCAAGTAACCAACAATTAGAAATATTAATAAAATAAATAATAGAGAAAACTTGTGTTGGTGATATATCATGTTGTAGTGGCATGTGATATGCCATGTAACTTTAGAATTAGTGGCTGAAATTTATTAATTTTTTATTCCCCTTTTTTGCTAGTCAGATACTCAGTATCTCTTCTGTCCAATCAAAATCCATAGAATTTGGGTCAATTGTATGATTTGCGGGAGCACTTCGGTTGGGCTTTTCTTTAGCCGAAAATAAAATGGGCCTCTATTTTAGGCCGAAATCAGTTGGCCTTTTCATAGCCCAAAACCAGTTTGGCTTTTCATTTAGCCTACAAATATTTGGGCTCCTCATTAAGCCCACCAATATTTGGGCTTTTAAAGCATTTTCTTGTTTACTTTGTTGCTCTCCAAAGTTGGTGTACTTAAAATCTGAAATTGTAAAATGATGTGTAGATTTTGATTTAGGTGGTCTCAAGTAGAGATGGGCGCGGTCCCTGAATTTTTGAGGACCCAATACGGGGAGAGGATTCTTCGGAAAAAGCAGGGATGGGGACAAGACAAGAAAATTTGTCGACCAGCCCCGCCTAATCCAAACCTGAATAGTAAAAATGGATTAAAATATCATATTTTAATGTATTTAGGATGGGGAAAAATCCCTACAGAGATTTCCTACATTGTCTGTGATGGGGTAGGACAGAGATTCCCTGTCATCCTTATAACAGAGACGGGAATGTGTTTAGGGGGCAAGGGCGGGGACGGGGAATGGGAAACCCACCCACACCCATCTCTAGACTCTAAAAACATTATTGTAATGACATTATATTTTTAAAATACTTTTTGCATATAAGAAACAATTTTTGGGTAGCGTATTCGCATGTACACTATATGATATGCTCATTATTGGCTGGACATACATATATTTATTTCGATTCCCTTTAAAATTTCTTTCTCCAAATAAATCTAAATTCAAATATGAGTACCGTAACAAAAGATATAAATTTTGGCATACAAGATTATCTAAGCAAGTTATTAAAAGAATAATTTTAGAAAGGATTTTATAATTGTGTGTATCAAACTATAAAATATTAACTAAATATTTTTAGATTGATTGAGTGAATATCCTTCATTATTTAAAATTCTATCTAATCACCATAAAAGTTGGACCAACCTTTCTTTTATGCAAAGTTTATTTTGAGTTTTAAATGATGATCATGTGATACATCTTTTCTTAATGTGTCACCAATACTTTTTTTTCTTCCTTTTATTAGACTATTTTTTTTTTCCCATTAAATGTGTATGTTCCAAACCAATCATAAATTAACCTTCTATAATTATTGTTTATTAACTATTATAAAGGTTCAATTTCAATGAGAATGACAGCCTTAGGAAGGAAGATTGATACATTTTACCTGCAAGTTTATGTGGGCATGAATATTACTTTGTCTCTACTCTAAGGTGTAGTTTCATTAAAGTTCATTAATTATTTGGAGATTTTCAGCCTCTATTAAAATGTAATGCTTCATAGGTTTTAATACAATTTTTTTAAAAGATAAAACTGTATGTATAAACTTTTTCATATAAACTAAGGTAGTACAAAGTTAATAAATGAGTTAATACAAAAAAGACAACTCAATAGATGTTGGTCGTGTAATACTGATACATATGCTGTATTAAAATTTAGATTTTATATAATAGAAAGGGATCAAACCCACCTTAAAGTATGTTTAAATTTACAATTTCATGTCTTGAAATTCTTCTCTTTATCACTTATTAGTACTAAAAAAACAATGTTTTTAAACTCGACCGAGGCTTGACTTGATCAAGGGTTTGGTCCCTAAGTCGGGTTGTTTGACGGATTGGACTAGTTAGCTGAATCGATGATGTTAGCATATCCAACAGGTTTGAAATCCATCAGTTCCCTGACTCGACGGTTTGACACTGTTCCGCAAGTTTGATTACTGGTCAATCCAAACTAATTTCTAAAACCAAGTTTAGGGTGTTTCTAGACCAGAGAAGGTGCCAGTCGACGATCGGAACGGTCTGTCCAATCCAAGTTTTAAACATTGTAAAAAAGGGCACAAGTTAATATTCATGTATGAGATATTGTTATGTTATTAGGATATTGTTATCTTCACTTGAACCATAATCTAGTGGTTCAAAGAGAGATAATGTTACCTCTATACTGTAAACTTACGTACACTTATAAACACAATATCTAGGTAGCAGTGCAGCACACAATTAGGGAAAAAAGGAATAAACCGTTAAAGGGATGGACCTTACACGAGTACAAATTTTTGTTGCTATGAAATGAATTACTCCCAATTCCCAAACTTTAGGTACAGATCCATTAAAGTTCATTATTTATATGGAGAATTTTTGGACTTTACCATCCTTAGAGTTTAGTGCCCTAGATAAACCTTAAGATCCGCTTGAGAGTTTCATGGTAACGGTTATGAGAGTAAACCACCATAGCGGTTATAAGGGTAAACCACTGTAGCGGTTTTGAGGGAGTTTTAGTAACAATTTTTAAAACACCTAACCTATGCTTGAGAGTTTATTTTCTAATTGTTCTGACAGTTTTTTAAAATGATAAATTTACATATATGCCCATAAAAATACCCACTTCAACTAGTACTTGGGAGTTTTGTTTTTTCAATTACAAGGTAATGATTATTTATTTGTTTTCTACTTATTAGTATTTTATAACTTCAAATGTAATAAAATCTCCTTATCCTTCTTCGCCATTCTTTGCAGTATCTGGAATGATTGAAAAATTGTAGCTCCACTTCTCTAAGAAAGCATCTAGAAATGAGATTTTAATAAATTTTTTTTTTTTTATGATTGTTTAAAATTATTTTATATTTAATATGGTTGGAGACGCGCATAATATGGTTAAATTTTTTTTTGAATATAATTGGGATAGTTTTGTAATGGATAGGTTATTTGTGAAATAAAATTTTAAAACCAACCAAAACACTCCGATTTGGGGTGTTATATAAACCCCTTAAAAATACACTACAATAGTGTTGGGGGGTTTTTGAGCCAGCCAAAATCAGTGCATAAAAAATCTGGCAAGTAATGATTTTAGAATACCTCAAAACCAGTCTAATTAAAAACCTCTCAAAACCAGTGGAAAAAAAACTTTCAAGCAAACCCTTAGACACATGAATGAGTTTCACAATACATGTGATCGAACCCATATCAAACTGTGTTTGAATTTACCATCTACTTTAGGTCTTCCTTTTAAGTTTTAACCAAGATTTTAAAACCCGACCCGAGGAGTGACCCGGTAAGGTCAATTGGTCACCAGGTTGGCCGATCGAATCATGATGTCATCATGCTGATGTCAGCATAATGACATCATTCTAACATCAACATGACATATAAAAAAATAATTAAAAAACGGTTCAACCGCTGAGTAGAACCGGTTGGACCGACAGTTCGTAACAAAAAATCTGGTCCAATCGCGGTTCAAACTGGGCATTTGAAAATTTTGGTTTTTTAGTTGAACTGACTCGGCTCAATCATTGGTTCTCAGTTCAACCAGTTGAACCGGTCGGGTTTTAAAATCATGGTTTTAACCACTTGCAGTAAGTGATGGAACCAAAATTTTGGTTCAAGAGGAGCAATGTCAAATCACATAAACTAAAAACTACCAACTTATGTACAATATATTGGATTTGTTTTCCACTTGGCGAAGAACATAAATAAACCTATTTGATTAGGATGAATTATTTATATAATAATCGTTTTAATAATAATCTTAATCTAACTACATTTAAAGTATTGTCTATTGAAATATCAATATCTATTGACCAATTGTTAGGGCCAAAAATCGTTTTGGGCTTGACGAGGCCCAATAACGAAATAAACATGTCATGGCCCAAGGCCTTAACCCAATCCCGATTGAGCTTATGCTTAAAATCACCTTGCGAACTACCCACTCTATGAGTTGGGCTATCCTATAAGTTAAGCTAAATTGGGTTTCAGCCCATTAGCCTGCAACAGTCTATAAATAGGAAATCAGAATTCCATTCTATTTCCTCTTCTAATAAGATTCCAAATCTTACTCAAACTATTAAATTTAATCTGATAAGGTCAAGAAATCATATCTCTTTCATGATAGAGATTATCTCCCAAAATAGGACTTAGTATCCTACTAAGATTCCAAATCTTATTTAAACTATTATACTTAATCTAATAAGGTCAAGAAATCATATTTCTTTCTTGATAGGGATTATCTCCCAAAAAAGAGGACTCAATGTCCTACTAGGATTCCAACCCCTTGGGTTTACTATAAAAACAGAGGCTTGCCCTCTCATTAAGAGACAATCTCCCATAGTCAATCTACACTACTCAAAACCATCTATTTGTTCCTGAAGTTCTTGCTCCCAAAAACCCGACGCCTCCGTCGTAGTCCTAGCTTCCGACAAGACTCCTGGTAATTCTTCATCTCCTTAATTCTTATTAAATAATCTCTTTTAGCATTGCTAACTTGAGCGTCGGAGTGCCTATGGCAAACACCACCCCGGTGTTTTTTTAAAGCTTCACGCTTGCCCTTTCATGTGTGCAGGTCTAACGGATTGTCAGTGGCCTTAATTTCACGGGATCAGACCCTATTTTCTATATATGTATAATACTATTGATGGGTTTTCAATTGATACAGATAATTACTTTTTCAAAATCCAACACAAATTAGAGAAGAAAAGTATCATATATAATTAAATTGATATGTTTTACTTTTATTAAATTGTGAAAATTCTTTCACATAATAGGAAAATGACATTTTACACAAATATAAAGGATGAAAATGCTCTAAGATATAAATAAACCCTCACCTATTCGCCCATCTTCTTCAAAGTTAGACTAACCTTTCCCTCCATTGAAGAATTTGTAAACCAAAGCTATAAACCGATTCTTAATTCAATTTTTGTGCAATGTTCTAAAACTCGACCTGAGCAATGGCCCAATTAGGCGGCCAAGTCTTGCGTTGAACGGTTGAACCAATGACATCATATGACATCTAAGCAAATTTTTACCAAGTTCAAACTATGAAACTTACCCATTTTTCTGAAGAAATGAAAATTAGTGATAAGGTGTAATAACTCTTTCTAGCTAGTAGACTTTGGAAAATATAATATGAAGTCACTAAATATATCGTAGAAATTATATATGTATTTAAGTACAAAATAATGAGCCCAAAAATTTCTTTACATTATTAAAAGCGTCATATACATAAACTCAAAAACAGTGGACAGTAGTGTCATTCTCCTCCGCTCTTGACGTTCCATCTGACCGCTTCTCAGCTATTTCCTGCAAAAATAGAGAAATCAACGGAGTGAGCACTAATTGCTCAGTAAGTAAATCCGCTATGATACATTTCTATCTCCGCTGTTCATATTCTAAATTTCCTTCCTTATATCACACTTTTCTATTTTTCTCGGTTCTTTCTTTGTTATTTTTCTATTTCTAATTTCTCACTACTCTTGATAGTAAGCATGGTATCATGCATAGGTATGACGCAATGCACAAGTGCATAGGATGTGCATTTTTCTTTCTATTTTTCTATTTCTTATTCTGTTTTTCTTTCTTTTCTTTTCTGTGTTACTTTCTTTCTGTGTTTTTCTTCTTTCTTTCATTCTATTCTTTCTTTTATTTTCTTTCTCTTCTTTCTTTCTTTCTATTCTTTATTTTCTCTTCTTTTCTTTCATATGCTCTTCTTTTCTTTCATATGCTCTTCTTTTCTTTCTATTCTTTGCCGATCAGACTCGATTGAGACATGGATTCGGAACCTTGGCCATGTGAGTGAATACAGTCCTCATCTACATACACTTCTTACGAACTATACAAATTCTTCTTCTTCTTAGGCTGCTCACCAAAGGCGGCATGCATGTAGTTATATTCTTCTAGGTACAGTCCTCATCTACATGCACTCTTACGGACTGTACAAATTCTTTTTCTTATTCTTAGGCCGCTCACTGAAGGCGGCGTGTATGTGGGAATATTCTTTTTCTTGTCACTCACGAGTTCCCCATCGCAACAACCTTCTTTTCTCTTATCTTTCTTTTAGCCATTAATAATCAATTTCTTTTCTTTAATACTTCTCTTTTCTTTCTTTGCTCTTTAATATTCTTATAAGCATGTATGCATGTAGATGGGCTTTTCTTATTGTTCTTTCTTAATTCAAATGATTAAATGCAAGGATGCAATATGGCATGTAAACATGTCATTCTCTAATCTCTCTACCATCTACAAACTCATATCAAAAAGATAAATCAACATACTCATACATGCACTGCTCCATGAACTTTCATCAAACACCTTGTATGCATAAATAAAGCACTAAGGTGATCACACTTCCATAACAATCTCTAACCACCAAAATTTTGGAGCAAAGCTCCCTAAAAACAACTTCAAACTTGGCCAGGAAAATACACTCCATAACTCTACTCAAGTTCTTTCTTAGCTCATCCAAACTTCCATCAATTACTATAAACACAATCATCACTCCTCATGGTGGAATTCTAACCATGAATCATCATCAATTTCATCAACAATTCTCAATACTTAAGCATATAAATACATATAAGAAAATTCTCTACTCAAGTATTGCTCAAATCATGACTGGGGTTGGATTTACTTACCTTGAGCTTGGGTAGTTCTATACTAGAATCTCTCTCTTTGGTAGACTTCCCCTTCTTCTTAAACCCTAAGCATATAAACTATAAGAATTCAACACTTTAAATTTAATCTCACATCTTATTGCAAGAATTTTTACCTTTGGATGCTTAGGATTGAATATCTACCAAAATCTAACCAAACATCCTCTAAATAGCCTTGGAAATTTGATGAAGAAATTGAGAGAATTTGGGGATGAAAGTGGCGTGTGAGAGAGTAGAAAATGGTAGGGTTTTTGTAATACCCCACTTGAGGTACGTATTTAAGATTTTTTGTATTACTTAAAGGATTCACTGTTTCAACTTCAATTGACTTTGTATGTTGTTGTGGTTAGTTGGTTAGCCTCTAATTAAATTGGTATGTGGTATTGGTTAAGTGTTTGCCTTGGTTTGGTTGAAATTTGGTGAAGTTTGGAAATTCGAGCTTCGCCGGGGCGAAGAAGAAGTTTTGCTGCGGCGATAAGGAGCTGCACCCACGGGTAGGCTCTGCCGTGTTTCGCCGGGGCAACGGATTGTTCTTCACCGTGGCGAAGAGCCTAATAAAAAGTTTCTTGAGTTTTCTAGAGAATTCTTCCTTTGGGGCACAATGACCTTTCTACCCCTAATTAGCAGGAAAAGTGGGGAGTAAAATGTAAGGAGATTTAGTAGAGATTGTGTTTGGATAGGGGTGTATTTGTAAAGAATCAAAGGATATAGATGGAATTTCTAAGGAAGGGCAAGGGCAAAATGGGAAAGGATGATTATAATATGAGCAAAAAAGGGTTAAGTGTAGAGAAATGCATTAATTCATCCATTGCCACCGCCTCTTCCATTATCTAATTTCTCTCAATTTCTCCATCCAATCTTCCAAGATTTCTAAGGAGTTTAAGAGCTTTTGGGAAATTTTTAGTTGAGATTTCATCTAAAGCATCCTAAGGTAAGGATTCTTGCTTTAGATGTGAGTTTGCTTATAGTTATATTGAAGTCTTATTTGGTTGTTATTGTTCTTGTTGTTGTTTTGAGTTGTAGAGAGAAGACAAGACAACAAAGGAAAGGAAAAGTGCTAGAGAAGTCACTTTTTCACAAGATAAGTAAATCCAACCAAGTTGAGTTTTGAATAAGCTTTTGAGTAGAGATTTAGAGATTGAGTAGAGATGTATACTTATATAAGTATGCTATGTTATTGAGAATTGAGTTGAGATGAATATTTGCTTTGTGGTTGTTGAATACACTTTAATTATAAGAAGTGTTTGATGTGTGAAGAGAGATTGAAATTGAGTTGAAGTTGGAGGAGTTTGCATGAATATTTTTAGGAGTGTTTTCCTTGACATGAATTATGACCGTATGAGGGAGTTTTTCTCCCATTTTGGATGATTAAAGAGAAGAGTAGAGTTATAGATAAGTAGAGCTTTGGTATGCACATGAGTTGTTTGATGAAATGCCTAAGTGAGAAACTGCCCTGTCACAGCTGTGACCTTCTGAGTAAGTTTTGGGCATCTTAAGGATTGAACTAGGTTTATACCAAAACATAAAAGTTGTAGCCCTGTCTCTAAGCTTTAGAACAAGACCAAAACCGTAGCAATCCGATGTGTATAACGCAAGTTATGCCCTTTTTAGTGTGACCTGTGCAGAATGACTGTTTTGATGCAATCTTGTATTTGGCATTTCATAAGTGCATTAGTGAGCATGAGTTATTCATACGCATTTTTTATGCACTTAAGAAGTAGCTTGAGACATAGTTGAGAATTTGAGTATAAGCTACTTTAAGAGCTAAGAGAAAGAGAGAATGAGCACTAGAGAACAAAGAGAAAAGAGAATAGAGTAGGTTGTGCGATGGGGAACCCGTGAGTAATGGGTAGAGTATTCCCGCATGTACGCCGCATTGAGAGAGCAGTATGGGTATGAGAAAGAGAAGTGGTGTAGCCCGTGAGACTGCATGCGGATGAGGGCTATACCCGAGTACCCGAGAGAGAGATTATACACTCACATGGCCAAGGGTTCCGAATCCATGCATAACCAAGTCCGATCGACTAGAACGAGTAGAGGTCACGTAGAGTGGGACGAGTCCCGGCCATGCCCCCGGTAAGATGGGGCCGTGACTTACTAAAGAGAGTTAATAGAAAAGAGTTCTAAGAAAGAGAAATAGAGAGAAGTACCAAAGAGAAATTGAATGAGAAGTTGTAAAGAAAGAATTAGAGAGAGAGAGTTACGGGGATAGATGAGTAGAGGATTTACTTACTGAGCATTGTTTTAGTGCTCACCCCGTTATTTCCTATGTTTGCAGGATCCAGGTGAGGACGCGGTCAGATGGACGTCAACACGCGAGGGGAAGCGGTTACACTGTCCACCATGTTTTTGATATCTTTTGTACATGTTACAAATTTTGTATAAAAAATGTATATGTTTAATAAAAAAGAAAAAATTTGGGCCCAACTCTTTACACTATTTTATATGTATTTTATTATGTATATTATATGAGTACTTGAGTAGAAAATGGCTGTTACAATTTTCATTCTTGAACCTTTAATATCTCATTTATTACTTATACTTTCCCATTTTGCCGTTGTACTTTCTATGAAATTCCATCTTTACCCTTTAGTCAATTACAATAATGTCCTTATTTCCATTGCATTATTCATGAAATTCTACTACTTTCACTCCCCACAATTTCAACTAATTATGGGTGGAATAACCATTTTTCTCTTAAAGAAGTTTTCTATAATTTTCTCAAAAATTCCAACAAGTTCTTTGCCCAGGCAAAGTTGTTTCTTCGCCTCGGCGAAACATTTCAGAGTGTACATTGCTGCAACGAACTTTCTTTCTTGCCGCGGCGAAGTCTGTAATTCTAAAAGCATAATTTGGGCAGTGTGTACAATGCCGCGGTGAAGTCTGCAAATTTTAATTTTTAATCTTTCACCTTGAAATAAATAAAACTAAAGGCATTAAAGCATAAATAAGTTGCCTCACTGTGGGTTTTACATAAGGCGCCAGAACTGATACTACTTAACCACTAGTGTTGGATGCAAGCATAGATTAAATGGCGATATAATCTATGAAATTGAGACACAAAACAACAAAAACATGAGAATAGCAAACAACAGCTCCTCAAAGTTAAAACCCAATCAAAAGAAAAAAAACCAAACAATAATAATAAACAAAACAAAACAAAACCAATCATTTTCATGCTAAATGCAAAACTAAAACTTTGGATCTGTCATTTAATGAAAGCACTGAAATTCTCAAATTTCCACCAAACCCAGTTAAATCCTCTCAAAACAAACAAACCCATTTACCTAGAAACAAGATCACCACGCATTACACCATCTAACCCCTAAAACCCTAAAAAAGTACACCAAAAAAATCACAAATTCAAGCCCTTTCTATTGAAAAGAAAATAAAAAACACATAAAGAACAAAATGAGAGAGAGAGAGAAATACATCAAGAGAGCAACCGATTGTGTTGACGATAGCGGCTATGAGATAGGTGCAAGTGATGATTGGCATCTGTTTGTACCATTCCTCTACAGCTTGGGCCATTTTTCTTCTACAAATTTCTCGACAATTTTGTTTATGAAAGAACTTTCAAAGCCCTCGAAACACGAAGACTTTCAATCGTCGAGAAAAAGGGGTTTTTAATTAAAAAAAATGGTGATTGTGAATGAAATGAACAAAGAACAATAAAGATCAAAGATGAATGAAGGAGAATTAGATTTTTTTTAGGGATTTTAAGTTTTATTAAACCAGTTTTTCATCTGAATCAATTAGACCGGCGGTTTGACACTATTACGTAGGTCCAATCGTGGTCCAAAGTGGTTTATTGCTCAAAACCAAGTTTTATGCGTTATTGAACTGGAGTCATTGCTGATACTTGGTCCAATCGGTCTAACCAACCAGTCTAGTTTGAGAACATTAGTTTTGTGTGTAATAAACATGTTAATTAAGATTTTTTTTTTTTATTATGTAGATAAGTGGTTAAAATTGGTTGTTTGAGTTAATTTTTAATTAAAGATATTGCAAATCGAAGAATTTTGATGTTTTTGACAAAACCTAGGACCACTATCGGTGGATATCGATGGTATCGGTCACTTTTTGTAACCCAAGGTTGGGACGAAAAGTGTCTAATACCTATAGTCCTATCAGACAATATTTGATACTTTTTGTCCTCTTCAACCTTGGATTGAAAAAATGACTGATACCATTAGTACCTTCTGATAGGCAGTCTTAGATTTTGTCAAAAACATTAAAATCCTTCAATTTTTAACATTCTCATCTAAAAATTAACTCAAACAACCAACATTAACGACCTACCTACATAGGTATCCTTCAATTTTGTTGGGGTTGTAGTTATGAAGAATGGGTTAGATAGGTTTTAAGGGTTGAAGAAGGTGTTTAAAGATTTAAGAATTTGTGAATAAGGGCATTTTCGTCTATAAAAATAGTACTTAGTGTCATTTTGCTATATTGTGAGAAACCGCTTTTCAACTCCACCTCTATAATAATGCCATTTAATATAATTTCTCTACTTTCAAAATGTCCAAATTTTGAGAGAATTTTAATAAAAATATAATAAACATTGAAGACAATTTTAAAATAATTCAAGATGGGGCAAGAGCCCCTCTTGGGCAAAGACTGACTCTGCCTTTGCTTGCACTTAATTAAGGACTCAAGCTAGTATCCATGTATAAGAATAAGATGGAGATAAAGACTTAATCCACTTTGAGTTTTTGGTCCAATAGGGTCAAGGTCTTGATTTTCAAATACAAAGAAATACCACCACCATCAAACTTACAACCGTTAATCAAATTCTAACTTTAAAACAACATTTTTTTTATGTAAAGACAATCAAGTTAAGAGTGCATTATATGTTCTACCCTTACGCGTACGAGTGAGTTATTCTAGTAGTTTAAACTATAGAATTTGTAATACTATACCCAAACCCCAAGAGGTAAATACAATTATCTCATATAAGATATTCTTATATTACCAGGATATACTCATTGCTTCCCACTTCAACTATGATTCAAAATGTTCTTGATCCTAAATTCTTACCCTCACAATAATGAATAGAATATATGCATGCATGGAGTGACAGTGATGCATGTGCATGCCAACCTTGCTATAAGGACATTAATAAATGTTGTTACCAAACCTTGTTGCTCCAACACCCGGCAACAAAACAATTGGTATATATACTTAATTTACGACTATAACTATGAGCTTCACTCATTCAGATCTGATTGAACTTAAACGTTTGGTGAATCACAAGTTTGCATTTCTGTCAACCTTATCTAGTTTCTTATTCGCATTGTATTTATATTTGTCTAGATAAGGTTATTAGAATTATATATTACATCATCGTAACGATATCGAGACATATTATTGATTCGATAATGTATACGACTTATGATTAAGTTTTTGGTCAATGAAAAAGTAAATATGTATTCAGTTTTATGTATATAGACAGTAAGTTAGTAACAAATTTAAATTTCTCGATTAACGAAAAACAAATGATAAATCTCGAAAAAGGTAGAAACAAATTACTTATAAAGTAATATGTTTAAAATTGTCTTAAAATTTCAAATAATTTGAAGTATTATTATTTTCTGTTTGAATCATTAAATCACGATCTAATAAATTATAAATTATAATTAAAGGTTTTATATGATTCCGACGTGTAAATAAAAGCTTGGGATATTTTAGCGGGTAGATTTATTAGTAGTTGGTATTGTGGAAAAACAAAAAAATGTATTGTCACAACTCACATGGGAGTAAAAATCGTAGATAATTGAAGAAAAAATCATTGGATGAACTGATGATAAAAGAGCAAAAAGATATTTTATAAATTCTTATATTTGAGTTTATCTAAATATTAATAAGGGTAGTTATTAAAACTCTTATTCAACTAACAATTTTAAGACTCTCAATAATTAATTTAAGTGTGCTGGTCCAACATCCCAATAATAAAAAAACAAAAACAAAAACAACGTCAACAACAACTACAACTAAGCATTTGCATGCCAGGATGTGTATGTATAAAAGAAATAATAGTAACAACTCACTCCCATCTTATCAAAAAAGTAGTTTTAGTTTTCTCTTCTTTTCACATGGTCCCCCATTTTCACTTTCCTATTCTACCCCTCTTAATATAAATTTGTCATTTATATTTTTTTAACTTTCTAAATTTTAATTAGGATCAAAATAGTTTTAAAGTTTTTCTAATTTATTTTATTCTACTATAAACTAATATAATGAAGGTTATTAGTTAACTTAGGATTATACCATAGAACGATTTAATAATATTATCAAATTGATAATAATCATGAAATTAAAAAAATATGCAACACTAATTTGAATTATCATTTATAATTGGAATTTTTAGTTTTGTTGTGGATATTATTATATAATACAAAAAAATTCATGTTGAAAATAAAGAAATTTTTTAACGATATCTATAAGAAAATAGATTTATATTACGTTAATAATCATATTATATTCTTTTAACACGTTTAAAAATTAATTCATATAAAGATTAACGATTAAATGACTAAACAAAAACTTCAATAACTACAATATGCTGTACAACTTTAAATGAGTCTTTCAAAACTGATGTTAGATTTTAATATTATTGATTAACAAAATTTGAAAGAAACACTTCCAATATCAAAACCATATCAAAAGGAAAATAATAAATTTATTATATTGATACTTACCAAAACTCATTCTATTCAAAATTTTAATATTCCCTTTATAAATATTACTAATTAGATAAAATCTTTATTAATAAAACTCATTCTACTTAAATAAAAACAAGGAAGGATAATATAGTAAATGCTCAAAACCAGCCCTTTAAGTGGAGCCCAAGAAAGGCTGGCGCAAATTGTCATATCCGGATTCCAGATTTTTATTAAATCCGCACTTATAAGTCAACAAATTCACACATACTGTGGTAACAGTCAGTAAATAAACAATATAAGCACTTAAATACATAAGCACTTTCGCTGGTGTTTGAATCCTGACTCCTCAGAGAGTGTACAAATAGGTAAAGGCGGAGTTTAGGTTTTCTGGCTATTTTGAAAGTGACCGCGGAGACGAAGAAATGAGAGAGATTATTAGTATACACATTGGACAAGCTGGAATTCAGGTCGGCAATTCATGTTGGGAGCTTTATTGCCTCGAACATGGCATTCAGCCTGATGGGATGATGCCCGGGTACCCTTTTTAGTGTTTATGTTTAATGAGCATTTCTAGATTCAAACTTTGTGGATGGATTTTTGGGGTGGGATTGTAACGTTGTAATTTTTTAAGCATAGATTAAATGGCGATATAATCATGAAATTGAACACAAAACAACAAAAACATGAGAATAGCAAACAAAGCTCCTCAAAGTTAAAACCCAACAAAAAAAAACCAAACAATAATAATAAACAAAACAAAACAAAACCAATATTTTCATGCTAAATGCAAAACTAAACTTTGGATTTCATTTAATGAAAGCACTGAATTAAATTTCCACCAAACCAGTTAAATCCTCTCAAACAAACAAAACCCATCTAACCCCTAAAACCCTAAAAAAGTACACCAAAAAAATCACAAATTCAAGCCCTTTCTATTGAAAAGAAATAAAAAACCATAAAGAACAAAAGAGAGAGAGAGAGAGAAATACATCAAGAGAGCAACCGATTGTGTTGACGATAGGGCTATGAGATAGGGCAGTGATGATTGGCATCTGTTTGTACCATTCCTCTACAGCTTGGGCCATTTTTCTTCTACAAATTTCTCGACAATTTTGTTTATGAAAGAATTTCAAAGCCCTCGAAACACGAAGACTTTCAATCTGCGAGAAAAAGGGGTTTTATTAAAAAAAAATGGTGATTGTGAATGAAATGAACAAAGAACAATAAGATCAAAGATGAAGAAGGAGAATTAGTTTTTTTTAGGGATTTTAAGTTTTATTAAACCAGTTTTTCATCTGAATCAATTAGACGGCGGTTTGACACTATTACGTAGGTCCAATCGGGTCCAAAGGTTTATTGCTCAAAACAGTTTTATGCGTTATTGAACTGAGTTTATGGACCTGGTCCAATCGGTCTAACAACCAGTCTAGTTGTTTAAACATTGTTTTGTGTGTAATAACATGTTAATTAGATTTTTTTTTATTATGTAGATAAGTGGTTAAAATTGGTTGTTTGAGTTAATTTTTAATTAAAGTATTGCCAATGAAGAATTTTGATGTTTTTGACAAAACCTAGGACACCATATGGTGGATATTGATGGTATCGGTCACTTTTTTCCGTATAGTCCTATCAGACAACTATTTGATACTTTTTGTCTCTTCAACCTTGGATTGAAAAAATGAGATACCATTATACCTTCGATAGGCAGTCTAGATTTTGTTAAAAACATTAAAATCCTCAATTTTAACATTTCATCTAAAAAATAACTCAAACAACCAACATTAACCACTACCTCATAGGTATCCTTCAATTTTGTTGGGTTGTAGTTATGAAGAATGGGTTAGATAGGTTTTAAGGGTTGAAGAAGGTGTTTAAAGATTAAGAATTTGTGAAAAGGGCATTTTCGTCTATAAAAATAGTACTAGTGTCATTTTGCTATATTGTGAGAAACCGCTTTTCAACTCCACCTCTATAATAATGCCATTTAATAATTTCTCTACTTTCAAAATGTCCAAATTTTGAGAGAATTTTAATAAAAATATAATAAACTAATTGAAGACAATTTTAAATAATTTAAGATGGGGCAAGAGCCCCTCTTGGGCAAAGACTGACTCTGCCTTTGCTTGCACTTAATTAAGGACTCAAGCTAGTATCATGTATAAGAATAAGATGGAGATAAAGACTTAATCCACTTTGAGTTTTTGGTCCATATGGGTCAAGGTCTTGATTTTCAAATACAAAGAAATACCACCATCAAAACTTACAACCGTTATCAAATTCAACTTTAAACAAACATTTTTTTTAGTAAGACAATCAAGTTAAGTGCATTATATGTTCTACCTGTTAGAGTTGTCGACTACTTCAGCATATTGGGTAACGGAGACGCACTCGGGGCTCCTGCCTACCGGTCAGCGGACAGGGATCGCGGGGCCAGCGCCCCCGAGCCCGTAGGCGGTTTTGGGCTTTTCTAGTATAATCGCTATAAGATTTCTTTTAAGTTACTAATTCTTTATTGGGTTGGGCTTAGGAATAGGAATCCTTGTAAAACTAGGTTTAATCTCTTAAATCTAGTATATAAACATATTTTTTCTCTGTTAGGGGGGTGATAGCAAATCACAGGGCAATTTATTCATTGTAAACGAGAGAGGTGAGGCATATTGCATAATATGACTCAACTGGACATAGCCACATTGGGTGAACCAGGGTAAATCGCGCATGTTATTTTTTTGTTTACTATTGATGTTGTTTACTATTAATTTTGTTCCTATGTGTCTCTATTTAGTTCATCGACCTGAGCAATGGCCCAATTAGGCGGCCAAGTCTTGCGTTGAACGATTGAACCAATGACATCATATGACATCTAAGCAAATTTTTACCAAGTTCAAACTATGAAACTTACCCATTTTTCAGAAGAAATGAAAATTAGTGATAAGGTGTAATAACTCTTTCTAGCTAGTAGACTTTGGAAAATATAATATGAAGTCACTAAATATATCATAGAAATTATATATGTATTTAAGTACAGAATAATGAGCCCAAAAATTTCTTTACATTATTAAAAGTGTCATATACATAAACTCAAAAACAGTGGGCAGTAGTGTCATTCTCCTCCGCTCTCGACGTTCCATCTGACCGCTTCTCACCTATTTCCTGCAAAAACAGAGAAATCAACGGAGTGAGCACTAATTGCTCAGTAAGTAAATCCGCTATGATACATTTCTATCTCCGTTGCTCATATTCTAAATTTCCTTCCTTACATCACACTTTTCTATTTTTCTCGGTTCATTCTTTGTTCTTTCTCTGCTCTTTCTCTATTTCTAATTTCTCACTACTCCTGATAGTAAGCATGATATCATGCATAGGTATGATGCAATGCACCAGTGCATAGGATGTGCATTTTTCTTTCTATTTTTCTATTTCTTATTCTGTTTTTCTTTCTTTTCTTTTCTGTGTTACTTTCTTTCTCTGTTTTTCTTCTTTCTTTCATTCTATTCTTTCTTTTATTTTCTTTCTCTTCTTTCTTTTCTTTCTCTTCTTTCTTTCTTTCTATTCTTTATTTTCTCTTCTTTATTTTCTTTTCTTTCATATGCTCTTCTTTTCTTTCTATTCTTTGCCGATCAGACTCGATTGAGGCATGGATTCGAAAGCCTGGCCATGTGAGTGAGTACAGTCCTCATCTACATGCACTTCTTACGGACTATACAAATTCTTCTTCTTCTTAGGCCGCTCACTAAAGGCGGCGTGCATGTAGGTATATTCTTCTAGGTACAATCCTCATCTACATGCACTCTTACGGACTGTACAAATTCTTCTTCTTATTCTTAGGTCACTCACTGAAAGCGACGTGCATGTGAGAATATTCTTTTTCTTGTTACTCACGGGTTCCCCATCGCAACAACCTTCTTTTTTCTTATCTTTCTTTTAGTCATTACTAATCAATTTCTTTTCTTTAATAATTCTCTTTTCTTTCTTTGCTCTTTAATATTCTTATATACATGTATGCATGTAGATGGGCTTTTCTTATTGTTCTTTCTTAATTCAAATGATTAAATGCAAGGATGCAATATGGCATGTAAACATGTCATTCTCTAATTTCTCTACCATCTACAAACTCATATCAAAAAGATAAATCAACATACTCATACATGCACTGCTCTATGAACTTTCATCAAACACCTTGTATGCATAAATAAAGCACTAAGGTGATTACACTTCCATAACAATCTCTAACCACCGAAATTTTGGAGCAAAGCTCCCTAAAAACAACTTCAAACCTAGCCAAGAAAATACACTCCATAACTCTACTCAAGTTCTTTCTTAGCTCATCCAAACTTCCATCAATTACTATAAACACAATCATCACTCCTCATGGTGGAATTCTAACCATGAATCATCATCAATTTCATCAACAATTCTCAATACTTAAGCATATAAATACATATAAGAAAATTCTCTACTCAAGTATTGCTCAAATCATGACTAGGGTTGGATTTACTTACCTTGAGCTTGGGTAGTTCTACACTAGAATCTCTCTCTTTGGTAGACTTCCTCTTCTTCTTAAACCCTAAGCATATAAACTATAAGAATTCAACATTTTAAAATTAATCTCACATCTTATTGCAAGAATTTTTACCTTTGGATGCTTAGGATTGAATATCTACCAAAATCCAACCCAACATCCTCTTTATAGCCTTGGAAATTTGATGAAGAAATTGAGAGAATTTGGGGATGAAAGTGACGTGTGAGGGAGTAGAAAATGGTAGGGTTTTCATTCTTGAACCCTTAATATTTCATTTATTACTTATACTTTCCCATTTTGCCCTTGTACTTTCTATGAAATTCCATCTTTACACTTTAGTCAATTACAATAATGCCCTTATTTCCATTGTATTATTCATGAAATTCTACTACTTTCACTCCCCACAGTTTCAACTAATTATGGGTGGAATAACCATTTTTCCCTTAAAGAAGTTTTCTAGAATTTTCTCAAAAATTCCAACAAGTTCTTTGCCCAGGCAAAGTTGTTTCTTCGCCTCGGCGAAACATTCCAGAGTTTACATTGCCGCAACAAACTTTCTTCCTTACTGCGGCGAAGTCTGTAATTCTAAAAGCACGATTTGGGTAGTGTGTACAATGCCGCGGTGAAATCTGCAAATTCTAATTTCCAATCTTTCACCTTGAAATAAATAAAACTAAAGGCATTAAAGCATAAATAAATTACCTCACTGTGGGTGTTACATAAGGCGCCAGAACTGATACTACTTAACCACTAGTGTTGGATGCAAGCATAGATTAAATGGCGATATAATCTATGAAATTGTAACACAAAACAACAAAAACATGAGAATAGCAAACAATAGCTCCTCAAAGTTAAAACCCAACCAAAACAAAAAACCAAACAATAATAATAAACAAAACAAAACAAAACCAATCATTTTCATGCTAAATGCAAAACTACAACTTTGGATTTATCATTTAATGAAAGCACTGAAATTCTCAAATTTGCACCAAACCCAGTTAAATCCTCTCAAAACAAACAAACCCATTTACCTAGAAACAAGATCACCACGCATTACACCATCTAACCCCTAAAACCCTAAAAAAGTACACCAAAAAAATCACAAATTCAAGCCCTTTCTATTGAAAAGAAAATAAAAAACACATAAAGAACAAAATGAGAGAGAGAGAGAGAGAAATACATCAAGAGAGCAACCGATTGTGTTGACGATAGTGGCTATGAGATAGGTGCGAGTGATGATTGGCATCTGTTTGTACCATTCCTCTACAGCTTGGGCCATTTTTCTTCTACAAATTTCTCGACAATTTTGTTTATGAAAGAATTTTCAAAGCCCTCGAAACACGAAGAATTTCAATCTTCGAGAAAAAGGGGTTTTTGATTAAAAAAAAAATGGTGATTGTGAATGAAATGAACAAAGAACAATAAAGATCAAAGATGAACGAAGGAGAATTAGATTTTTTTAGGGATTTTAAGTTTTATTAAACCAGTTTTTCATCTGAATCAATTAGACTGGCGGTTTGACACTATTACGTAGGTCCAATCGCGGTCCAAAGCGATTTATTGCTCAAAACTGAGTTTTATGCGTTATTGAACTAGAGTTATGGCCGAAACCTGGTCCAATCGGTCTAACCAACCAGTCTAGTTCGAGTTTCAAAACATTGGTTTTGTGTGTAATAAACATGTTAATTAGGATTTTTTTATTATTATGTAGATAAGTGGTTAAAATTGGTTGTTTGAGTTAATTTTTAATTAAAGATATTGCAAATTGAAGAATTTTGATGTTTTTGACAAAACCTAGGACCACCATCTGAGGATATTGATGGTATCGGTCACTTTTCGTATAGTCCTATCAGACAATATTTGATACTTTTTGTCGTCTTCAACCTTGGATTGAAAAAATGACTGATACCATTAATACCTTCCGATAGGCAGTCTCAGATTTTGTTAAAAACATTAAAATCCTTCAATTTTCAACATTTTCATCTAAAAATTAACTCAAACAACCAACATTAACCACCTACCTACATAGGTATCCTTCAATTTTGTTGGGATTGTAGTTATGAAGAATGGGTTAGATAGGTTTTAAGGGTTGAAGAAGGTGTTTAAAGATTAAGAATTTGTGAATAAGGGCATTTTCGTCTATAAAAATAGTACATAGTGTCATTTTGCTATATTGTGAGAAACCGCTTTTCAACTCCACCTCTATAATAATGCCATTTAATATAATTTCTCTACTTTCAAAATGTCCAAATTTTGAGAGAATTTTAATAAAAATATAATAAACATTGAAAATTTGAAGACAATTTTAAAATAATTTAAGATGGGGCAAGAGCCCCTCTTGGGCAAAGACTGACTCTGCCTTTGCTTGCACTTAATTAAGGACTCAAGCTAGTATCCATATATAAGAATAAGATGGAGATAAAGACTTAATCCACTTTGAGTTTTTGGTCCAATTGGGTCAAGGTCTTGATTTTCAAATACAAAGAAATACCACCATCAAACTTACAACCGTTAATCAAATTCTAACTTTAAAACAACATTTTTTTATGTAGAGACAATCAAGTTAAGAGTGAATTATATGTTCTACCTGTTAGAGTTGTCGACTACTTCAGCATTATGGGTAACGGAGACGCACTCGGGCTCCTGCTACCCCGTCAGCGGACAGGGATCGCGCGGGCCAGCGCCCCCGAGCCCGTAGGCGGTTTTGGGCTTTTCTAGTTAAATCGCTATAAGATTTCTTTTAAGTTACTAATTCTTTATGGGTTGGGGCTTAGGAATAGGAATCCTTGTAAAACTAGGTTTAATCTCTTAAATCTAGTTATAAACATATTTTTCTCTGTTAGGGGGGTGATAGCAAATCACAGGGCAATTTATCATTGTAAACGAGAGAGGTGAGGCATATTGCAATATATTGACTCAACTGGACATAGCCCACATTGGGTGAACCAGGGTAAATCGCGCATGTTATTTTTTTGTTTACTATTTGATTTGTTTTAATTATATTTTGTTCCTATGTTGTCTCTATTTCGTTCACTACCCTTACGGGTATGAGTGAGTTGCCCATTTTATCCAAACATAGGTTAGTGTCTATTGAATAAAGGAGGTCTATCCTAGTAGTTTAAACTGTAGAATTTGTAATACTATACCCAAACCCAAGAGGTAAATACATATATCTCATATGAATATTATATACCAGGATATACTCATTGCTTCCCACTTCAACTATGATTCAAAATGTTCTTGATCCTAAATTCTTACCCTCACAATAAGAATAGAATATATGCATGCATGGAATGACATGATGCATGTGCATGCCAACCTTGCTATAAGGACATTAATAATGTTGTTACCAACCTTGTTGCTCCAACACCGGCACAAAACAATTGGTATATTACTTAATTTACGACTATAACTATGAGCTTCACTCATTCAGATCTGATTGAACTAACGTTTGGTGAATCAAAGTTTGCATTCTGTCAACCTTATCTAGTTTCTTATTCGCATTGTATTTATATTTGTTTAGATAGATTATTAGAATATATATTACATCATGTAACATATCGAGACATATTATTGATCGTAATGTATACGATTATGATTAAGTTTTGGTCAATGAAAAAGTAAATATGTATTCAGTTTTATGTATATAGACAGTAAGTTATAACAAATTAAGTTTCTCGATTAACGAAAAAAAATGTAAATCTCGAAAAAGGTAGAAAACAATTACTATAAAGTAATATGTTTAAAATTGTCTTAAAATTTCAAATAATTTGAAGTATTATTATTCTGTTTGAATCATTAAATCACGATCTAATAAATTATAATTATAATTAAAGGTTTATATGATTCCGATGTGAAATAAAAGCTTGGATATTTTAGCGGTAGATTTATTAGTAGTTGTATTGTGGAAAAACAAAAAATGTATTGTCACACTCACATGGATAAAAATCGTAGATAATTGAAGAAAAAACCATGGTGGATGACGATATAAGAGCAAAAAGATATTTATAAATTCTTTTTGAGTTTTCTAATATTAATAAGGTAGATAAAACTCTTTTCAACAACAATTTCAAACTCCAAATTTTAAGTGTGCTGTCCAACATCTCAATAATAAAAAAAAACAAAACAAAAAAAACAACACAATAACAACTAAGCATTGCATGCCAGGATGTGTATGTATAAAAAATATAGTAACAACTCACTCCCATCTTATCAAAAAAGTATTTTAGTTTTCTCTTCTTTCACATGGTCCCCCATTTTCACTTTCCTATTCTACCCTCTTAATATAAATTTGTCATTTATATTTTTTTAACTTTCTAAATTTTAATTGGATCAAATAGTTTTAAAGTTTTTCTAATTTTTTATTCTACTATAAACTAATATAATGAAGGTTATTAGTTAACTTAGGATTATACCATAGAACGATTTAATAATATTATCAATTGATAATAATCATGAAATTAAAAAAATATGCAACACTAATTTGATATCATTTATATTGGAATTTTAGTTTTGTTGTGGATTATTATATAATACAAAAATCAGTTGAAAATAAAGAATTTTAACGATATCTATAAGAAAATAGATTTATATACGTTAATAATATATTATATTCTTTTAACACGTTTAAAAATTAATTCATAAAGATTAAGATTAATGATAAACAAAAACTTAAACAAATATGTACAATTTAAATGAGTCTTTCAAACTGATGTTAGATTTTAATATTATTGTTAACAAAATTTGAAAGAAACACTTACAATATCAAAAGGAAAATAATAAATTTATTGATACTTACTAAAACTCATTCTATTCAAATTTTAATATTCCTTTATAAATTTACTAATTAGATAAAACTTTATAATAAAACTCATTCTATTAAATAAAAACAAGGAAGGATAATTAGTAAATGCTCAAAACCGCCCTAAGTGGAGCCCAAGAAAGGCTGGCGCCCTTGTCATATCCGGATTCCAAATTTTTATTAAATCCGCACTATAAGTCAACAAATTCACCATACGTGTAACAGTCAGTAAATAAACAATATAAAGCAACTTAAAACATAAGCACTTTCGCTGGTGTTTGAATCTGATCCTCAGAGAGTGTACAAATAGGTAAAGGCGGGATTAGGTTTTCTGGCATTTTTGAAAGGACGCGGGAGCGAAGAAATGAGAGAGATTATTAGTATACACATTGGACAAGCTGGAATTCAGGTCGGCAATTCATGTTGGGAGCTTTATTGCCTCGAACATGGCATTCAGCCTGATGGGATGATGCCGGGTACCCTTTGTGTTTTATGTTTAATTAGCATTTCTAGATTCAAACTTGTGGATGGATTTTGGGGTGGGATTGTAACGTTGTAATTTTTTGGGGGGTTTTGTGTCATTTTTGTTAAAGTTTGAGTTTTTTTTATTTTTTGTATTTTTATAAGGGTAGAAGTTGATTTTGTTATTCGTTTGAGATCGGAACTTTGGGGGTGAGATTGTGGGGTTTTTGTGTGTGTTTTTTTTTTGTGTGTGGTGTGTTTTTTGAGTGTTTAGAAGTTGATTTAGGTTATACCCATTTCGATTTTATGTTTTCTGAGCATGTTAGGTTAGTTTCTTGTAGATGAAATGAGTGGTTGAGATGGTGATTTTGTGGTTTTTTTGTGAAAGTTGAGTATTGAGTTCAGAAGCTGATTTTGGTTGTACACTTTTATGTTTTTATGTTTGCGAGCATTTTAAAATTAATTTTACTTGGGAAGATTTTTTTTTATTTTATTTATTTTCTTACTGAAGTTTGATCTTATTGAGTACAAAAGTTGATTTTGGTTATACCCTTTTTGTGTTTATTTTACTTTTACATTTCAAACCGGAACTTTATATGTGAATTTGTGGGGATGAGATGGTGAAGATCATGGTTTTTGTGGTGAGTTTACTGTGGTTGTTGTTAAAAGTTGGAGGTTTTGAGTTAGAATTAAGTCGATTATACCCTTTTTGTTTTTGTGCTTTCTGAGCATGGTGAGGTTTGTAACTTGTGGCTGAACTTGCAGGGATGAGGTGGTGAAATCATAATTTTTGGTGGTGTTTGTTGTGAAAAGTTAGAAGTTTTTCTTTTACGTGTTGAATATACGAGTTAGGATAAGTGTAAATTGAATTTCTTTGTTTTTAAATTTTTTGATGAATAGATTCAGTGCAACTGATTTAAGTAATTGTGATTTTGTTTCACTTTTTGGTGAATATTTGCACAATTTAGTTGTTGCTTATGTCATAGTATGTTCCTATTCAAATTTAGGCAAATTGTATTGACATTTGCTCAATTTGATGTCTATGTAGTGATCCCTCAGTGGGCTCTTGCCATGATGCCTTCAACACATTCTTCAGTGAAACTGGTGCTGGCAAGCACGTGCCAAGGGCTGTGTTTGTTGATCTTGAACCAACAGTCATTGATGAAGTTAGAACTGGTACTTACCGCCAACTTTTCCACCCAGAGCAGCTTATTTCTGGCAAGGAAGATGCAGCTAACAACTTTGCGAGGGGGCACTATACTGGTAATTGTGATTGTTTATAAATGGTGTAAAAAACACTTATATTGGTTCTTTGTTGGTTTAGGTTGATTGTTATATTGTGCAGTTGGGAAGGAAATTGTTGATCTTTGCCTTGATAGAGTGAGGAAGTTGGCTGATAACTGTACTGGGCTCCAAGGATTTTTGGTGTTTAATGCTGTTGGTGGTGGCACTGGTTCTGGTCTGGGGTCTTTGCTGTTAGAACGCTTGTCTGTAGATTATGGGAAGAAGTCAAAGCTTGGCTTCACTATCTACCCTTCTCCTCAGGTACTGAATAATAGTTTTGACCTGGCAACCTGGATCAAGAAATTGTAATCTTTGAATGTGGTGGCTCTGGGCCTTCATGTTATAGATGACCTTAAAATTAGGAACTCTTTAATTGTAATCAATCCGTGTTTTAACTTCTGATTAACCTATTCTTCATATATCAGGTGTCAACAGCAGTTGTCGAGCCTTATAACAGTGTTCTGTCTACTCATTCCCTTCTTGAGCACACAGATGTTGCTGTGCTTTTGGATAATGAAGCTATTTACGACATATGCCGCAGATCTCTAGATATTGAGAGGCCAACATACACTAATTTGAATCGATTGATTTCTCAAATCATATCATCTTTGACAACTTCATTGAGGTTTGATGGAGCAATCAATGTTGATATTACAGAGTTCCAGACCAACCTTGTACCATATCCCCGTATCCATTTCATGCTCTCATCATATGCCCCTGTCATCTCAGCTGAAAAAGCGTACCATGAACAGCTATCAGTTCCAGAGATCACAAATGCAGTGTTTGAGCCCTCAAGTATGATGGCCAAGTGTGATCCCAGGCATGGGAAATACATGGCTTGCTGCTTGATGTATCGGGGAGATGTTGTTCCCAAAGATGTAAATGCTGCTGTAGCCACCATCAAAACCAAACGAACTGTACAGTTTGTTGACTGGTAAGCAAATTATACAACATATTTTGTTGAAGAATCTGACTGGATAACAGTAGATTTTTTTTTTTAAATTTTAAAACTTGATCAAGAGGGTTTTATCAGTTCTTAATTATTTCTTGTAACATATCCTGCATCAGAAGAGTCTGTAGAATATTAATACTTTGAGTACTTTTGAGAAATATTAATGTGACCTTGTAAGCTTGTAGCTTAATTGTTGTGCAACTTTGCTACCTCTTTTAACACTGTGCTTCTGCCTTACATTTTTCCTTTTGATCTAAGATTCTGTTGTATTTGAACTCCACAGGTGTCCAACAGGATTCAAATGTGGTATTAACTATGAGCCTCCAACCGTTGTACCTGGGGGTGACCTGGCCAAGGTGCAGCGAGCTGTGTGCATGATTAGCAACAACACAGCGGTGGCTGAAGTGTTCTCTCGCATTGATCACAAATTTGATCTCATGTATGCCAAGAGGGCATTTGTGCACTGGTATGTCGGTGAAGGCATGGAAGAAGGTGAATTCTCAGAAGCACGTGAAGATTTGGCTGCACTTGAGAAAGATTATGAAGAAGTAGGTGCAGAAGGTGTTGATGATGAGGAGGAAGGTGAAGACTATTGATGCACCTTCAACTAGTAAAAGATACTTTTGAATGGCATTTATGTGGAAGTTGGTCTGTCCACAACCAATAGCCCGTAGCTTTATATTGTTGTGTTGTTTCTCTTGTTTAGCACTGTTAATTTTCGTTGTTAAAAATGCCAAAATTGTGTCTATGCTGTGATTCAATGTGCTTTTCAAGGTACGAATGAAGTAATGTTTTGACATTATTAGTTGTGCTTTATTTCCATTATAGATGTGTCATGGCCCTCGGAATTGTAGTACATGAATATTGTTATGCAGAAAGAACAGGAACTGGGAAATGTTAAATCTGTGCTTGAAGACACATTATTTCCAAAATCTTTGGATTCATTTTGATCAACTTGAAGACTTGGTACGGCCATGAAATGGACACTCAGCTCATTTATCACTTAAAAGAGGAAAAAGATCTATCACATTTGATCGCAGAAATACTGAGGGTATTTATGGATGCTGCTAAATTATCTATACGGTAATCCTGACAAAGGAGCTCAAGAATGAAATGGTGTAGGAAAGTAACCAATTTGCTTGTTTTGAGGAAGCGATAACATGACTGAAAGGGGGATTTTATGATTTTAGGCTGTCAAAATTGGAGTTCATGAATATAATTACGCAGAGAAAAAGGAACTGGAAAATGTTAGCTCTATGCTTCAAGGATTAGGCCAGGAAATTAATGACTGAACTTGTTATCCCATTCACTTGTTATCCCATTCCCAGGTAACCTCACAACAAATCAGAATTGAAACAACTTAACCAGGATATTGCTGATTCCAATAAACCTCTTGAGAATAAGGAAAACTCACTTGCAGATGTCTGGATTCAGATTGATCAACTTAAGAGCTAGTGTGGCCATGAAATGGGCACAGAGCTCGTTTATCACTTAACACCAGAGTAAGAAAGATCTTCCATCACGTTTGAATCCTGAGATATTTGATGGATGCTAAATTAGTATTTATTCAGGATGCAGAATAGCAGCTCAAAAGGGATTTCTGATAGTGTACATAACTACAAAGGAGCTCTAGAAGATCCAAGATGAAAAAGGCTAATTTAAGGGTGCTTCATTGTAGAATCCTTTCTTCCGCATTTTAGAGTTTTTACTTAACAGAATACATCTCATACCTTAACCCTCTCTTAATTTTCATCTTTACTAACCATTTCTTATCTCAAGAAAAAAAAAAATGTTTATGGAAGAGAGGAGTAAATCACATTCAAGAGAAGAAGCTTCAGACGAAAAGTATAAGAGCCAGTGAGCGGCATGGCATATATTTTGGCGATATCATTTTTTCAATTTTTATTTGGCAGATTATCTTCATGTTGCAAATGCTATGGTGAAACTATAACTCGGGTTGAATTTTACACCTTCTAGAGCATTTTCGTTTGCCTTCATTCTGTGTATATCCGAAGAGTTACAAGGAGCCTAAGACAAGCAGCCATTGACAAAACGTTTCCTTTTGCATTACAATAAGGTAGGTACTAAGGAATATTCTACAATAGGCTGCGTGCGGTATGCAGTTTTTTTTTTTTTTCTTGTTTCATCAGGATTATTCCCAATCTTCCAGTCTGTCAATTGAAGTTTAGGCTTGATTATTTTATCAATTCTATTGTTGATTTGTTGAGTATAGCCATCTCCAAAAGCTCAAGAAATGGAGTCAAGTAAACTTTCATGTGCAGATGCTATGATTTTCTAAAAGATATGCAAGTTTATCAAGAGTCCTGGATTTTATTCAGGCATTATTAAAAGTATAGAAACTCTATATATCAATTATCTAATTTTCTATTTTTATGCATTCAACTTTCTTCATTACATCACTAAGAACATAGTACATTCTCAAGATGCTCAATCAATTCATTTATCATCATATAAATGCCGATATCTTCCTAATTTCGGGCATTCAAAACTCATAACATTGAGAAAATAAGAGAGAGCTTTGTGCCAGTGAGGGAAGATCCCATACAGCTTGACTTTGATAATCAAATGCATTCTCGAAGTAGTCATTCACTCCATTCATCGCATATAGAGATGCGGATATCTGTCTTTCTACCTTCATCCGCTCGAATTCTGATAACTCTATGTCAGCTGGATGTTCAGGAAAACCATTGTGTTTAGGCAATTGGAACACTCCTTGTTGAGTAAATGGAAGCGAATCAAACCCGGTTGGGAATGGCCATGAATGATCAAACTGAGTACTACTCGGTTCAAGTTCCGCGATGCAGCTGCTCAAATCAGGCTTGTATGCATCATCAAACACAAGGCCATCTTGTTTCATGCCATTATATAGAAAACTGTCATTGTTTATACTATCACTAACAATACTACTATTAGTACTAACTATAGTACTTGGTTTAATGCTAGCTTTTGTGTTGGTAACGGCGGTGGGTTGTGCAGGGGAGCTTTGTTTAAGGCTCTTTTTGTGATTAAGCAGGTTTCTGATCTTCAAAGAGAGGTTGGAATTGGTAAACACAGGAGTAGCGAAATTGGTTCGAGTATTCGATCCACGAAGAAGGCAGGCAGCTTCATCGTAAGCTCTTGCCGCATCTTCGGCAGTCTCAAACGTGCCGAGCCACATTCTAATCTTCTGGGTTGTGTCTTTAATCTCAGCAACCCATTTCCCAGAAGGCCTTTGTCTCACCCCAACAAACTTACTTTTCTTGCAAGTCTTTGTTGTGGTGTTTGATGATGCTCTCTCTTTGAATTTGGTTTGTTTTTTGGCTGCTGATGAGACACCTTTGTGCTGACTTTGGAGTTGGTGTCCCATTGAAAATGCTCACAAAAGAAGCTGATAATTCACAGAGAAAAAGAGTTGAGAAAGGAGGGTAATATATAGTTGAAGAGAATGAAGTTTGAAAGTCTAAAATAGTTGTTCTGTTAGTGGGTTCCTCGTTGCCTCGTCTGTTTGTTATTTGGCATCATGTCATTGAGTTTTGTTCCATTTGAAGCTGACTGATTTCACGATGCTTGAGATTTGACTCAATCATACCTCCCTTGTTTACTTGTATCTTAAAAAAGATATTAGTCATATAATTATGTATTATTTTCTTTTTCATTTATCTAATTATCAATATAACTGACCGTATTAAATAAATATACACGTGTGATGATATGACAATTAAAGTTTGCAAATGAGTTTTTAAAAAAGTATATCATTTCTACAATTATGTATTTTTTTTTTAATCTATCTAACCATAAATATAACTGATTATATTAAACAAAAATACTGAGTAAAGATACTCTCATCTCATCTAAGAATTCTCAAATTTTACAATTGGGTATTATAACATACAAATTATATTTAAAAAACCTAAGAATTCTGAAAATTTAAAAAAGACCCTAATAAGAAAACATGCAAGCCATTCCCAAAATTGGGAGGGCAAGAGTCAACCCTTTGAGTTGTAAACATCAAAGGGAGATGAAGGGTGAGTTGTTGGCCTCTTCTTGATCACTTAGTCAAAGGAAGCAAGAAGCAAAATTAACGGAGGGATGACACTTGGAGAAGTAAGGTTGAAGATGAAGTGGGTTTAAGGTTGGGATTGGGCCCCGTTCATACAATAAAAACAAAAGCAAGTCTAAAGGAATAATCTCATGGAGCATGCTCTGTTGGGTGGAATCTGTCATCACACTACATTACAAATTCTCACTTTTTAGAGTGGTTGGAATGTTATTGTCATTTCTTATTTTATTTAGAATCTCATGAGCTCATGGGTCCGACCCACATCACAAATGGGCCTATTTGCCTCACTCATTTCGGGCCCATTTTGTTCTATTGGATTGAAAATGAAGTTTCTAGTCAAACTGACATAGGCTCCGTTTGGTTCACAATTTTGTGTTTTTGAGAAATTTTTTTTGAAAAAAGTTGAATTGGGCGGGTATTACGATTGAGCATTTACAAATTATAAAATACCCCCTATATTTATTTTTTTACAAAATACCCCCTATAATGAAACATTAAAAGTTAACAAAAGCACCCCCAAACCACCCTCAAATACGTACAGCCAGCCACCACCGCTGGAAGGTGGCTGGAGTCACCGTATCGGCGCATGACTGGCTGGATCTTGCCCGTCGTGCACCGATATGGCCTTTTCCGGCCAGATCCACGGTGATCTAGCCGGCAAAGGCCAGATCTACGGCTAGATCTGGCCATATTTGCTATTCAACGACGGCCAACAAACGGTCGTCGTTGATGGTCAACGACGACCGTTTGTTGGCCGTCGTTATCGACTGGTTACGACCAAAGACGGCCAGATCTTTAGCCTTAGATCTAGCCTTTTCCGGCCAAATCCACCATGGATCCAGCCGAAAAAGGCTAGATCGACGCACTACCGGTCAGATTCAGCCGGTAGTGCGCCATCTTACCAGATTCCGGCTATTTTTCGGAAGTGGTGGCTGGAATCTGATAAATGTGGATTGTTGGAGTGTTTTTACAATTTTTTAAAAAATATTTAGGGGTATTTAATTAAATTAACAAATTTAGGGAGTTTAAAAAAAGTTGAATAATATTGTGAGTTTTTGGGTATTTTACTGTTTAACTTTTTTGGGAATACTAAAACTAGTATTCCCAAAATGCAACCAAACGAAGCCATAATATTTGTGTTATTTAAGTCTATTTCGTGTATATTTTAAACTGAAATTATCGTAAAGAATAGGGTTATTGTTAGTAAGAGAACACTTTTTTCATAAACTTACAGTTGTAGAATACTTTTATTAGAAAAAGACAATGAGAGAACACTTTACTTTATTAAGGATATTAAGGTAATTTTATGTGTAATATAGTTTCATTGACAATAAGTATTTTTAAACTACAATTAGGTGAAAAATCAGAGAATGATACGTGTCAAAATAAAAATATAAGGATTATCAGTAGAAAAAAATAAAAAAATGGAAAACTTAAATAATTTTTTTAGAAAATTAGTAAATTACAATGGCCACCAATTTTTTTTTTTTTTTGGAATTAAACTCTCTTTATAGAGAGTTTGTACTTTGTACAAATAGTTTTACCCTTTTGGAATGTTGTTAAAAAAAAAAAATAAGGTTATTCTTCCTATTTGTGTATTCGTTTGTTGAATATAAAATGAAATATAATAGTATTAAGAAAAGGGTTGTTAATATGATTGATAACTTGAATTAAAGGTAAATTAAAAAGGGTTGGGTTATATCAACTTAAAATTTTGATTTATATGCATTGAATATACCATGTCCATGAATATTTGTCCCAATTTAAGTTCCCATTAAATAAATCAAAGTAGATAAGGGTTTCCACATCAGTTTTTTAAGAATTAATTGTATCATTATAATCTCATTCAAAATTGTTTAATAAATGATTGAATAAAAAGAAAAACAACTCTCTCCACCCTAAATATACCAATAACTATGGTTTTATAAAACAAATAGATATTTGCCCCTAAACATTCGGCTTGTGATAGAAGAAAGTTGACATTTTGATGGTGATTTAAGTAATAATGATGATAATTATCACAAAAGCAATTAAACCATATAATATGGGGGCCATGCTTAGATAATAATACTATACATACGTCATCAAATATTACGAAATATATTCTTATTTCAACTAATTGATTACCAATACACCCCTTGTCAAGAATCTCCCCTAGACCGGTTATCAAATCGTGTATCGTATCGTGTATCAAAAACCTAATTTTTGAATCGTGTATTGCGTACGTATCGTATCGTAAGATACGTCTTTTTCAAAAAAAAATTAATAAAATAACAAAATTTTCTAAAAATTAATATAATCCCCAAGATTAATTAAAGAATTTTGTAGCATTATGACTTTAAATTACGGTATTACATAATCAAAATTAATCACAAAATTCCAGATTAATGTCAATATCTATATCTCACTATATTATTATTATCAGTAAAATAGGCAATACATATTCCTCTTTACTTTCTCCATGCAAAATAGGTAAATTTGGACAAGTTTTAGTGAATCGGGTTGGGTGACTTGGTTTCGACCCGAATTTTTTTTTGGACATTTGACCCAAATTAATAAAGTTGTATCGATTTATATCGATATTTTTAAGGATACGAACGGATACGTATCGTATCGTAGGATACATATCAAAGTATCGAATGGTTTAGGATACACCCTCTGATACGTATCGTTGACGACCGTATCGAATCGTATCGTATGATACGTATCGGGTATCGTAGGATACTAACAACTAGCCCTAGACTCATACTATAATTTATAGCAATTAATGAGAATTTACAGGTAGCTAAAACTAAAGGTGATTAATCCAAATCGAGTATAAAATATCAACCTTCGGCTTTTATACAAATTTGCCATCTTTTTCAATTGATTTGCTGAGGGAGGTCAAAGATTTGTTACATTAAGGCTCTATATAAAAACAATACCATACATGACAAATTTCGTATAAAGATAAACTGATAATATTAGTCTTTTCTGAATCATGAAAATGAAATCATCCATACACAACACAACACAACAAAACTGAAATGCATTTTGCAAACGTAATAAAAGAATCACCATCCAAAATTTCAGTTTAAATATAATCACAATCACAAGTTTGTATGTATGTAAGGAAATTATCAAAGAACAACCACAATGGGATCAAAACTGCTATAGGAGTTGCCTCGCCCACAAGACAACCTCGACAAAACCCTTCACAAAACCACAATACAACCTTTTTCTTCTTCTTCTTCTTCCAGACTCAATCTAGGATCATAGATTTAACACTTCTAATATACACATTCTACAACCAGACACAAAATTCAATTCATTCAATCGCAATGTTGACTTGACTTGACTTTCAAGCTCAATCAAACCAATGCTGTGTTGCGGTCAAACATCATGCAATGACAACTTTTGACGATAACCACCTTATGGAAAAAGAATGGGTAATAAATATATTTTCAACACACACAGGCCAGGTCGGACCATGCGTCTTTTCCAAAACCAGCTACTTGCTAAGTGCTTCAAAAGGTCCTGTTATGAGAGGATTGATTGCAGAGCAAGCTGCTGTTGGGGCTGCAAGGATGACCATGTTGAGGCCAAGGTAGCTGGTGGCAAAGTCTGCTGAAGCTGCCTCAGCAGATTCACCATCCGGCTTGCAGTTTGTTCTGTTGCTAGATCCTTACCGCATAGAACCTACACAAACACGAGGAGCAGTTTCTGACTTCGATTTTCTTTACGAAAATAACTTTTGGGATGGCTTTTATTCTTTTGTGCAAGCAACAAAAAGTAATAGCCAAGAATGCAACAAATCTCAAAATGGAGTATGACAAGGATTCAGACCAGTCATCTGTCCAAATAGCAGGTTAGGATACAAATAAGAAAGTTCTCTAAGGTACATCAAAGGGATAAGACATCAATCTATGAAAGATAGATCTAGAAAATAATCACCTAAACATTAGGTAAGGTAAAGTATCTAACCTCACATATCTAAATCCAAATAGGTCAGTGATAGATCAGTCAAAAAAATTATCTAAATCCAAATAGGTCTAAAGATAGATCAGTCAGAAAAGTTTTTTAAATCCAAATAGGTCTAAAGATAGATCAGTCAAAAAAGTTATAAACCGAACAATGTGCCATATGATATGGCCCAGACAGAATCGATAATTTTTCACTCTTACAGAGCATTCTTCAAATTTAAGTAAACAATTAAAAGTACTAAGTCATAAAGCAAAACCAACCTCAGCAAATACTGCAACTATTTTAGGAAGATATTGATGATTGGGACCCAAAAGATCCCCATCCGACCTGTATAGATAAAAAAGGGCATTGTCGTTATTAATGATGCATGACAAAGAGTTAAAAAAACTGTAGAGAAAAATAAGAGGACAAGGTTTAAAATAAGTATAAATGCAGTCCTTACCTCTCTACCATTGAACAAAGTTGGTCATGAACAACTTTGGCCTCAATTAAGTCGCCTTTTATTGGCAAACAGTTTAACCATGCAGGAATAACCTATCACACATAACAACTTTTAATTCCGCCAAGAAAAAATAATGCTAGCAAAAAGTTACTAAAGGTTGTTATTGGAAGTACATTTACTGATAGTTGGAACTTCTTACACAATCGTGCAATATAATAATTAATCAATAAAAAAAACAGAATAGATATTAAGTACCTGAGCTGCATCAATACTGTCACGATGAAACTGGCATATTTTTCCCAATGCAGAAACAGCATTATCATATGCCATCACATTCTCAGATTGCAAAGCATTAGGATGCCTTATAACAACATTTAGCCTTGATAAAGCCTCTGGAAAAAAAGTCACTTATAAATGTTAATAAGATACACATGTGAACAGATCAACTTTGTAAGTTATGCAAGCAGTATACACCTCCAACAAGCGGTTTAAATGCAGATGCACCAAACTCCGCGCAAACACCAAGTCCATACACAGCTGCCTAAGAAACAAAGAAAAAAGATAGATAAGAAAAACAATAACCTAAGCCATATCAACTACAAGAATTAACTGTGCATGCATACCTGTCTAACATCTGGGTTTTCATCATTGCATGCCTCCAACAAGAAAGGAAGAAATGTATCATAATATCTGTCCCACCACATCAGCAGAATCATATTCAATCGGTGATCTCAAAGATGGGTGATCTCAAAGATAATAATCACAGAACAGTAAAAGATGTAAAAGAGCTTTACTTGAGAGCTGCCTCACGACACTGCTCTGCAACATCATCAAAAATGCAAATTGCAATCCTTCTTTCTTCAGGTGTCTTGTCTTTACCCTGTTTTAAGAAACATATGAGCAATAAAATATGTTCAATAAATCAAACAACCTCAAACAGATTCCAATAGTCAGTTTATACATGTTGCATTCAGCTAGCACTAAAAAGGCTCCTCCAAGTGGTAGAATTATACGAAGCAATGCAATAGAAACACATTGAAAGAATTCCACATTTCATCACAAAGCAATTCTAAAATAATAACTGTCCTTCAGAAAGTGCAAATAATATAGCACCAAACAAAATGTGAAATAATTGAGACATACATAATTATGCACTGAAATCATTTGCTAAGATGCCTGTAGAACCAGTGCCTCATTTCCTCTCCTTTTACCACTTTTGATCAATCAAATGTGAGTTGAAGAGTTTTTCACTGGAATTAAATTGTTGAAGAGTCGTTTCATAGATAAAAAGTAAGTCTCAAGAAAGAATTCTTAGAAGAGTGAGCAATTTTAATTGGATTTACATTGTTGAAGAGAGTTGCTCTCAATTTACTGCTTTGTCCTCTCTTTCTAAACCTAGTTTCTATTCTGATTTATCTTTTCCCTCTCACTGTGACTTCTCTCTCTGATACACTCTTTCTCAAAAATTCTCCAATGAAGTTCTTCATTTCATAAACCCAAATTTCAAAAGAACAAAACTGCATACATTCTAGCAACAATCAACTGTTCAAACCAAGTGCAGCACATACAATATAAGCACTTTGGTCATACCTCAACAGATAAGTATGAAGAAGAGCAGCAAGTGAAGAAAACATTTCAGGTAAAAGGAACCAAATACAAAATAAACCTATGTTATAATGGCAGAACTTACCCACATAGGTGTCAGATATGTGGATAGCTCATCAAAGAAAAGCAAGAAATTGGCTTTAAATGTTTTGATCAAAGTTCCCAGAATTTCACCAACCTGGCAAAAAAAAAAAAAATATTTAGACAGAAGACACAAGATTTTATAGACCAACAGATAAAAAAAGAGAAAAAATAAAAAAGCCAGATAACAAAACATTAGCTCTACTGCCAATGTGCTTTTATGCTTATAGATGGTATTGATTGATGATACTAACTTGATCAAAAACTTCTTCCTCTTGTTCATTTTCCTCTTTAATCAACTCTGACTCCTCAGCATCAAAGTCTTCAGCTTTGGCCCTCTCAGCTCTCTCTCTTTTTCTACTTGAGCTGGCTGTAATAACCTGCTTTATCTCATCCACAATGGATCTGACTTGGCCTTCATCCAGAAGCAGTCCAGAGATCTGAAAGAAATACGACATTTGCAAAATCAGTCAGAAATCTCATATCAAGCATAGCATGAGGCAACCAGAAGCGCTTGGTAACTATATTACACCATTACAAACATGACAAACCTGTATGCATTCATTCAATGAGTCTAACATGCTTGCACAGATCTCTGTATCTGGTTCCTGCACAAAAATTGCAATTCAAGCACTTTTCATCACCCTAAATAAATATTATATTGATGGTGTAATTAGATTTACGGTATGAAAAGTAATTTCAAACGAAAATGAACATGAAAGACCTTATGTAATGCTTCCACAAGAGCTGGAATGATATAGTCAGACAACTGCTTTACATAGGACTCATTACGTCCTTGTGCTAGGCCTTTCTCTACAGCTAATTTTGCAGAGCGCAGTAACTCCGGCATTGCTTGAAAGAAAAATTTAGAAATTACCAGTCAGGAGAATAGCAAAGATCCTATAACATGGAGAAGAAAACCATGAAAGAATATGCATCTAATGCGTCAATATTTATGGCCAATTAGTACCTGATACAGCCGCTTTTCTAACTTCTTCATGGAAATAAAATTTAAGAAGAGGGACTAGCGTTGGAGCAACCTGACCACAATTGCATCCTTAAGTCAAAAGAGGATTATTGAAAGGTTTAGAAAGAAATTTCAATAACAATGCACCTAGACAGACCTGATCAATCCATGGAAAAAATCCTTCCTTCAACTCATCAGCATAGCAACATAGCATGTTACAAGCTGTAGCTTTTTCCTCCAACACACTTGTTTTAATTCCTATTCTTTTGTCCCCAAGAGTAATTGTCTCCATACTGTAATAGATAAAGAAATATTAGCAAGGTGCCATAAACCAATGTGCAAAACAGACATGCTACCACTATATGTCACGATGTGGTTGCAGAAAAGCAACAAAAGAAGAACTTAAAAGCTCTTGCACTCATTTCCATTTGCCTAGGTGTATGCAAGAGGAGAAGATAGGATGAAGAGAGAACATAAGAAGGGAAATACTGCCAGAAGACTTCATGCAACAAAATGAAAGAAGAAAAAGGTACAGGATGCGTTTGTTTCCCTATTTTTGCACTATACACATTTGTTTCCCTATTCTGAAAATCCTATTTTATTTTATTTAATTATTTTAAACCCCCTAGGTTTGTTAATTTAACTAAACCCCAAAAAAAAAAGTTTAGAAACTGACAAAAACACCCCCATCCACCCACAATTGCCAGATTCCGGCCACCACCACCAGCAGGTGGCCGGAATCTGGTATAATGGTGCACTACCGACTAGTAGTGCGCTGATCTAGCCTTTTTCGGCCAGATTTATGGCCAAAGATCTGGCCGTTGACGGCCAGACTTTGGTCATAGCTAGTCAACGACAGCCAAGATATGACCGTTGTTGACGACCAAACGCGGTCAAATCTAGCCATAGATCTGGCCTTTTTTGGCCAGATCCATAGTGGATCTAGCTGGAAAATGTCATATTGGCGCACGACCGGCTAGATTCAGCCAGTCGTGTGCCAATACGGCAACTCTGGCCACCCTCTGGCGGTGGTGGCCGGCTGCCGGTATTTAATGGGTGGATGGGGGTGTTTTTGTTAATTTTCCATGTTTTATTACAGGGGTGTTTTTGTTAATTTCAAATCCTACCTTGTAATAACCACCCAACCCTTACTTTTTCAAAAATCCTATCCAAAATACTGAAACAAACGCACCCTAACCATTTAAATACTTAAGTTTAAGCAAAAAAATTATTTAGTAAAAGCACATGCACATCATATGCATAAGTATCCTTGCACTGACAATAGGTATTGAATGAAATTTTCTGGAAGGAAATACCTCTCATCATCTGAGTCCTCAATTTCATTGTCTGAATCTGCAGATGTAATGGTTACATCTGGCTTAAGCTGAGCAGACTGAAGCAAAGGTGGCATGACAACACTCATATAAGGGAGGAAGTCTTGTCCTAAGCACTTGCAGAGTCTGGCCCATGCCTATAAAAAATATAAACTAGTTATCATATGAGAAAATGAGCAGATATAATGATACTTTCTGCACATTTTCAGTGATAGAACATACTTGTAGCATGTAACTTGTTGTTGGATCATCTGTCTCCATTTGAGATCCTTGCAATGACATAAGCACTTCCATAACCTAGCACAAAGTAGGCATTAGATTTAAGTCACATTTCTAATATCAGGACATGTTGATATGAAGCAAAAAATCAAAGCAAAAAGAAACTCAAGATAAGGTCATTGTAATTTTCACCAAACCACGACCTAAAACGTGTGGTACATTACAGAGATCTAGCTCTTTCAATGGATGGGTATAGGTTCAAGTATCACATTATTTGGAAAATCCTTAAAAATCATTTAAGTCATCAACCATTGAGATGAAACAAAAGGGTTGAATCTCCACATGAGAATAGGGGTTGGGTGGGTGGCAAGAATTGATCTGGAAGAACTTTATGCATAATATTATATCTACCTGCTTAGCATCATCCCTGAACTTCTCCTTTCCAACGGCCATTCCCACCAGACTAATGCACTCCATGGATTTGGCACGAAGCATGCGATTAGACTTGTCAGTTGCATTGATCAAAATAGCTTTCAGGTAAGGCATAACAGCATCATAGTATTTTTGGAAGTGCTCCTACAAAAACCCATTGCTCTCAGAGAGGGGCATCCATAACAATTAACCACTAACCAGAGCAGAATTATAGAATACCTGAGATGAGTCCGCAACGGATGCTAAAGCAGTTAAGGCTCCCTCTTGCACCATTTGTTTTCCATTCTGCCATATTACATATGTGATATTTAGCAATTTCAAGAAAAATGTCTACTTATTCAAATTAGTTACGCAAATCATTGCATAGTAAATTGCTGTTAATTAAATTGTCAGTATACCTGCAGAAGAACAAGCAATTTGCTCACGATGCCATCCAAGTAGGGTGTTAAGATTTCCGGTGTGCAGTTCTCACTGAAGTTGAGCACTGCTGAAGCAGCATGTGCCTGTTGATACACATATTATACAAGAAGTTAAGCATTTATGGAAATATCTAACATCTTCCTGATACTCTGGCAAAATAAAACTGTATGTTTCACCTGAAGAAGAAACAGTAAGTATATGGTAAATGCACCAGAAATTCTCTTTAGTCAGAAAGCACAAAAATACAGAACAACAGAGTTCCAGATAAGGATATACAATACACATGCCATAACCCAGTAAGTTTTCATAGAAAGAATAAATCTAGTAGAATTAGGTTTCCTATAATTGAAGACTTTTGACTAAATTGCTTTATAAACTTGATATAATTTCCAAATCATTTGTTTTGCATTAAGAACAAAGCAGGTTTTTTTTCCCATAAGTTAAGAATGAAATATTCTTTAAAAAAGCAAAACAACATTACTATCTTGATTATAAACAGCTGCTAGGACATTATATTCCAATCCACTGACCTGAAAATCTATTGGTCCAATAGATAAATATCAAACCAACTCAGATTCAATCACAAACTAACGGCAGTTTCATTCCACCATATCTTGAAGTATTTTTCATAAGCTGTTTAAAAACTAGCTTTAGTCTTTTCCTAATCTGACACACAATTTGTTATCTACTCTTTCGTATTTCTTCTCTACAATATGAACTGCTGAAATATAAGAGAGTTAGGCATAAATTTGAGGAGCATTTCCTCTGTAGCTTCAATGGTTACAAGTAGATGCATGTCAAATAATACGTAGCAAGGGTAGTTACCCAACTTTTTTTTTCTAATTTCAAAAAGAGAGAGATACCCTAATAACAAAAAAGGCTACCTAAAGTATCATGATCTGCTAAGTTAGAGAGTAGCTACACCAATTTCAGACCACTATAAATTCTGGATTTGGAAATCAGAAACTGAACATTCCAAATCATGTGTATAAGGCCAAGCAAAAGGCTACAAATCAAAATCTCCAAACCCCTGTCCAACTCATTCGAGTTCAATATCTACAGCACCCTTACCCCCTTGCTAAAGCTTTTAGGTGATGATGAACAACAAATAGAAAAATCCAGTATAACATTTCCTTATTGACAAAATCTAAAAGCAATATGAATTTTAAAGTTAATATAAAACATAAAGGAAAGACAAATCAAGGACACAAATTTACCATTGCCATCTTACTCCAATTTAATTTTTTACTTATCACCCATTATTCTCACCTAAGTTATTCAAAACTTCAGGGATAAAACTGCATCTCAAAAAAGATTGAAGTCCTAAGAGATTTATTGATAGATTCAGGTTTTCCACAGCAACCAACTCATCTCACAAATCAATAGGATTATATTTTTTTTATATCAGACAGTTTGCAAGTGTAGAAGAACCCATTTTAATTGGCTAAAACAACATACTTCATTTAGTAACCCGGGAAACAATTTCTATTAAACAAAAAATAAAGCACATCTGAAAACTTCCAAGGCCATACCCTAACTCCAAAAATTTATCAAACAAAAAATATGATAATCAAAGGTTGATACCAACCTACTGTAGTAGATAGCAAATTTTATTCATAGATTCAGGAGCTTCCATGGCAACCACCTTACTTCACCAATAGATAGAATTAAAAGACAGTTTGCAAGTGTAGAAAAACCCATTTTAATCAACTAAATCAACATACTTCATTTAATACCCCAGGAAGCAATTTCTAGTAATGACTCGAGTTAAACACATCTGAAAACTTCCATGGGTATCCCCTAACTCCAAAAATTTATCAAAAAATAAATAAATCTGACGACCAAAGGTTCATAGTAACCTGTTGTAATAGTTTCCATATTTCATTCAAAACTACAGGGAGAACTGTCTAGTAATTACCAAGTTATCCATATAGCTAATCAAATGAGAATACATCAAGATTTAAAAAAATCACAACATCCCTGCACAGAGAATATATAGAAGGTCTAGCCAAACAACATAAAAGAACAGAAAACAAATGGAAAAGTTACATTTTTCGGTATAGACTGTACAAAGAAAAAGGTATGCTTTACCATTCTGGCAATATAAGTTTAAGTAAAAGAAAGTTTCCAATTGTTTTATTTCAAGGAACTCATACGGTCGCCTAATTTACATCATGTTACTGAGAAAAACGGTTTATATTACAAGGATCACCACCATAGTTGTGGTGAAAAAAGAACTGCCAAATCGATGTGATGCACCAATGAAAATATTTCCAGTTAAAATAAATAAATAATGCACAAAAGCACATAAAGCTCATAGCTTTGACTAACCTGTACTCTGGGATTCTGGAAATCATCCATAGAGCCAGCTAGAGCTGGGATAACCCTTTGATGGAATTGATTTTGCAAATCAGGACCCAAGTCCGTTGACAACTGCCCAATTGCATTAATAGCCGCCCACCTCACACGGGGATGCGGATCATGAAATGAGTTCAGAACCATTGACAATACTTGCTCTAAGTTTTTTACCATTACCTACAAGAACAGGATCAAATTATAAATCAGCAATAGCAGTACAGAAAATGTAATTCTTCCCATCCATCACTAAGAAACTATCAATCAGAACTTAAAAAAATATCTAGAGTACCATTATCCAAATACAAGAAGCCTCTTGTAAAACAGTGCTCAAGTCTACCCTTTAAAAATGTAAACCCCAAGAAGTAAAAGGACCTAAAACCTTATTAAAGGCACACCTTACAAACATATTTAAGAACAAATTATTCAGAAAGGCCAAGACAAATATACTATCATTCAATCAGTATATCCAAACTCTCATAAATACAGGAATCAAACAAAAAACCCAAACACCTAATCATTTCTACTAAACACACCATTTGTCCTAATTCAACTTCAGACAAAAAACATTTAATCATAACAACAAGACTAACACTAAATACAAGTAACTACCACCAAAGACAGACATTAGAATACTCCACAAATTGAATAACATCTCTCATTAGTACTTCCAAACGAATATCATCATTACCAACTTAAGAATATCCATCTGAAAAATAACATTATTGTCACTAAAATTACACATTACTTACACTTTATAAAATTTCTATCGTATTAACACAATTAAACCGTAAACCGCATCAAATACTCGATAACCACACTGTCTCATAATACACTCACAATAATTTTCTAAAATTAAAATCATTTCTTTACAAAATGAGATGAAAAGACATACTTTCACACAATTGAATTACAGTAATATCCATATAAATTGTAAAATTATAGTGACCACAAGTATACATTACTTTCAGTAACCATACTCTCTGTCACATTAACACAATTAAATTAAGAAACCCAATAAGCAAATAACCTTCTAAAACTAAAATCATTATACCTTGGCACAACCCTCAGCAATCTGTGCAAGCGCAATCAATGCAGCATGATGTTTCTGCCACTCCGGCGCAGCCAAATAAGCTGGCAACTGCTCAGAGGCCACTGGAACAATAGTGTTCCCTCCCAAAGCAATCGCCAACCTATCCAAACACTCCTGTCCCACACTGTAGTTGCTCGTCTCACCAGCATCCTCATCCTCAGTCTCCGCCGTGTGCCACGCTGGATCATCCTCGATATCCAACAACATCTTCATCAAAATCGCGAACAACCTACTAATAAATTGCGGCAACTTTCTCATCATCCCGGGGGCCCGCTCACGCGCCTCCGCAAGTGTAATCACGAACTCAATCGCCAGATGACGTGTCCCTTCCTCCAAACTCTCCGCCTCCGCTATTTGCAACATGGACCCGACAACGTCCACTAATTGTCTCCGCAAGAACCGGGGCTCGGTCCCCGCTAATTCAATCAACAACTCCAAAGCCTCCTGCGCTGTCGCTTCATTTCCGTTATTCAAAGCCTCCGTCAACGTCCTCATCATCGACGGTAACAGGTCCTGGAACCGGTCCCGATCCGAGGAGCTCGTCAAGCACTGGATGAAATTGATAACGGCGTTCAACGCGGCGATCTTGACGTCAAAGTTAACGGAGTTCGTTAAACAGTTTAAAAACACAGCGTGGAGGTGTTTAATATGAGGAATCAACGTGTCGCCGATGTATTGACTCAACTGCGCGAAGATCAAGAACGCCGATTCTTGCAACTTAAAATTGTCACTCGACACGCACGTGAACATAAACGGCAACAGTTCAGGCCATCCATTATCGGGAAGAATGTTAGAAGCAAGCTCCGAAACGGTGTCGCAAAGCTTCTTAGAGATGGATTTAGCATTCTCTGATTGGATAGATGCTAAAAGAATCGATTTAAGAGACGACTGAGTGCAGAGCGAGAGGCGAGGCCAGAGAAACGCGTCGTCGCGGGTGAGTAGCTTACGAAGGAGGACGGCGGCCATGGCGCGGGCCTCGGGGTGGGGGGAGAGCTGGAGAAGTTGGGCGAGCTTGAGGGTGAGGGAATCGGGATCGTGTTGTTTACAGAGGTTGAAGATGACTTCGGCCTGGGATCGTTGCTCGTTGGAGGCGGACATGAGGTGGGAGATGAGGGTTTCGAAGGGGGCGGAGTCGGGGCCGAGGATGGCGGCGAGCTGTTGCTGCTGCTGGTGGTGGAGGTGGGAGGACTCGGCGGCCATGTCGGCGAGAGTTAGGGTTTTGAGCGGGGATTGGGGTGGAGGTGGGGGTGGGGGCAAGTCGTCTCCCTCGAGGACGTTTGAGGAAACGCGTAATAGAGAAAGAGTTTGGAGTTTGGGGTTTGAGGGGAATTTTTAAGTGTGGAAATGTGTTGTGGGAGTGAGAGTGGGGTTCGATTGGGGGCAAAAGCGTGATTAGCTGTGATGTTTTTAGTGACTAATGATTAAGGTGAGGGTGGGTTGGGTTGGGTTTGTTTGCTTTTGGGTTTTTGGAGGGAACTGAGAAAAATAAAATTTATTGCAGGGGTGGTTGGGTTGGTTTATATGAGTATTATTATTATATAATTTTATAAAAAAATTTATCCTACTTAACCTACTTAATTTAATTTTGGGGATATATTTAGATACTAGACTTTATGAGAGTGTTTGATTTCTAAAAATATTATATATATTAATAAAAAATTGTAATAGACTTTATAAGAGTGTTCAATTTCTGAAAAATGGAACTTGATTTTGTGAGAGAATTCGATTTCTAAATAATGATACTCGACTTAATGAGAGGGCTCGATTTTCTTTATTTCTTTTTTTAAATGATAACCTTTGCATCACTTAAAAGCATCTCCAATGTTTTAAAGAGCATATTTCATATAAATAGAGAGCATCTTCATTAATTTTTAAATATAAAGAAGACAATTTTTATTCAAATCCAATAGGCTCTTTAAATTTAATGAAGATGCTCTTTATTTTTAAGAAAAAGACTTAATGAGAGAGAAAATTAATAAATAAAATGTATAGAAACTTGTAGTTTATTAATTAAAATTAGGATATAGAGTGACATTTGACTCTCTAAATGTGGAGAGTCAAACTCACTCTCTAATTTATATTTTAAAGATAAAGAGTATGTTGGACTCTTGTTTTTATGGACAGACTCTTTATAATTAAGAGTTTAGGTCATATAAAAAAGTCCTTTGGAGATGCTCTAATATCAATAAATAACCTAGTTGCATTTGTTTTATTATTTTTTCCTATTCTATTCATATCCTACCCAAAATACATATTTGTTTCCCTATTCTTAAAATCCAATCATATTCTATTCAACTCAAAATATTTAGGAGTACGTTTGTTTTGTTATTTTGGATAAGATTTTGGAAATAATATTGGGTAGTTGAACAAGGTGAGTATTACAAGGTAAAATTTAAAAATTAACAAAAAAAACCCCATATGTTTGCTAATTTAACTAAACACCCCAATATATAAACATTTTGTAAAATAACAAAAACACCCCCACCCACACACAGTGCCAAATTCCAGCCACCACCGTCGGAATCTGGCCGAAAAATGGCGTTACGACCTAGACCGGTCAGATTTGGCCGGTCATGCATCGATATGGCCTTTTCTGGCCAGATCCACCATGGATCTGGCAGGAAAAGGCTAGATCTAACCGTCGACGGCCGTAGAAGGCCAGATTTGGCCATCACATATAAGCGAATTACTGACCAATTCTGGTCTACGCCGTTGTGACAGATTCCGGCAATCGCCGACGGTGGTTGCCGGAATCTGGCAACTTTGGGTGGGTGGGGGTGTTTTTGTTAATTTTTAAACTTTTTTTTCCAGGGGTGTTTAATTAAATTAATAAACTTAAGGGGTCTAAAAATAATTAAAAAATAGAATAGTATTTTCCAAATAATTAAAAAACATGTATTTTGGGAATAGGATAAGGAATAATAAAACAAACGCACCCTAGATTTTTTTAATCTTTAGGTTTGTTAATTTAACTAAACACCCTCAACTGACCACATCCAGCTGGTCGTGCGCTATTCTGGAGATTTTCGACCACCGTCCAGCGGTGGTGGCCGACTGCCAGCATTTAATGGGTGGGTGGGGTGTTTTTGTTAATTTTAAAACTTTTATTGTATAGAGTGTTTAACTGGAATAACTTATGTAGAGGATTAAAAATAATCTTACCAAACACATTTTCAAATTTAAATCATATCTCGTAATAATAACCCAACTCATATTTTTTCAAAAATACTACTCAAAATAATAATACAAACACAACCCGCAATACTTCAGACAAATTTCTCATTCAAATTGAATTAAAAGTTTCCAACAATGAGAAATTCTTAAAGTATATCATAAATATTTCATCCTAAATAAGGATTATTAGTATCTAATAATATTGCATTATCTATGTAAGCCTGAAATGTTGAAGGATGACCTTAAACTTATGAATAATATTGAACCTTATGATCTTTTAGAAATGAAATTACATATCACATAAGGACCAAATTAAAAGAAATGAAAATTCCAAATGATAAGTGAGGAGTGTAACATTATTTCTTTAGAAAATAAAATTTTCATGATTTTTTCATGAAATATTATGTCTATTTTAGTTTTATAAGTAGTAAAACCAACGTAATTTAATTAATTAATAATAAAATTTTCTAATCCAATTACAACCCATAGCCTCCATAATAACCTTTATTATATAATATTTTTTTATGGTCTTGACTTAGGCTAGTCAATTAAAATAATAATTTCAATAAATTAATAAAATAATATTTTTCTAGAAAATCTTATATAACTTTGTGGTCCTATTCATATCATAAATAAATAATTTACTAATTGATTATAATATTTTATTAAAATATGATTCTATTGTTACTTGTTTTTTCTTAAAATTTAAATCTTGTAGGATCTCGTCTCTAATTTTTCTCATTGCATCTAAAAGTTCTGAGATTGAATTCTCGAATTGCAATAAAAAAATTATAAAGTGTTGTTGATGTTTGAATTTTGTTGGATCTCACCTCTAATTTAAATATATGTTCGTCGAATCGTAATACATTCTATAAATTAATAAATTATTAATTTATTGATTAATTAATACCCCTTGTGATTAATAGAATTTATACAGTCCCAAGATTATTAATTTATAGAATTTATACTGTATTTATTTGAGATGATTTTTTTTTTTTTTTTGTATTTTTGATCATTTATATTTGTATATTTAATCACTTTAGAGCCAGAAAAGAAAAAAAAAAAGTTAATTGGAAAATAAGGAACCTTTGGCATACTTTATACAAATATCAAGTTGTCATGGTTTGACCAATTTGCTTAATCTTAGTTTTATTCTTTCTTTATGCCACCAAAATATCCTTTTCACTTTGGACCAACATATATTATTCTTCTAAGAGAACTATTGTAATTATTCAAAACATTATATAGTCAATAATTGTATATAATCAACATACTAGAATCATAAAATACAAATAATATTACAAGTAAAAATGATTAATTTTTATTGACTCATGAGGTTGGAAAAAAATTATAATTAAACTTCCATGATTTAAATAGTAAATTAGACTTATTTTTTTTGAAAATCATATAAATCTCTTTAAATATTTTCAAAATTTTAAGAGTTAAAAAAGGATATTAGCCTCTTAAATATGTTATAATTAGAAAAATATCCTAAAGTTTTTAAAATAATAAAAATCCCTCTAACGTTAGAATTTATACTATTATGAATTATCTTTTTATTGTTTATTTTACTACCTAAAAATGTGATTAAAGATATTAACTCAAAATTTAACATAAAATGGCAAATTAGTAAACTTATGACATAGGTTTATTTTGATTACACGTGCAAGAATATTTTGAGAGGTTAATTTTTTTTTTTTTTTTTAATCTCTCAATAAAATATGGTGATTTTTTTATCCAACCCGATCGCAAGCCCTAAATAAGTGAGAAACAAACTTCAATTATTATCTAGCCGCCACCCACCTTTACGTCAAAAGGCGGCCGCTTTTATTTTGTTATTTTCAACTTTGCCCTTTTCGGTGGTGGCTAGATGGCCGTGTGCGGTGGGTTTAAACAAGTTCGTTTTTTATGATGTCTCAATGTTAATTTTTTCAGGATAATGTTTAATATATTGCATTTATTTGTATAATTTAAATATCATACAATTCAATGATGATATTATAAAATAAGCTATAAGAAGAGAGAAGATAATTGAGGGATAATACAACCAATGCTTTTCTATTCCAAAGTTTAGTGTACATCATCTTTTACAATACATCTATTTATAGTCTCAAGATTATAAAATTAAAAACTAATAAAATGCTTTGAATTTGTAAAACTTGAAAGGTTTAAGACTTAGAGAAGATGAAAGATTAAGAAGTTATAAAATTGCAAGGGGCATCCACATTTATTCATAACACTCCCCCTTGGATGTCCATTACACAAAGAATATGTCTCGTTAAAACCTTACTAGGAAAAAACCCAATAAACCTAGTGAAGGAAAAGGAGTACATTATTCTTGTGTATTATACGCATTTAGAAACTGTCTCATTAAAAACCTTACTAGGAAAATCTAGTGGGATAAAACCTTGGTCAAGGGAAAAGAGTACAGTGCGTATTTACTCTCCCTCATGATGATATCACTTAAGATTTTTGTATCGATGCATTCCAATATTGTATAACAACTTTTCAAATGTTGCAGTCAGTAAAGTTTTAGTGAATAAGTCTGCCAGATTATCACATGACTTAATCTGTTTAACTTCAATATCGCCATTCTTTTGAAGATCATGAGTGAAGAAGAATTTTGGTGATATATGTTTCGTCCTATCACCTTTGATATAACCTCCCTTTAACTGAGCTATGCATGCAGCATTATCTTCATATAATGTTATAGGAACTTCTTTGTTGTAATCAATGTCACATGATTCTTGAATATGTTGGGTTATTGATTTGAGCCAAACACATTCTCGGCTTGCTTCATGGATAGCTATTATCTCGGCATGGTTTGAAGAAGTAGCAACTATAGTTTGTTTTGTAGAATGCCATGAAATAGTCGTACCTCCATATGTGAACAAATAGTCTGTTTGAGATATAACTTTATGTGGGTTAGATAAATATCCCACATCTGCATAACCAATTAATTGAGGTGTAGATTCATCTGCATAAAATAAACTCATATTTATTGTTCCTTGAAGATATCATAATATATGCTTAATTTCATTCCAATGTCTTCATGTCGAAGCACAACTATATCTTGCTAACAAATTTACTAAATGCTATATCCAGTCGTGTATTGTTAGCAAGATACATTAATGCACCTATTGCACTTAGGTATGGTACTTCAAGATCAAGTACCTCTTCTTTATCTTATGCTGACCGAAAATGATCTTTGTTCACATCAAGTGATCTTACAACCATTGGGGTACTCAATGGATGTGCTTTATCCATATAGAATCGTTTTAAGATTTTCTTGGTATAATTTGACTGGTGCACAAAAATTCCACTCGTTAAGTGCTCAATTTGCAAACCAAGACAAAAATTTGTTTTTCCAAGGTCTTTCATCTCAAATTCTATTTTTAGATAATCTGCTGCCCTTTGAATCTCCTCAAGAGTTCCAATAATATTCAACTCATCAACATATACAACAATTATAACAAATTCAGATCCAGATCTTTTTATGAAAACACATGGGCAAATAGGGTCATTTTTATAACCGTCTTTCAACAAATATTTACTAAGACGGTTATACCACATACGACTTGATTGCTTTAATCCATATAATGATTTATGTAATTCAACTGAATAAAATTCTCGAGAATTTGAGTTGCATGCTTCAGGCATTTTAAATCCTTCAGAGATTTTCATATATATGTCGTTATCAAGTGATTCATATAAATAGGCTGTAACTACATCCATTAGACGCATATCAAGGGTTTTATTTGTTGTCAGACTAATAAAAAATCGAAATGTTATTGCATCCATCACTGGAGAATATGTTTCTTCATAATTAATGTCAAGTCTTTGCGAAAACCCTTTTGCTACAAGTCGTGCTTTATATCTTATGACTGCATTTTTCTCATTTCGTTTTTGCACAAATACCCATTTGTACCCCACCGACATTACATCTTTAGGTGTTCGGACTACCAATCCAAAAACTCCACGTTTTTCTAATGAATTCAGTTCTACCTTGATTGCGTCTTTCCGTTTTGGCGAATCTTCTCTCTGTCTACATTCTTCAACAGATTTAGGTTCAAGATCCTCATTATTATTTACAATATCAAGCGCTATATTGTATGCAAAAATGTTGTCGACAATTATTTCTTTTCGATTCCATATTTTTCTTATAGAGACATAATTTATTAAGATCTCTTCATTCTTGCTAGTTTCAGGCACTTGAACTTCTTATGGAGTTTCATGATTAATCATGTCTCTATTCTCTTCATGAGAACTTGCCTCCTTGATGTAAGCATCTTGGTCATTTGCTACTCTTTTCTTTCGAGGATTTTTATCTTCGGAACCAACTGGTCTACCACGCTTTAAACGTGCCTTAGATTCATTTGCTACAGGTAATTGTCCTTCAAGGACATCAATCCGAATTGGAGCATTTGTAGCTGGTATGTGAGATTTAGTCACTCTTTTTGAATTAGTGAATGCATCTGACAACTGATTTGCTGCATTTTGCAAATGAATTATCTTTTAAACTTCTTGTTCACATTGTTTAGAATGAGGATCAAGATAAGATAATGACGACATTTTCCAGGTAATTTCCTTTTCCAATTGCCTATTCTCTCCCCCTAATGTTGAGAATTTTGTTTCATCAAAATGACAATCGGCAAATCATGCCGTAAATAAAACTTCTGTTAATGGTTCTAAATATTTAATTATAGAAGGAGATTCATATCCAACATATATTCCCAATCTTCTTTGGGGACCCATTTTAGTGCGTTGTGGTGGAGCAATTGGAACATATACCGCACATCCAGATATTCTTAAATGGGGAATATTTGGCTCTTGACTAAAAGCCAATTGTAAAGGGGAGAATTTGTGATAACTTGTTGGCCTAATGCATACAAGTGCTGCTACATGTAAAATAGCATGTCCCCAAGCAGAACTTGGGAGCTTTGTTCTCATAAGTAATGGTCTAGCAATAAATTGGAGGCGTTTATTAATTGACTCTGCTAGACCATTATGTGTATGAACATAAACAACAGGCTTTTCAATCGTTATTCCGATTGACATACAATAATCATTAAAAGCCTGAGACATAAATTCAACAGCATTATCAAGACTTATTGTCTTAATTGTATAATCTGGAAATTGTGCTCGTAATCGAATTATTTGGGCAAGTAATATCGCAAACACCAGGTTGTAAGTAGATAATAAACACACATGAGACCATCTTGTAGATGCATCTACTAAGACCATTAAATATCTAAATGGTCCACATGGTGGATGAATAGACCCACATATATCACCTTGAATTCGTTCTAAAAATGTAGGTGATTCAATCCCAAATTTAGCTAGCGATGGTCTGATAATTAATTTACCTTGAGAACAAGCAACACAAGAGAATTCATTAGATTGAAAAATCTTCTGGTTTTTCAATGGATGTCCATGTGAATTCTCAATGATTCTTCGCATCATTATTCAACCAGGATGGCCTAACTGATCATGCCAAATTATAAAAGTATTAGGATCAGTAAACTTCTGGTTTACTATAACATGTGTTTCAAATACACTGATATTTGTGTAGTACACAATCCGAAAGAAAAAGCAAGTAATTTTTCCGACACACATTTCTTGCTTGCAATTATTCTTGTAATATAAAGATATTCAATATTTCCTTCATTGGTTGTCTCAATATGATATCCATTACAGCGAATATCATTAAAACTTAATAAGTTTCTTTTAGACTTGGAAGAAAATAATGCATCTTTTATAAAACCGTGTTCCTCCTGGCAATAATATATTAGCTCTTCCAGAGCCTTCAGCTAATCTTGTACAACCAGATATTGTATTTATGTTAGCTTCACACATTATCAAAGGAGAAAAATATTTTTTTTCTTTAAGTATAGTGTGCGTTGTAGCATTGTCTGCGAGACAAAGATCTTCATCATCAATCTTGGATCCAATCATAGACTTGGGAATGCCCATTTTTCTTTATTCAAAAACAAGATATATAGTAAGGCATATTACAAAGCCAACAAAATAAAGTAATTTATCTAAAATTGAAAATCACACTTAAACATATTTAAAGCAAAAAAAAAAAAAAAAAAAAAAAAAAGTAAAGCACTCAACGTAAATATATTAAAAGTAAAACACTCACAAAAACATAACTTTAATAATTTTAGACATTTCCATCCGCAATTAAATGATCAATTCTCCTTTCAGGATTTTCGAAAAAATTTGCAACATCCAGATGTGTTATATTAACAGGTCCATGATCAAAATTATCATCTTGATAAGCAAAATTTGCTTTTCTATTTTCATTTTGGTAGACAAAATTTGCTTTCATATTTGTCTCTTTTTCTTTCAACGATGCTTGATAAAGTTCAACAAGACGTTTAGGCATATGACAAGTACGTGACCAATGTCCTTTCATGCCACATCGATAGCACAAATTTTCTGTATTCTTCGAATTTTTATGTTGTCCACTTTTGCCCTTTTCCTTTTTCTCTTCATCATTATTCCACTTCTGGTGGCTTTTATAATTAGAAGAGTTATTATTATAACCACCACCCACGCCCATGATTATCATATATTGTCACATTTACTTCAGGGAATTGAGCAAAACCTGTTAGGTGAGCTTCATGATTTTAGGAAGAATCATAGTTTTCTAGTGGTCATGTATTTCCTTTAAATTTTCCCAAAGAGTAAGTGGATCTTTTACTATAAGGTATTTAGTTTTCAATCCTTCGTGGAGATGATGTCGAAGGAAAATCATGGCTTTAGCCTTTTCTTGATTGGATGATTTATTGCCTTCATTGATAGTGTCATCAAGACCCATAATATCTAAGTGAATTTCAGCATCAAGAATCCATGACAAATAATTCTTGCCCATAATATCAAGAGCCACAAATTTAAGTTTCGTAAGATTTGTCATGACGAAAACTATAAAAGAAATATTTAATAAATTAGACAATCTCTAATAAAATGAAAATATTACCACAAATAAGAATTTAGAATAACAATAATGCACATACAATTTATTACAATTATAGAGAATTTAATCATTTGAAAACACAAATCATAAAAGCCCATATCTACAAATATATGTATGTCTTTTCATAGTAATCAAATTATAAATCCATCACTATACAATGTTTTGTTTATAATGAAATCAAAACGGTCCAAATTAAAACACTTTCATATATTTTATACTATAAAAATGGTTAAACATTCCAACATATTTATAAGGCATAGTGAGATACAAGCAAAATTAAATTTACTTACTTGGCAAATGGAAAACTTCAACTCCAAATTTGATAAGAGACAAAAGCTTGAAACTTGATGAGAATTTTTTTTTTCTTTGACAAGTTGATATGGTTAGAGACTTGTGCTAATAATGAATTATAAAATAAGCTATAAAAAGAGAGAAGCTAATTGAGGAGAAATAAAACCAATGCTTTTCTATTCCAAACTTGAGTATACATCATCTTTCACAATACATCTATTTATAATCTCAATATTATAAAATATTATAAATAAAATTAAAAGCTAATAAAATGCTTTGAAGTTGTAGAACTTAAAAGGTTTAAAAGTTTGTGAAGATGAAAGATTAAGTTATAGAATTGCAAGGGACATCTATATTTATTCATAAGAGGTGATAAATTTAATGGTTATTATAACTTTAAACATCCTGTCTATATATATATTATTTAGATTTATGTTTTTGAAAAGAAACTTTTTCTTTTATGAAAAAAAACAAAAGCAGATGTAAAAATGGGAGAAAAATATAATTGCCATTCAAATATTTCTAGACTTCAAAAGGCTATTTCATTTTTTAAGGTCAATCTAGGTCAACCTTTGAATTCTCATAACAGTAAGGGTTCGTATGGTTACATTTTGGGAATACTACTTTTAGTATTCCCAAAAAAGTTAAACGGTAATATACCTAAAAACTCACAATATTATTCAACTTTTTTTAAACCCCCTAAATTTGTTAATTTAATTAAATACCCGTAAATATTTTTTAAAAAATTGCAAAAACATCCCAACAATCCACATTTACCAGATTCCGACCACCACTGCCAGAAAATGGTCGGAATCTGGTAGGATGGCGCACTACCGGCTGAATCTGGCCAATAGTGCGTCGATCTAGACTTTTCCAGCCAGATCTGGCCGTTGACGGCCAGATCTTTGGTCGTAACCAGTCGGTAACGATGGCCAACAAACGGTCATCGTTGACTATTAATGACGACCGTTTGTTGGCCATCGTTGAATAGCAAATACGGCTAGATCTAGCTGTAGATCTGGCCTTTGCCGGCTAGATCCACCGTGGATCTGGCTGGAAAAGGCCATATCGGCGCACGACCGGCAAGATCCAGTCGGTCATACGCCGATACGGCGACTCTGGCCACCATTCGGCAGTGGTGACCGGCTGTCCGTATTTGAGGGTAGATTAAGGGTATTTTTGTTAACTTTTAATGTTTTATTATAGGGGGTATTTTGTAGAAAAACAAATATAGGGGGTATTTTAAATTTATAAATCCTACATCGTAATACCCGCTCAATTTAACTTTTTTTAATTTTTTTCAAAAAACTTTTCCCAAAAACACAAAATTGTGAATCAAAAGGAGCCTAATTGATAGGGCCTTTTTAGTATTTAAAAAAACGGGGAGGTAAAAATATTGAATAAAACTATGTGCACTAACTAATGAGTACTAATCCAAATATTGAATAAAACTATGTGCACTAATTAATGAGTACTAATCCAAGTACTAATATTGAAAATTTAAAATTTTTTTTGGAGAGAATTTTAAATTTTTAATGTTAATATTTAAATTAGTACAAATTGGTTATTGCCTGTAACATTACTCACAAATATTTACCCAAAAAATTTAAAACGCCTTTGTACATTGAGAATCGGTGGAACGCCACTGTTTATTCTACCTTCTGATTCTCTTGTTGCAGAACGCTGCTGGAATACAGCTCCAAACAGAACAAATTTGTACTATTCCCTGTTCACGGGTACTCAATTTCTTTTAACTCTTTCCGGAAAGCATATTCTTTGATTCTATTCTTAGTTTGTTAATGGTTTATTGACTTAATAAAGTACTTAAGTTAATGGGTAATTTGAGTTTAGTTGATGCATTGATTTTGTTCGACGAAATGCCTCACTGAAACGTTTGCTTCTGAGTTCAATTGAAACGTTTAATTTTTTATTTGTGATGAAAAGTAAAATTAAAGTAAACCCAAATCCAAACCCATTTCCCGGGCGACGTTACGTTCGCAATTCTGCTACTTAAATGTACTCTTTCAGAATTGTCGTCTGTTCGCATTTAAAAAAACAAAAATCTTTACTCTTCTTTTTGCTGATTGCCTATTATTAAACTTTAATAATTTTTTTTTTTGTATTTTCTGTATGATTAAGCATTTATCTATTGATTTTATGTTGTGATTATGAATATGTATGGAATAAACATCTAATTTTTGAAAATTTTTACAGTCGGTGGATTTAGAAATAAGTGTTGAGAGAAGACTTTTTTCGTTGCGAATAGCCTCGTGCCTCGTTTAGTTCAGAAATGGAGGGGTGTTGAGATTGGTTGGTTAACATTAGATATGCTTAAGCTGGATTGTGAAAATTAAGGGTGTTTAAATGCAGAAGGTACGATGAGGGTAAATGTTCGTTGGATTCAATAATTGGTGTTAATTGATGAAGGGGGAAAAAGTATATCTGGAGTATTTTAAGCAGTGGGATGATTGGATTGAGATCCAGTTAAAACTTGAGATTCTGGTTGCTATTTGTCTAACATAATGCTAAATTGTCATTGTAGGCAAAGGAAATTTGGTGGGGATTGTAAAAAAGCATTATTGGTGGGTTTTTGTTCTGCAACAAAGTGGAAGGAAGGAGGAGGACATAAGGCGAGATGCTTAAGATTAACAGGTTTTCTAGGCGTTGCTTTTGCACTGGTGTCTCACGGCCATGGCTCTTTGTGGGCTTGGGCAACCCCGGGGATAAATACCAAGGGACTAGACACAATGTATAGTAAGAATGCATCTTTATCAGATGTCCCAAATCCATGGTTGAATTGAATATGTAACATTAAGGTTGCCTTCTATCTTGGCTATTAGCAGGTGGGGTTTCAGATGGTGGATGCGTTTGCTGAATCCCAGGGGATTTCTATGAACACAATTCATTGCAAAGCTATCTTTGGACAAGGTCATTTTGATTTCCTTCACTTAATGTAGTTACTGATTTTTATTCAGTGTATTGTGCGAAGTTAATGGGTGTTTGATATAATATTCCAGGTTTTGTTGGTGATGCCCCTGTACTCCTTGCAAAGCCTCAGACTTACATGAATTTGAGTGGTGAATCTGTAAGTTATTGAGACATGTCCTTTAGCATATGAAAAACGGTGTATCTATGGGTTTTGTGTTTCATGGAGTCTTCTACTTGATGCATGTAGAGAAGAAGGCAGGCACAAAATCAGAACTTTTTTATATCTTTGATATTAGAGAATTTCAAATAGTTGTGTCATGTTGTGTATACTTACCCCATCAGTCAATGTAGAGGAGCTTTGCCAAGTTTACTTTTTATTGGTTTGATGGAAATGATTTTGATACTTCAAACATATTTATGTTTTCATTAGTGTGGCTACTTTCAAAAGTTTCTCGTGCATCCCTATTGCCATTCCCATCCTCCAACTCTGGGAAAAAAAGAAGGCAATTTTTCTGGAGAATTCTACATTGAATTTGTTAATAGACTTTTGTTTATGCAACTTTATTAGCTTTGCTTTTGTTTTGGTTTATGTTTTAAACTTTTGTACTAGAAATAAATTTTAGAAGTTTTATGATGAGTAGGACAGTTCTTGGTTTTCTTAGTGAGATTGTGTGACAACATATAATATTTAAAATATTATTTAGTATTATGTATTAACTCTATTCTCTTCTTTCAAATGCAGACAGGACCACTTGCAGCTTATTATAAGTTACCTCTTAATCGTGTGATTGTGGTAATTTTACTTTTACTTAGTAATTATTTCTGTATTAGGTTTTCGATAATTGACATCATTTTGAAGTTGTCTTGTTGATTAATGTTTCCTGTTGTAGTTTCATGACGACATGAACTTACCTTGTGGAGTGCTTCGACTGCACAGCACTGGAGGTCATGGAAGGCACAATGGGTTTGTATAGAAGCGTTGCGTATTTAATTCTAGTAAAACTTTGTGCACAAAATAATACTTAATATGTTCTCATCTTATTCACTGAAAATGCTGTATTTTGAGAAAGAGGCAGCTTGCTGTGCTAAATGCAATAATGCGTGACTGCTCTAGCAGAACAGGAAAAAAGATAAAGAAAGAAAAATCGAAAGAAACAAAGTAGTGGGCATAGTCGCATTAGAGTAATATTGTGTTGGATTAATCCAGGCTGTTAGTCAGAAGCTGCCCCTTTTTAAGTCTTTCATACCTTTGTCCTTGGCCCATAGGTCTGTACTGTCTTGTTTTCAGTTAATGTAAAAGTTGGTGATGGTCTGAATGATGAAGACATTGTGGTCCTGCATCATTGAAGTTCATGCTTGGGTCCCCAAAAAGAGGTGCAGCTAGATTGTAGTTGGTTGCATGACTAGGGACCAGGGACTTGTTTTTACCTAACTGCATTTCATTTGCAAGTTTGAGACTACACATTCAAGTTTTATTTTGGCCTTTATATATTATCATATTGGAGAATGCCATCAAGAGATTTCTTGAACCTATGCAACCTTAACTACAACTTTAAAACAGAGTTTGTTTATGTCGATGAAGAAAATTACTGTGATTTTTATATCCTTGTGCTGATTAGGTCCCATAACCGCTATTTTCATCCTTATGTAATTAGTTTTGCAACTGTGTTTTTAAATTCTTGTGAACATGGTCGGAATCTCTCAGTTCATATGTGTTTTATATTGACTTTTTTAGGATTTTTCATCTTACCTGATAATCTGCAATTCAGCTTGAGGGGTTCATGCATTTAAATGACCTTATGTGTATGTATGGTGTTATGTAGAATTTCGTTTTCAGAACACTTGCTCTCATCATCTAGTTTTATTTACTTTTCTTCATTGGACTAGGCTGAAGAGTGTGATTTACCATTTTCGAGGGAATCGAGAGTTTGCTCGACTAAGGATTGGTTAGTTTGAGCTCCGAATTATTTATTTGGTTGTGTTGATGTGTACATTATATGTATATGATTTTAAAACTTTTTTTCTTATAATGAATTAATAAATAATTAAGTTATTTTGATTCTCTGGTTAGGTATTGGGAGCCCTCCTGGTCAAATGGATCCTAAAGCTTTCTTGTTACAGAAGTTCAATGCAATAGCTCGAGAACGAGTAAGTTAACTCATCCTAATCTTGATCCTTTTTATAATTTATTTAAAGATCTATTTTCACCACAAATGTTCATTTCATCATTGAATTGGGCATGCTATGGTTTCCGTTGAGTAGTTACAAGATCATTATTTCCGTTGAGTACTTACAATATCATTAATTATTTCATCGTATAATAATATTATGTGCTTTCTTGAACAAGATCGATGCTGCTTTACCAGAAGGTGTTGAAGTATTGAAGCTCCTTGTATCTAAAGGGTTGACAGAGAGTGCTAGACATTTCAATACACAACAGAAATACAAGCATATAAGGTTACAAACTATGCAGACTTGAGTAGTTGAGATATCGTTTCTCTTGAGTATCAACTATGAACTTATGGATGGTTATTTCGGGAAGCCTATGTATAATGTGAGCAAACATGTACAAACATCTTCTAGTAAAGAGAGAGGGCGAGAGCAAGATAATTTCCTGAAAACATAAATCCATTTAGTGTTACATATTTGACATAACTTTGTTATGTAAAATGATGTGCAGTTAATCAAATGTTTCATTGAATCATAGTGCTTGTGGCTTTCCTTCCTAATAATTCTTGCTCTAAAGTTCGTGCCTCTTGTTCTCATGGCCCTTTTCAATTGAAGGGAAGCAATGAATTGTGTGTATACCAAATGGTCCAAATCTACCAAAACACTTTCCTTGTCACTTGTGAACGGTTCCTAATTATCCCTTTTTCTTGAGAAGGAAATGGAGATTTGAGTCATTTGATATTATATTTTCTTCATCCACGGATTCAATTCATCCAAGGCACCCTATCTAATCCAAAAACAAATCTTAACCTAGAGAATCAAAATTACCCAAAATAGAAAAAAAATCAAACAGTAGACAAAATAAGGACCCACGCGATAAGGGAAAAGCTGTGAGTAGTTGTCGAGTAGAAATAGAATGAGTAATTTGTAATTGCCAATTGAAGGGCAATTTTGTAATTTTCAATAAGCTGACTTTGACCGTTCATAATTTTTCAGTAATATGAAATAACTTTTTGAGTTAGCTATGGAGACAACTAAAAATTACTAAAGCGAACATGATATGTTACACATAATACATTACATCACATGATAATATTATGATCGATAAGAAAACCGAATATTATTTTATACGAGAAAATAATACAACAATAGTGAAAAAGAGTGTTTTTAACACTAAACACTCTGTTCATGGATAAACATAACATTATGTTGATACAGTTGGGTTCACACATACAATAAAATACAGCATAACACTCAGATATATGATCAATACATGTTATGGTGAGGATATATCAAATTTGACAGAGAAGTAGCTCTAAATTTTGTAGAAGCCATTCACAGTTTGGACGCATGTCATCCAATGTTGAACACTATTGTGCGGTAAAGATGGTCAGCATGGAACCAGTTAGAAAGCTTGGAGTACATCTCCACAAAAGATAGGTATCAAGCCTAGGATTGGAAATAAACTGAGACAGTGTGAGTGATCAGCGAATGCCGATGAACACGACATTTGGTGAGTTGGGCTAAGAAACCCATTATATGAATCATCCCTTTGTTCAACCAAACCATTTTGCCAGGTGTACGCTGCCTACCCTGATTGGCGGCACGTGGCCAAGCAGCTCCACGTGCCTTTCATGCAGTTAAGTTGACGGAAAGCCTATAAAAGCACATGTTTTCAGAGGGAATACCATCATTCCTTTCTATTGAGAAGCATGTGGCCTCCGATCGTCGTTTAAACCATGACGACCCGGTTGACATGCCTGTCATCATGACACCCTCAGTACTCCATATAAAAAGAAAAAGGAAAGAAGAAAAGAGAGGATGGTGACTTAGTTTCTATCCAGATATAATATCAGTGTATGTAGACTTTGGGTTTTTCTCTAGCCAAACCACTTTAAAAGGGTCATGTTCTTGCATCGTCATCGAGGACATTCGTCCCAGTCTCATCCATATTTATGCATTAATACATTCTTCTTTGCTGACCCCCTAGAGTCACGCACCCATCTTGCTCGATTTCAATACGATCAACTGAGTATCTCTAGTTGTTGTGGATTCTTGTATTGACATCTAGGTCGATGCAGATTTTCACATCAACTACTGTGATATTGGGGATTATCAAATTTTGACGGAGAGACTCTAAATGAGGTCATGGAAGGCACAATGGGTTTGTATAGAAGCATTTCGTATTTAATTCTAGTAAAACTTTGTGCACAAAATAATACTTAATATGTTCTCATCTTATTCACTGAAAATGCTGTATTTTGAGAAAGAGGCAGCTTGCTGTGCTAAATGCAATAATGCATGACTGCTCTAGCAGAACAAGAAAAAAGATAAAGGAAGAAAAATCGAAAGAAACAAAGTAGTGGGCATAGTCGCATTAGAGTAATATTGTGTTGGATTAATCCAGGCTGTTAGTCAGAAGCTGCCCCTTTTTAAGTCTTTCATACCTTTGTCCTTGGCCCATAGGTCTGTACTGTCTTGTTTTCAGTTAATGTAAAAGTTGGTGATGGTCTGAATGATGAAGACATTGTGGTCCTGCATCATTGAAGTTCATGCTTGGGTCCCCAAAAAGAGGTGCAGCTAGATTGTAGTTGGTTGCATGACCAGGGACCAGGGACTTGTTTTTACCTAACTGCATTTCATTTGCAAGTTTGAGACTACACATTCAAGTTTTATTTTGGCCTTTATATATTATCATATTGGAGAATGCCATCAAGAGATTTCTTGAACCTATGCAACCTTAACTACAACTTTAAAACAGAGTTTGTTTATGTCGATGAAGAAAATTACTGTGATTTTTATATCCTTGTGCTGATTAGGTCCCATAACCGCTATTTTCATCCTTATGTAATTAGTTTTGCAACTGTGTTTTTAAATTCTTGTGAACATGGTCGGAATCTCTCAGTTCATATGTGTTTTATATTGACTTTTTTAGGATTTTTCATCTTACCTGATAATCTGCAATTCAGCTTGAGGGGTTCATGCATTTAAATGACCTTATGTGTATGTATGGTGTTATGTAGAATTTCGTTTTCAGAACACTTGCTCTCATCATCTAGTTTTATTTACTTTTCTTCATTGGACTAGGCTGAAGAGTGTGATTTACCATTTTCGAGGGAATCGAGAGTTTGCTCGACTAAGGATTGGTTAGTTTGAGCTCCGAATTATTTATTTGGTTGTGTTGATGTGTACATTATATGTATATGATTTTAAAACTTTTTTTCTTATAATGAATTAATAAATAATTAAGTTATTTTGATTCTCTGGTTAGGTATTGGGAGCCCTCCTGGTCAAATGGATCCTAAAGCTTTCTTGTTACAGAAGTTCAATGCAATAGCTCGAGAACGAGTAAGTTAACTCATCCTAATCTTGATCCTTTTTATAATTTATTTAAAGATCTATTTTCACCACAAATGTTCATTTCATCATTGAATTGGGCATGCTATGGTTTCCGTTGAGTAGTTACAAGATCATTATTTCCGTTGAGTACTTACAATATCATTAATTATTTCATCGTATAATAATATTATGTGCTTTCTTGAACAAGATCGATGCTGCTTTACCAGAAGGTGTTGAAGTATTGAAGCTCCTTGTATCTAAAGGGTTGACAGAGAGTGCTAGACATTTCAATACACAACAGAAATACAAGCATATAAGGTTACAAACTATGCAGACTTGAGTAGTTGAGATATCGTTTCTCTTGAGTATCAACTATGAACTTATGGATGGTTATTTCGGGAAGCCTATGTATAATGTGAGCAAACATGTACAAACATCTTCTAGTAAAGAGAGAGGGCGAGAGCAAGATAATTTCCTGAAAACATAAATCCATTTAGTGTTACATATTTGACATAACTTTGTTATGTAAAATGATGTGCAGTTAATCAAATGTTTCATTGAATCATAGTGCTTGTGGCTTTCCTTCCTAATAATTCTTGCTCTAAAGTTCGTGCCTCTTGTTCTCATGGCCCTTTTCAATTGAAGGGAAGCAATGAATTGTGTGTATACCAAATGGTCCAAATCTACCAAAACACTTTCCTTGTCACTTGTGAACGGTTCCTAATTATCCCTTTTTCTTGAGAAGGAAATGGAGATTTGAGTCATTTGATATTATATTTTCTTCATCCACGGATTCAATTCATCCAAGGCACCCTATCTAATCCAAAAACAAATCTTAACCTAGAGAATCAAAATTACCCAAAATAGAAAAAAAATCAAACAGTAGACAAAATAAGGACCCACGCGATAAGGGAAAAGCTGTGAGTAGTTGTCGAGTAGAAATAGAATGAGTAATTTGTAATTGCCAATTGAAGGGCAATTTTGTAATTTTCAATAAGCTGACTTTGACCGTTCATAATTTTTCAGTAATATGAAATAACTTTTTGAGTTAGCTATGGAGACAACTAAAAATTACTAAAGCGAACATGATATGTTACACATAATACATTACATCACATGATAATATTATGATCGATAAGAAAACCGAATATTATTTTATACGAGAAAATAATACAACAATAGTGAAAAAGAGTGTTTTTAACACTAAACACTCTGTTCATGGATAAACATAACATTATGTTGATACAGTTGGGTTCACACATACAATAAAATACAGCATAACACTCAGATATATGATCAATACATGTTATGGTGAGGATATATCAAATTTGACAGAGAAGTAGCTCTAAATTTTGTAGAAGCCATTCACAGTTTGGACGCATGTCATCCAATGTTGAACACTATTGTGCGGTAAAGATGGTCAGCATGGAACCAGTTAGAAAGCTTGGAGTACATCTCCACAAAAGATAGGTATCAAGCCTAGGATTGGAAATAAACTGAGACAGTGTGAGTGATCAGCGAATGCCGATGAACACGACATTTGGTGAGTTGGGCTAAGAAACCCATTATATGAATCATCCCTTTGTTCAACCAAACCATTTTGCCAGGTGTACGCTGCCTACCCTGATTGGCGGCACGTGGCCAAGCAGCTCCACGTGCCTTTCATGCAGTTAAGTTGACGGAAAGCCTATAAAAGCACATGTTTTCAGAGGGAATACCATCATTCCTTTCTATTGAGAAGCATGTGGCCTCCGATCGTCGTTTAAACCATGACGACCCGGTTGACATGCCTGTCATCATGACACCCTCAGTACTCCATATAAAAAGAAAAAGGAAAGAAGAAAAGAGAGGATGGTGACTTAGTTTCTATCCAGATATAATATCAGTGTATGTAGACTTTGGGTTTTTCTCTAGCCAAACCACTTTAAAAGGGTCATGTTCTTGCATCGTCATCGAGGACATTCGTCCCAGTCTCATCCATATTTATGCATTAATACATTCTTCTTTGCTGACCCCCTAGAGTCACGCACCCATCTTGCTCGATTTCAATACGATCAACTGAGTATCTCTAGTTGTTGTGGATTCTTGTATTGACATCTAGGTCGATGCAGATTTTCACATCAACATTTTGACGTTAGAAGGAAGGCCCTCATCCTTGAATATTCTGATCCAAACCCATTTCGGTTTCGGCCACAACCGTTGTAGCAAACTCATCCACCTAACAACAGTGGGCAATTCCTAATTACGAGGGCCTTCAGCTCTACGTCTCGACCCAGGTCGGCCGGAGACTCTCTCGACCCACACATGCTCAAGGATGAGCCTTACTATCTTTACTCACCAATGGTGGGTGTGCAAGGCTTGCCAACGATGGGTGTGTGGGGGTGGGGGTTTGGTTTGAGGTTGGGGGCGTGTAGGGTAGGGTGGGGATGAAAAAGAGGAGTTAGGTTCAAGATTTTTTATTTTTTATTTAACTTTTATATATTTTTATAAAAATTATAAAGAATTATAATTATGAAAATTTTGGGAATGTACTCTCTTACTCGTAATCATAAGCTTATCATAAATGAGCATCTTATCACCAATATCATTGTCCGTTGATAGACCATAAAGTTGACATTATTTGAAGATAAGGAATCTGTTATATCAACGGTTATTTTCTTGAGTCAAATCGGTGTTACACACAATCAAGTATGGATTAAAAAGAGTTATTAACCCGATAAATTTCTTCTTCAAGCTTCGAAATATGATGCCTAAACATTCATCCAACAGTCTCAATTATAGTACGAAAAAAGAATAAGTTACTGTTAATACATTATTAATAACTCAACAAATATACTCTTTAGTTATCAGGAGAGTTTGGATTATATAATATTTTATTATAAGGGATGTTATATTAATGGAAAGATAGATCACCTTAAAGATTATTGGAAATGTTTAGAAAATGTGTTTGGTTTGTTAGAATAAATTGATGAATAATGTAATGCTTTCTCTCTCTCTAGTAGCATACTCGTAAAATAACAGTAAAACTCACTAAATATGTACAAGAAAATATACATGTAGATGAGTATAAAATAATGGGCCCATATCTAGTTTTTCTTTATATACAAATCTTTACATAATATAATACAATCACAAAACAACAACTCGACAGTGTTGCCAAACCCTTCCGCTTCTTGACGTTCCAAAACAACAACTCGACAGTGTTGCCAAACCCTTTCGCTTCTTGACGTTCCAAGCGACCGCATCTCACATACTACCTGCAAAAACATTGAAAACAACGGGATGAACACTAATTGCTTAGTAAGTAAACCCGCTATACTACTCTTCTCTCATTGTTGCTTATATTCTAAATTTTTTTCCTTACATCACACTTCTCTAATCTTCACTGTTCTTTCTCTGTTTCTAATTTCTCACTACTCATGATAGTAAGCATGGTATCATGCATAGGTATGATGCAAATGCACAAATGCATAGGATGTGCATTTTCTTTTCTGTTTTTTCTATTTTTCTTATTCTGTTTTCTGTTTCTTTTCTCTGTGTTTCTTTCTATGCTTCATTTCTTTCTTTTCTTTTCTTTTCTTTTTTAGTCTTTTTTTTTCTTTTCTAGTCTTTTTTTTTCTTTTTTTCTATTCTTTCTTTCTTTCTATTATTTTTTTATTTCTATTCTTTCTTTCTTGCCGATCGGACTCAGTTGAGGCATGGATTCGGAACCCTGACCGTGTGAGTGTATTCTCTAATTCTGGGTATAGTCCTTATCCACATGCACTTCTAATGGACTGTACAATTCTTCATTCTGATTCTGAGGCCACTAACTAAAGGTGGCGTGCATGCGGGGCTATATCACTCTCGGGTTCCCCATCGCAACAACCTTCTCTTCTTTTATCTTTTTACACTTCTTTAAATAAAAATCCAGATTTGAACTTCTTTAATATTTTTCATTTCTTTCTATTTGTTCTTTAACTTTATTGTTTGTTCTTTAACTTTATTGTTTATTATTGCTCTTATGAGTATGTATGCATGTAGATGGNATAAAAGAAATATTTAATAAATTAGACAATCTCTAATAAAATGAAAATATTACCACAAATAAGAATTTAGAATAACAATAATGCACATACAATTTATTACAATTATAGAGAATTTAATCATTTGAAAACACAAATCATAAAAGCCCATATCTACAAATATATGTATGTCTTTTCATAGTAATCAAATTATAAATCCATCACTATACAATGTTTTGTTTATAATGAAATCAAAACGGTCCAAATTAAAACACTTTCATATATTTTATACTATAAAAATGGTTAAACATTCCAACATATTTATAAGGCATAGTGAGATACAAGCAAAATTAAATTTACTTACTTGGCAAATGGAAAACTTCAACTCCAAATTTGATAAGAGACAAAAGCTTGAAACTTGATGAGAATTTTTTTTTTCTTTGACAAGTTGATATGGTTAGAGACTTGTGCTAATAACGAATTATAAAATAAGCTATAAAAAGAGAGAAGATAATTGAGGGGAAATAGAACTAATGCTTTTCTATTCCAAACTTGAGTATCCATCATCTTGCACAATACATCTATTTATAATCTCAATATTATAAAATATTATAAATAAAATTAAAAGCTAATAAAATGCTTTGAAGTTGTAGAACTTAAAAGGTTTAAAAGTTTGTGAAGATGAAAGATTAAGTTATAGAATTGCAAGGGACATCTATATTTATTCATAATAGGTGATAAATTTAATGGTTATTATAACTTTAAACATCCTGTCTATATATATATTATTTAGATTTATGTTTTTGAAAAGAAACTTTTTCTTTTATGAAAAAAAACAAAAGCAGATGTAAAAATGGGAGAAAAATATAATTGCCATTCAAATATTTCTAGACTTCAAAAGGCTATTTCATTTTTTAAGGTCAATCTAGGTCAACCTTTGAATTCTCATAACAGTAAGGGTTCGTATGGTTACATTTTGGGAATACTACTTTTAGTATTCCCAAAAAAGTTAAACGGTAATATACCTAAAAACTCACAATATTATTCAACTTTTTTTAAACCCCCTAAATTTGTTAATTTAATTAAATACCCGTAAATATTTTTTAAAAAATTGCAAAAACATCCCAACAATCCACATTTACCAGATTCCGACCACCACTGCCAGAAAATGGTCGGAATCTGGTAGGATGGCGCACTACCGGCTGAATCTGGCCAATAGTGCGTCGATCTAGACTTTTCCAGCCAGATCTGGCCGTTGACGGCCAGATCTTTGGTCGTAACCAGTCGGTAACGATGGCCAACAAACGGTCATCGTTGACTATTAATGACGACCGTTTGTTGGCCATCGTTGAATAGCAAATACGGCTAGATCTAGCTGTAGATCTGGCCTTTGCCGGCTAGATCCACCGTGGATCTGGCTGGAAAAGGCCATATCGGCGCACGACCGGCAAGATCCAGTCGGTCATACGCCGATACGGCGACTCTGGCCACCATTCGGCAGTGGTGACCGGCTGTCCGTATTTGAGGGTAGATTAAGGGTATTTTTGTTAACTTTTAATGTTTTATTATAGGGGGTATTTTGTAGAAAAACAAATATAGGGGGTATTTTAAATTTATAAATCCTACATCGTAATACCCGCTCAATTTAACTTTTTTTAATTTTTTTCAAAAAACTTTTCCCAAAAACACAAAATTGTGAATCAAAAGGAGCCTAATTGATAGGGCCTTTTTAGTATTTAAAAAAACGGGGAGGTAAAAATATTGAATAAAACTATGTGCACTAACTAATGAGTACTAATCCAAATATTGAATAAAACTATGTGCACTAATTAATGAGTACTAATCCAAGTACTAATATTGAAAATTTAAAATTTTTTTTGGAGAGAATTTTAAATTTTTAATGTTAATATTTAAATTAGTACAAATTGGTTATTGCCTGTAACATTACTCACAAATATTTACCCAAAAAATTTAAAACGCCTTTGTACATTGAGAATCGGTGGAACGCCACTGTTTATTCTACCTTCTGATTCTCTTGTTGCAGAACGCTGCTGGAATACAGCTCCAAACAGAACAAATTTGTACTATTCCCTGTTCACGGGTACTCAATTTCTTTTAACTCTTTCCGGAAAGCATATTCTTTGATTCTATTCTTAGTTTGTTAATGGTTTATTGACTTAATAAAGTAATTAAGTTGATGGGTAATTTGAGTTTAGTTGATGCATTGATTTTGTTCGACGAAATGCCTTACTGAAACGTTTGCTTCTGAGTTCAATTGAAACGTTTAATTTTTTATTTGTGATTTGAAAAGAAAATTAAGTAACCCAAATCCAAACCCATTTCCCGGCGACGTACGTTCGCAATTCTGGACTTAAATGTGACTCTTTCAGATTGTCGTCTGTTCGCATTTAAAAAAAAAAAATCTTGACTCTTCTTTTTGCTGATTGCCTATTATTAAACTTAAAATTTTTTTGTGTGGATTCTGTATGATTAAGCATTATCTATTGATTTTATGTTGTGTATGAATAGTATGGAATAAAAACAATTTTTGAAATTTTTACAGTCGGTGGATTAGAATAAGTGTTGAGAAGACTTTTTTCGTTGCGAATAGCCTCGTGCCCGTTTAGTTCAGAAATGGAGGGGTTGTTGAGATGGTTGGTTAACATTAGATAGCTTAAGCTGGATTGTGAAAATTAAGGGGTGTTAAATGCAGAAGGTGATGAGGTTAATGTTCGGTGGATTCAATAAGTGTGTAATTGATGAAGGGGGAAAAAGTATATCTGGAGTATTTAGCAGTGGGATGATTGGATTGAGACCAGTTAAAACTTGAGATTCTGGTTGTATTTGTCTAACATATGCTAAATTGTGCATTGTAGCAAAGGGAAATTGTGTGGGGATTTAAAAAGCATATGGTGGGGTTTGTTCTGCAACACAAAGTGGAAGGAAGGAGGAGGACATAAGGCGAGTGCTTAAGATTAACAGGTTTTCTAGGCGTTGTTTTGCACGGTGTCTCCAGGCCATGGCCTTTGTAGGCTTGGAACCCCGGGGATGAAATACCAAGGGACTAGACACAATGTATCGTAAGAATGCATCTTTATCGATGTCCAAATCCATGGTTGAATTGAATATGTAACATTAAGGTGCCTTCTATCCTGGCTATTAGCGCGGTGGATTGAGATGGGGGATGCGTTTGCTGAATCACAGGGGATTCTATGAACAAAATTCATTGCAAAGCTATCTTTGGACAAGGTCATTTGATTTCCTTCACTAATGTAGTTACTGATTTTTATTCAGTGTATGGCGAAGTTAATGGGTGTTTGATATAATATTCAGGTTTTGTTGGTGATGCCCTGTACTCCTTGCAAAGCTCAGACTTACATGAATTTGAGTGGTGAATCTGTAAGTTATTGAGACATGTCCTTTAGCATATGAAAACGGTGTTCTATGGGTTTGTGTTTCATGGAGTCTTCTATCTGATGCATGTAGAGAAGAAGGCAGCACCAAAATCAGAACTTTTTATATCTTGATATTAGAGAATTTCAATTAGTGTGTCATGTTGTGTATACTTACCCATCAGTCAATGTAGAGGAGCTTTGCCAAGTTTACTTTTTATTGTTGATGGAAATGATTTTTATACTTCAAACATATTTATGTTTTCATTAGCGTGGCTACTTTCAAAAGTTTCTAGTGCACCCTATTGCCATTCATCCTCAACTCTGGGAAAAAAGAAGGCCATTTTCTGGAGAAATCTACATTGAATTGTTAATAGACTTTGTTGTATGCACTGTATTAGCTTTGTTTTTTGGTTATTTTTTAAACTTTGGTACTAGAAATAAATTTGAAGTTTTTGATGAGTAGGACAGTTCTTGGTTATCTAGTGAGATGTATGACAACAATAATATTTAATATTATGTAGTATTATGTATTAACTCTATTCTCTTCTTTCAAATGCAGACAAGGACCACTTGCAGCTATTATAAGTTACCTCTTAATCGTGTGATTGTGGTAATTTTACTTTTACTTAGTAATTATTTCGTATTAGGTTTTCGATAATTGACATCATTTTGAAGTTGTCTTGTTGATTAATGTTTCGTTGTAGTTTCATGACGACATGAACTTACCTTGTGGAGTGCTCGACTGCACAACACTGGAGGTCATGGAAGCACAATGGGTTTGTATAGAAGCATTCGTATTTAATTCTAGTAACTTTGTGCACAAAATAATACTTATATGTTCTCATCTTATTCACTGAAATGCTGTATTTTGAGAAAGAGGCAGCTTGCTGTGCTAAAGCAATAATGCGTGACTGCTCTAGCAGAACAGGAAAAAAGATAAGAAAGAAAAATCGAAAGAAAAAGTAGTGGGCATAGTCGCATTAGAGTAATATTGTGGTTGGATTAATCAGGCTGTTAGTCAGAAGCTGCCCCTTTTAAGTCTTTATACCTTTGTCCTTGGCCCAAGGTCTGTACTGTCTTGTTTTCAGTTAATGTAAAAAGTTGGGATGGTCTGAATGATGGAGACATTGTGGTCCTGCATCATTGAAGTTCATGCTTGGGTCCCCAAAAGAGGTGCAGCTAGATTGTAGTTGGTGCATGACTAGGGACAGGGACTTGTTTTTACCTAACTGCATTTCATTTGCAAGTTTGAGACTACACATTCAAGTTTTTTTGGCTTTATATATTATAATTGGAGAATGCCATCAAGAGATTTTTGAAACCTATGCAACCTTAACTACAACTTTAAAACAGAGTTGTTTATGTATGAAGAAAATTACTGTTTTATATCCTTGTGCTGATTAGGCCCCTAAACGCTATTTTCATCCTATGTAATTAGTTTTGCAACTGTGTTTTTAAATTTTGTGAACATGGTCGGAATCTCTCAGTTCATATGTGTTTTATATGACTTTTTTAGGATTTTTCATCTTACCTGATAATCTGCAATTCAGATTGAGGGGTTCATGCATTTATAGACCTTATGTGTATGTATGTGGTATGTAGAATTTCGTTTTCGAAACACTTGCTCTCATCATTAGTTTTATTTACTTTTCTTCATTGGACTAGGCTGAAGAGTGTGATTTACATTTTGAGGGAATCGAGGGTTTGCTCGACTAAGGATTGGTTGTTTGCGCTGAATTATTATTTGGTTGTGGTGATGTACAATATAGTAGATGATTTAAAACTTTTTTTCGCTATAATGAATTAATAAATAATTAAGTATTTTGATTCCTGGTTAGTATTGGGAGCCCTCCTGGTCAAATGGATCCTAAAGCTTTCTTGTTACAGAAGTTCAATGCAATAGCTAGAGAACGAGTAAGTAACTCATCCTAATCTTGACTTTTTATATTTATTTAAGATCTATTTTCCCAAAATGGTCATTTCATCATTGAATTGGGCAGCTATGCTTTTCGTTGAGTAGTTACAAGATCATTATTTCCGTTGAGTACTTACAATATCATTAATTATTCATGTATAAAATATTATGTGCTTTCTTGAAAAGATCGATGCTGCTTTAACCAGAAGGTGTTGAAGTATTGAAGCTCCTGTATCTAAAGGGTTGACAGAGAGTGCTAGACATTTCAACCAACAGAATACAAGCATATAAGGTTACAAACTATGCAGACTTGAGTAGTTGAGATATCGTTTCTCTTGAGTATCAACTATGAATATGGATGGTTATTTCGGGAAGCCTGTATAATGTGAGCAAACATAGACTAGTAAAGAGAGAGGGGCGAGAGCAAGATAATTTCCTGAAAACATAAATCCATTTAGTTTACATATTTGACATAACTTTGTTAAGTAAATGAGTCAGTGTAATCAAAGTTTCATTGAATCATAGTGCTTGTGGCTTTCCTCCTAATATTCTTGCTCTAAAGTTCGTGTCTCTTGTTCTCATGGCCCTTTTCAATGAAGGGAAGCATGAATGTGTGGTATACCAAATGGTCCAAATCTACCAAAACACTTTCCTTGTCACTTGTGAACGGTCCCTAATTATCCTTGTTTGAGAAGAAAATGGAGATTTGAATCATTTATTATATTTTCTATCCACGGATTCAATTCATCCAAGGCACCTATCTAATCCAAAAAAAAATTTAACCAGAGAATCAAAATTACCCAAAATAGAAAAAAAAATCAAACAGTAGACAAAAATAAGGACCCACGCGATAAGGGAAAGCTGTGAGTAGTTGTCGGAGTAGAAATAGAATGAGTAATTTGTAATGCCAATTGAAGGGCAATTTTGTAATTTTCAATAAGCTGACTTTGACCGTTCATAATAACTTTTTGAGTTAGTTATGGAGACAAAATTACTAAAGGGAACATGATATGTTAGACAGAATACATTAGATCACATGATAATCTTATGATCGATAAGAAAAACCGAATATATTTTATTATAAGAAATAATACAACAATAGTGAAAAAGAGTGTTTTTAACACTAACACTCTGTTCATGGATAAACATAACATTGTTGATACAGTTGCGTTTCACACACAAATAAAATACAACATAACACCAGATATATGATCAATACATGTTATAGTGGGGATATATCAAATTTGACGGAGAAGTAGCTCTAAATTTTGTGATGAAGCTATTCACAGTTTGGACACATGTCATCCAATGTTGAACACTATTGTGCTGTAAAGTGTGTCAGAGAACCAGTTAGAGAGCTTGGAGTACTATCTCCACAAAAGATAGGTATCAAGCCTAGGATTGGAAATAAACTGAGACAGTGTGAGTGATCAGCGAATGCCGATGAACACGACATTTGGTGAGGTGGGCTAAGAAACCCATTATATGAATCATCCCTTGTTCAACCAAACCTGTTGCCAGGTGTACGCTGCCTACCCTGATTGGCGGCACGTGGCCAAGCAGCTCCACGTGCCTTTCATGCAGTTAAGTTGACGGAAAGCCTATAAAAGCACATGTTTTCAGAGGGATACCATCATTCCTTTCTATTGAGAAGCATGTGGCCTCCGATCGTCGTTTAAACCCATGACGACCGGTTGACATGCCTGTCATCATGACACCCTCAGTACTCCATATAAAAGAAAAAGGAAAAGAAGAAAAGAGAGGATGGTGACTTAGTTTCTATCCAGATATAAATGAAGTATCAGTGTATGTAGACTTTGGCTTTTTTCTAGCCAAACCACTTTAAAAGGGTCATGTCTTGCATCGTCATCGAGGACATTCGTCCCAGTATCATCCATATTTAGCATTAATACATTCTTCTTTGCTGACCCTAGGAGTACGCACCCATCTTGCTCGATTTCAATACGATCAACTGAGTATCTCTAGTGTTGTGGATTCTTGTATTGACATTAGGTCGATGCAGATTTTCACATCAACATTTTGACGTTAGAAGGAAGGCCCTCATCTTGATATTCTGATCCAAACCCATTTCGGTTTCGGCCACAACACGTTGTAGCAAACTCATCCACCTAACGAGAGTGGGCAATTCTAATTACGACAGCCTTCAGCTCTAACGTCTCGACTCAGGTCAGTCGGAGACTTCTCGGCCCACACATGCACAAGGATAAGCCTACTATCTTTACTCACCAATGGTGGGTGTGCAAGGCTTGCCAACGATGGGTGTGCAAGGCTTGCAACGATGGGGGTGTGGGGGTGGGGTTTGTTTGAGGTTGGGGCCGTGTAGGGTAGGGTGGGGATGAAAAAGAGGTGTTAGGTTCAAGATTTTTATTTTTTATTTAATTTATATATTTTTAAAAAATTATAAAGAATTATAATTATGAAAATTTCGGAATGTACTCTCTACTCGTAACTAAGCTTACATAAAGGAGCATTTACACCAATATCATTGTCCGTTGATAGACCAAAAGTTGACATTATTTGAAGATAAGGAATCTGTTATATCAACGGTTATTTCTTGAGTCAATCGGTGTTACACACATCAAGTATGGATTAAAAAGAGTTATTAACCCGATAAATTCTTCTTCAAGCTTCGAAATATGATGCCTAAACATTCATCAACAGTCTCAATTATAGTACGAAAAAGAATAAGTTACTGTTAATACATTATTAATAACTCAACAAATATACTCTTTAGTTACAGGAGAGTTTGGATTATATAATTTATTATAAGGGATGTTATAATGGAAAGATAGATCACCTTAAAGATTATTGGAATGTTTAGAAAAGTGTTGGTTGTTAGATAAATTGATGAATAATGTAATGCTTTCTCTCTCTCTAGTCGCATACTCGTAAAATAACAGTAAAACTCACTAAATATGTACAAGAAAATAACATGTAGATGAGTATAAAATAATGGGCCCATATCTAGTTTTTCTTTATATACAAATCTTTACATAATATAATACAATCACAAAACAACAACTCGACAGTGTTGCCAAACCCTTCGTTCTTGACGTTCCAAACAACAAATCGACAGTGTTGCCAAACCCTTTCGCTTTTGAGTTCCAAGCGACCGCATCTCATACTACCTGCAAAAAACATTGAAAACAACGGGATGAACATAATTGCTTAGTAAGTAAACCGCTATAATACTCTTCTCTCATTTGGCTTAATTTAAATTTTTTTCCTACATCACACTTCTCTAATCTTCACTGTTCTTTCTCGTTTATATTCTCAATACTCATGATAGTAAGCATGGTATCAAGCATAGGTATGATGCAAATGCACAAATGCATAGGATGTGCATTTTCTTTTGGTTTCTATTTTCTTATTTGTTTCTGTTTCTTTTCTCTGTGTTCTTTCTATGCTTCACTTTCTTTTTTCTTTTCTTTTTTAGTCTTTTTTTTTCTTTCTAGTCTTTTTTTTTTTTTTTATTTCTTTCTTTATTAATTTTTTATTTCTATTCTTTCTTTCTTGCCGATCGGACTCAGTTGAGGCATGGATTCGGAACCTGACCGTGTGAGTGATCTCTAATTCTGGGTATAGTCCTTATCACATGCACTTCTAATGGATGTACAATTCTTCATTCGATTCTGAGGCCACTAACTAAAGGTGGCGTGATGCGGGGCTATATCACTCTGGGTTCCCCATCGCAACAACCTTCTCTTTCTTTATCTTTTTACACTTCTTTAAATAAAAATCCAGATTTGAACTTCTTAATATTTTTCCTTCTTCTATTTGTTCTTTAACTTTATTGTTTGTTCTTTAACTTTATTGTTTATTAGCCTTATGAGTATGTAGCATGTAGATGGACTCATGCTTATTATTCTTCTAAATTCACATGTTGGATGCAATAATGCAATAGGAAGTAAACATGTCATTCTCTACCATCTACAAACTATCTCAATTAACAAATAATCATAATCATGTATGCACTTCTCTTGACATTTCATCAAACAATTTATATGACACATTAACTCTAATTTGGCTACATTTCTACCTCTTCTAAGCCACCAAAATTTGGAATAAAACATACCAAGATTAACGTCAAACCTGTCCAGGATTCAACTCCATAAATTCTACTCAATTTTTCCTAAATTCATCCAACTCTATCAAACATAAGTACACAAACACTACTTCTTATGGATAAATAACCATCATTCAACAATCCATTCCATCAACAATTTTCATAATTAAGCACATACATGCTAAATGAAGTTCTCTTCAAAGTTTACATCCAATATAACCAGGTTGAATTTACTTACTTAGATGTGGAGCAATCCAAAACTTAGTAGTTTTCATTAATACAACCCTATTTCTCTTAAATCCTATAAACACAAATAATAAGAATTCAACACTTTAGAAATTAAATCTCAAATCTTAGTGCAAGGATCTTACCTAAGGATGCTTAGGATTGAAATTCCACTAAAAATGAACCAAGATCTATGAATTTCCTTGAAAAATGATTGAAGAAATTTGAGAGAACTTGGGTGGAAGGTGGCGTGAATGGAAGGGGAAGAATGGCTAGGGTTTTATTTTTTAACTCTTAATATAACAAAATATTACTTATAGTTTCTCATTTTACCCTTGCACTTTCTATGAAATTCCATCTATGTCCCTTAATCAATTACCATAATGCCCTTATTTTTATTAACTTCTCCATGTTATTCTACTTCTTTTCATTCCCCACTTTTTCAACTAATTATGAGTGAAAAAACCATTTTGCCACTAATGAGATTTTAGGGAATTTTTTTCACACTTGTTCAAGATAACTTTAACAAAATTCAACTAAGGGTATTAAGACATAAGTAAAGCTACGTACCTCGATGTGGACATTACAAATAATATGTTTGGTTGGGAGGATAAATGTGAGGGTATGTTATATAGATTACTAAATTGCCCTTCTTTTTAAATATTAATATAATATTATTTTTTGAATAATTTCTTTTAATTCCTTACATTTGAAATTTTGCTGAAACACCCCAGCTATATAAAACTTTAATTTGTAACAAAATCATCCCCACCCACCCCAAGCAATTGCCAGTAGCGAGCTAGCCACCACCACTGGCCGCCATCGATAGTCGAAGGAATGACGCATGACTGGCTGTATATGGCCGACCGTGAGCCAGAAAAGCCATTTCCAGCCATGTATATCAAATCCATGGCCGTTTCACAGCCAGATCTATAGCCATTTCACAGCCAGATCTATGGTCATTTCATGGCCAAAGATGTGGTCGTGAAACGGCCACAGATCTGGTCATGAAAAGGCTAGATCTTTGGCCGTGAAATAGCCAGAAAAGGCCTTACCGACACACGACTGGCTAGATCCTATCGGTCATGCACCATTGTGACAACTGACGCCGGTGACTAACGGTGGTGAGTAACGGCCGGCGGTGGTTTTGGGTAACTAAGGGTATTTTGTTAACTTTTAAACTTTTTTTGTGGTTGGGGTGTTTTAGCTAATTTCTCAAATATAGGGGGGCTGGGTAATTGTTATTTGGTAGACATTTGAAGGCAATTGTGTTTGAAATGATTTTTAGTTAAGGGCAAACTATGTATAAAAATCAGATTACCCGATAATGTTTTAATCCCAAGGGTGGGGGAGGGTATCAGATTACTCCTCACATTACTAACAATAAACACTATTGGTAATAAAAGATTCCTATAATATTTTATTACTTGCAAACCAAACACCAGAATCTTACAAAATAAACGAAGATTATCCCTATTATCTTATATGCTCCCTATCCAAACGCACCCTCAGATTTAAATACTGATCCAAACGCACCGTCAGCTATATCTATCAAGTATTTGAAGAAGGTTCATATTGAATATTGTCTAAAGAACGTATGAAAGTTCATTCCTACCATGCAATTTGAATCACCCTAAAAAGATTAATTTAGGAAAATTCTCTCCAATTGCAGATTAAAAGCTATTGTGTTTAGTCAAATTAAAAGCTTACACTTCAACGCAAACTAATTTGTCAATAAAGCTACCAATCCTATGATTTGGATATTCCGGAGAAAATCCTTTTTTATTTAAATTATATTGAAAATTAAACCAATTGTATTAATTTTATTGAGAGTTTTAAATTATAATTACGTAATTTTTTTTGGAGTAATGTTATAGTTATTGAAAGGTGTGCATCGAATGACGTAACAAAATCTTGACCGTTGATTCATTATAAGTTAATATTAATCAACGGTCAGAATTTTATCACCTCATTCAATGCATAAATTTAATGTGTAATTTTTGATAACTCTATCATTTTTCTTTTTTTAGTATGGTGAAGTACACAGATTAAACCCAATAAATTCATGACTCTGGTTTAAGAATATTTGACACGACATGAATGTGGTACGACACGAAACGGTTTCAACTTTCAACATAACCCATTGCGAAATCATGAAGAACCGGGGGACAAAAAGTTGTTAAATGAGACATAAACTATGTACAAAGTACAAACTGAATTTCTGTTTGGTACTTCCTAACAATTATGCTCTTTTTCAACCTAGTTTGAAAAATTTTGAAAAAAGAAACTGGAAACGGAAACCTCTAAATTAAAGTTCGACAGAATTCTTAAAAAGTTAGTTGCTAAAGAAGTTGTTATATAATTGTTCAATAGCTGCTTGAATTGTAATAAATATTTTGAGTGTCTGATCCAAAATTCTTGCTAATTTCTAGTAACATCAATAATATTAAGGTTCAAGAATAGTGACGGATTCAGAATTTTTGTCGAGGGGGGACTTCTGCGGCTCCGTTATCGTTTGCTAAACAACTAGTAAAAACTTAAAAAAAATCACCAAACCTTAAGTAAAGAAAATAATACAATATTAAGAACTTAAGATAAAAGAATGCAATAATGTAATAATTTCTTACTTTAATAAATCCATGAGAAACAAAATTTTGAGTAAATGTGTTAATTAAACCTTGAGTAAAACATTCTTTTAATTTTTGGCTTCCAAAAATTATAATATAAATTTTCATGACTTTGACCAAACCTAACCTAAGCTAAAGTAAACTAAAACTTAAATCAAGTCAACATTGTGTTGACTTTTAATATAATTAATAAAAAAAAGGGAATTTTCTTTATATAAATATAGAAAGTACACATTTTTTTAATTATTTTGAGTAGCAGAACGATGACGTTTGAAATGTAGGAAAGTGGTGGGTGAAGGGTGAAGAATAACGTTATTTAAAATATAGTTAATATTTTAATTTGGGAAAGCAAGTTCATTCTTAGGCACAAAACACAAAATAAACTCACAATATCCATGTATTTTCTCTTCAAAGTGAGGAAGAAAAAACCTCAAAAAAAAAAAAAAAAAAAAAAAAAAAGCATGATTGAACCCTAAAATAAACTAAATTGAAATGAGCAATATACCACCTAAACTGATAAAACAAAAAACAGAGCTAATTGTGACTTGAGTAGTGAAAGCTTCAACAATTTCAATCTTCAAAAGTTTCAAGATCGAATAGCATGAGGAAGAGAATGAGAGATTAAAGAATTTTGGGGATAAAATCATAAAAACTGGTGGAGCCATGGAGAAGAAGAGTGGAGAGAGTTTTAAAATTTTCATATGATGTGGGCTTGAAATATATATATTAATAACCAGTTTTTTGTGGGCTTAATATGTATAATATTCTCATTTTTTAAAAATCCGAGGGTGCGCTTGGGTATATATATTAATAGAATTTTTGTGGGTTTATATTAATAATTAAAAAAAAAAAAAAAAAAAACTTAAGGGTAGACCCTCAAAGGTTTGGATCCGTCCCTGTCCACGAAGCTATTAATCTTTTGTAGTGTTAAGATTTAAAAACTAAAAGAAGAAACAAATATCACTTTTACAGTTTTAAAACTGAAACAAGAATATTTGAAGTAAAGAAAGACAATTTTTTCTTTCAAAAAGTAGTACCAAACAAAAAAAAAAAAAAAATGTAGTTAAAAGCGTAGTTAGTAAATTCGGGAATAAAACATGAATTATACGCAACTGTATAATTCGTGTATCATTTGCGAGTTTTCGTATTTTATCAGCACATCCTTATTGTTGCGAAATATATGCTTTAGACATTTTATTCGCGAATTATTCGTATTATTGTTATTTTATCAGCACATATGTATTATATGCAATTGAAACTTTGTATTTGTAATACTATATTGGGTGAACCATGAAAGTACTAAAACCAGGATTATACTACCGTATTTTTAAAATATTTATTAACAATGTGTCATATTAAACCCATATGTATTTTACCGTATTTTTTCCGTATATGAATTATGGCCAAATTTTTACAAATGTATTTTCACACATTTACTGTATATACCCGTACCTTTTTTTGCCGTACTCGTATTTACTAACTAGGGTTAAAAGTATTGATTTCCACACAGAAGAATAAAAAACTTATAGAAAATACGAGACTAAATGGGTTAGTTTGATTAAGAATATAAACTGGTCTTTCTATCTGTTCCATTTGTGGTAAATTCCTTGTTTTTATAGTAATTCACAATCTTATTTTATTTATTTTAAATTACAAGCAGTTATTTATGAGCAGAAAGATCAATACAAAACAATATCACAATTATAGGTTTAAAAAAACTTCTTATTTATTTATTTTATTACTTTATACATAAGGCTATTAATAAAATAAGTGCGGTTGAAAAATCACTTCCCTTAGAATGATCATAATCTATTAAAATTCCAATAATTTAGATATTTTTGGCATAATGAAGTAAATGAGTTAATATAATCAAACTTTGCTACCAAAAAAAAAGGGCTTCCTGTTGATAAATTTATAATTCTACATACTGATAATAGACAACAAAATCGAATTTATCTATTAATAATTGATTAAAATAAATACAAAATTGAATTTCTATCTATAACATTATTACAAAAAAAAATGGTTATATGATCAAACATGCGAGATATTCTGCAAAAACGTAATAATTATCAATTTAAATTAAACAGGTTACTGAAAAAATCAAGTAAGTCAGTGAAAATACCCAAAGCCCCCGAACAGTCACCGCAGTTAGTGCAACAGTCCAATTGATCCAAAACATTGATTGCAGTTATTGAAACACTCGGAACCTTCGGAACAGCACCTCAAACATCCAACCGGCACCGCAAGTCAAAACTCCAACGCTGCAATTGAATTGTGTGTACATACATTTTACAAAATTAATTTAATGATAAAAAATTAAGAAAAAAAATATGCCTGATATAAGCTTCAATTGTGTGAAATTACTAAACCTAATGGTGGACAACTTTTTTCCCCTTATTCTCTATCTTTTTCCATGTTAATTGTCCCACAAGTTGTCTTTATCTCCAGAAAAGTGATTTAACATTTGGTAATTTTGTAACTTTAGTTTATTGAGTCATGATCTTACTTAGTTTTGCAAGCTAGATTTCGTTTAGAATGTCATGATCATGATCATCTTTCAGTTTTGGAACAAATGTTTGGTGAGTTCATCAAAGAAGTAGAAAACAAATAATATAAATCTAGTGCATGACATTCTTAAAAAAAAAAAAAAAAAAAAAAAAAAACTAGTGCATACAATTTTCCAACAACCTTAGCAGGAGGTGGTGCCGGCGGTGACAGAGGGCGGTGACGGTGGTGGCAGAGGGGTGGTGGTGCCAGTGGTAGAGGGGTGGTGGTGGAGGGCAGTGGTAGAGGTGGTGGTTGGAGTGGTGATGGTGATGGTGGTGGAGGTGGTGGTGGTGGCAGAGTCGAGTTGCGTGGTCGGTGGTAGCGGTGGCGATGGTGGTGGTGGAGATGGTGGTGGCGGTAGTGGAGGTCGTGGTGACGGTGGTGATGGTGGTGGACGTCGTGGCGGTGGCGATGACGGTGGCCGTTGTGGCGACGGTGGTGGACGTCGTGGCAATGGTGGTGGTGGTGGCGGCGGCAATGGCGATGGTGGTGGTAGTGGTGGAGGTCGTGGCGATGACGGTGGTCGTTGTGGCGACGGTGGTGGACGTGGTGGTGGTGGACGTCGTGGCAATGGTGGTGGTGGTGGCGGCGGCGATGGCGGTGGCAATGGTGGTGGTGGTGATGGTGGTGGTAGTGGTGGCGGTGGCGATGGTGGTGGTCGAGATGGTGGTGGCGACGGTGGTGGTGGATGTCGTGGTGGTGATGGCGAAGGTGGTGGTGGCGGCGATGGTAATGGTGGTGGCGGTGGTGGTCGAGGAGGCTGTGGTGGTGGTGGCCGTGGCAGTGGTGGTCGTGGCAATGGTGGTGATGGTAGTAGTCGCGATGAGGGTGGTCGTGGAGGCCATGGTGGCGGTGGCGGCGATGACGGCAGTGGTGGTGTTGGTGGTGCAGGAATTTGATGAACTGGGACGTCAAAATGCAAAGTACGCTGAACACCCGCGGGAGATGGAGGGCTTGATTCCTGGCTAGATGGCTGCTGAGGAATCTTAACATGATCTATTCCTGAAGTAACGGAGCAAATTGACTTGAATGTCCATTTGAATAACAGGTTGATAGAAAACAAAACAAAACCAAATCAAACCTGAAGCAGCTTTCCTCAAAACATTCTTGGTAACAACCATATTTTCCATACGAGAAATAAATAATAAATTGTTGATTGAAAACAAGACAAATCCAGACCAAACCAAAGCTGAAGTAGCACTCCAACAACCATTCTTAGTAATAGTAACAACCATTTTTCCATATGAGAAACCGAGATTTGTTTTGAGAAATGGCAGGAGAGGGAGATGATTGTATGCCCGTACAGGTTTCTTTATACAGATAAGAATAATCTTTTCTTTTCTTTCCACAAAGAAAAGGTATCAATATTCTTCATAAAATGCATGCAATAAATGACGTATTATGTTTACTTTCGTCTATTGTTCAAAAAATAAAAAGAAATAATTCTAATAACTTGAGTTCAATCTAATAGATACAGGGGTATCCAGACCAACCTGTTTAATTAGTAGCCAAACCGAATCAAACCAATTCAAATCATGTTAAAAAAATTGTAGATTCAAATTCTCGTATCATGGAATAATAATAGATGAAAAACTTGAAAAGTAATTCTCTAATTACAATATCTTTATCAAATCCTTGATAATATTTGTTCTATGTTAATGGTTTGGATCCGTGCATAATTTAAATTAATAAAATCAAAAGAACACTTAGAATACTTAAAAGCCAAGTCAAGTGCGTTACTATTCTCTACTTGAACTGTGGGAATGGAACCTCAAAAAGCAAATTAAGCAAGGAATATTGGACTTGGCTTAATAACTTTTAAGTTTTATTAACACTTGCAAATAAGTTGCCAATTAAACTCAGATTATCCAATGCAACACAAAATGGTATGAGAAATTTTGAAGTATAAACAATCCCTTAACGATTAATGATCACAATCTTAATCTCTATCAAAATTAGAACCAAAGAAGATACCTCGCAATCCAACAGCAGCATCAAGCTCATCAAGTTATCCAACATCATCATCAGGCTTACCAAGTTCTCTGAAAACACCAAGTGTTTAGTTATTGAAGATCTCTTAAGCACCTTATAATAACTACAAAAATGCTTACATGAACTGAATATTAACCTGTTATTCATATAAATTATATAAGTTTCCATTGAACCAAAGACCTGACGTTATAAAGAACAGAAGAGTAACCAAAAACAAAGCTTCATTGAGCTAGGCAGAATTGGTGAGGATAAGAATTTATAAGAGAAATGTTAATGTTTACCTGAAGAAAGCAACTTCTGGAGTATTGATGCGTAAGTTAGTAAATATTCTAAACTTTAACTCTTTGTAAAGTTTATAAGAAAATGGGATTTTAGTTTATTTTATTTTTAATACATATAACACCTAACATTTCTCTTTTCTCTTGTTGTATGCCATATTTTAAATAAAGTTAATTGCAATTTTCATTGTGATGTATCGTTGAATAATAATTTTTTCTTTTTATTGTGGCTAATGTTATGAAACCCGGACCGGGCCTTGACCCGGTCAAGGGCCTAGTTTTTGGGTCGAGCGGTTAGACCAATCCGATCGATGGGTCGGACTGATGATGTCATCATCACTTTATTTTAAATATATACTTAAACAATAATCTTGACAGTTAAAATAGAGAGATTTTCTAAATATTTTTCAAAATACAACCGTACAATTTTGTAAAATCTAAACAATATTCTCATTTATTACGCTCCAATTGCAACGCCAATAACATAATGGGGGCGTTTGGTTCAGGAAATATTGGATTACTGGGAATGTTGTATTACTGGAATCTTAAATTACCTTGAAGATTACTGGGAATCTTTAGGAAAATGTGTTTGATTAGTTGGTGGGTATATTATATTAATATGTTTGGTTAGGAGGAATAAATTGGTGAGTATGTTATTTAAATTACTAAATTGCCCTCTTTTTAAATATTAATATAATATTATTTTTATTATTAATTTTTGAATAATTTTTTTTAACTCCCAATATTTCAGATTTAACTAAAACACCCCCGCTTATATAAAACTTTAATTTATGACAAAATCACCCGCACCCCCTGCCGCCACCGTTGGAAGTCTTCGAAAGTCGCTGTGAGCAGTGTTCTTAAAACAGGACTGGACCGCCCGGTCGGACCGGTTCGATCGGCAACCAACGGCAAATCCGGTCCAGCATATACAAAAAACCGTTATTTGAAGTTAAACCGGATTGGACCGCGGTTGGACCGCCAGAATACTGCCGAATCACGGTCCAATCGCAGCTAAACCTCGCCAGATTCTGGCATCTTTCGACTGAGAAAACACCCTCATTCGACGGACGGCATCTCCACGACCAAACCCATCCATTTTCAATCGCCTTCGTCGATCGCTGTCCACCTAAAGTTTACGGCTACGTCGGATTTCTTTCGTTGATTCCGGTGAGTTCCGACGCCGATGGAACTCCGTCGCACCACCATCAGAGTCGCCGGCACCTGCACATCAAAAGCCCCAAGATTCCAGCTTCGATTGGCCGTCGATCGTCGCTACCGCCACACTCACCAGAATCTTCGCGTGACAGGGGTGTTTTAGATAGATTTCAAATCTTAAGGGAGTATTATAGGGGTGTTTTTGATGAATTTCAAACCTTTAGGACTAAAAATAATTTTACAAATTACGGTCAAACCGACCGATCCAACCGGTCAAACCAAAAATCGGACCCCTGAATGGGTCATTGTCCGGTCTGGTTTTCAGAACATTGGCTGTGAGTAGCTCACCGTGACCACAAGGCTCCGATATGGCCGTTTCTGGCCATATTGATGGCCGAAAACGGCCATATTAGGCCAGATCTGGCCTAATATGGCCGTTTTTAGCCATAAATATGGTCAGAAATGACCATAGCGAAGCCTCCCGAAACCTCCCAGTGAATCTCGATCATTTTTAGGGACTTCAATGACTTTTCAGCGGTGGTCTATGGTGGTTGGCCCGCTGTCGGCGGTGGTAGTTGGGTGGCCACGGCGGTCTGTAATTTGTTTTAAATATAAGGGCATTATTGTCTAAAAATTTAATTAAACAAGGGTAAAATTGAAATGGTATATCAATGTAAATTTATTTTAAAACAGGGGCATTATTTTCCAAAATTTTATTAATAAGGGATAGAATTGTAACAAAAATAAGATTACCAAGGTAATCTTACAATACCTAAGAAAATGAAGGTAATCAGATTACCTCTAATATTACCCACAATAGCAACTATTGGTAATGCAAGATTACCGAAATCTTATATTACTTGACAACCAAACATGGTAATCAAGTAATATAAGAAAACATAACCCTAGTAATCTTCCATTACCTCCAACCAAACGCCCCCAATATAATATATTTATTTATTTATTTATACTCAGAGACCAAGATTTAATAATTTAATGTGTCAACTTCTTTAATTTATTAAATTAAAATTTCCTTCTTCATCTTTTTGAAAACTCATCTCCTCTTAGCCCTTGCTCAATTTCTTCGAGTTGCCGTAGTGAATCCAATCAGGTGGAAGTAAGAAAAAAGAAAAAAAAGATATCTTACTCTCATTTCAAATGGTATTCAGTTTCAATGGCCGCCATTCTCTCTCACAATCTCCTAAAGAAAGAAAATCTTGCTCTCATTTCAAATGGCATTCAATTTCAATGGCCGCCATTCTCTCTCACAATCTCCAAATTTCGTTAACTTTCTATCGTATTTTAGGGTTTTTTTTCGTTTTTCATCATTTTTTTATTTGTTTCAGTTATAAATTTATTTTTATATTTTGATATTTTATTGTGCGGTGTTGTGGTATTGGAGGTGCGTGGGATGGGGTCTGGGTGTGTTTGCGGCCGGCAGATAGGGATTGGAATAGAGTTTAATTTTAGGGATTTTAATAACCTGGTTTTGCCACTGGTCTGGTTGAATCAGTGGTTTGTCACTATTCAGCAGGTCCAAATCCAATCTAATCCGATTCAAAGGTTAAAACTGAGCTTGAGGTGTCCTTGGACCGAAAAGGGTGCCGATTCATGGTTGAACCGGTTTGATTCGGGTTTCAGAACATTGGTTGTGGTAACCTCCATTATGGTTTTTGTCATCTAAACAATATATTTCCCTTTAATACGTTACAATAAACACGATTTTCATCATCTAACTAATATAATTTAACACCTTTTTGTCATCTAACTAACATAATTTATCCCTAATTTGTTAAATTGAAAGCTACGCACAGTTTTAACTAATTCTTAGAATACAAATACAATAATATTACACTCACAAACCCTTATAACTAACTTTCTCTCACAAACGCGACGTGTCAGCTCGTAATTGGTTAGCTCACAATGGGTCACGCCTGACCAAATGCGAACTAACCAATTGCGAACTGCCATGTCAGCGTTTGTGAGAAGTGTTTGTCAATCTATCTTTATTCATACGAATAACACACATCATATTGCTTACTAAACTATACAGCTGGACACCAACATGGCCAGTTTATTTGCTCTGCTGCCTTTTGTCCTTGGCACCATTTTATGTCATGATCCAAATTCTTAAAGTACTCTAAGAGATCAAAAACCCACTCGACAAACCTTATATTGTTGGTGTGTTTGACATGCGGCACTAGACTGGACTGATTATTTTATACTGGATTGGAGAGTATTGCATAAGATTGGAGTGTATAAAATTTAATATTCCTGATAATTGTATTGAAAAGAAAAAGACTACAACCTACATAAGAGCATCTCTAGTGATGCTTTTTATTTTAAAGAGTATATTTCACATAAATAAAGAGCATCTTTATTAATTTTTAAATATAAAGAACAAAATTTGTATTCAAATTCAATGGACATCTTTAAATTAGACTTAATAAGAGCATCTCCAATGGTGCTCTTTATTTTAAAGAGCATCTTTCATATAAATAAAGAGCATCTTCATTAATTTTTAAATATAAAGAACACAATTTTTATTCAAATCCAATAGACTCTTTAAATTTAATGAAGATGCTTTTTATTTTTAAGAAAAAGACTTAATGGGAGAGAGAATTAATAAATAAAATGCATAGGAACTTGTAGTTTATTAATTAAAATTAGGATAGAAAGTGAAATTTGACTCTTTAAATGTGGATAGCCAAACCCACTCTCTAATTTATATTTTAAAGATAAAGAATATGTCGGACTCTTGTTTTTATGGATAGACTCTTTATAATAAAGAGTTTGGTCATATAAAGGCTCCTTTGAAGATGCTCTAAATAGGAAAGAGACTTAATAGGAGAGAGAATTAATAATAAAATGCATAGAAACTTGTAATTTATTAAATAAAATTGGGATAGAAAGTGAGATTTGACTCTATAGATGTAGAGAGTCAAACTCACTCTTTAATTTATATTTAAAGAATAAAGAGTTTATTGGACTTTTGGTTTTATAGACAAACTCTTTATAATAAAGAGTTTGGGGTATATAAAGAGTCTTTTGGAGATGCTCTAAGGGACTTCTCTCCAAACAAAAACCTTGAATAGGCCCAAAGAAAAGAACTATACAAGGATTTTTGTCTCAGTTATTTTGGATAAAATTTAATATTGTGACTTGTGAGATGTTTGGTGTGAACTTCGGCCTTAGTGTATTAATTATTTACATAAAATTATGATTATTAGAACAACTATATTATTAAAATATTTTAAAACTTGAAAAAAAACAAATTTTAAATAAATTTTTGAAAATTAAAACATTTATATCTAGTCGGTAATTATTTACATAAAATTATGATTATTAGAACAACTATATTATTAAAATATTTTAAAACTTGAAAAAAAAAATTTAAATAAATTTTTGAAAATTATAACATTTATATCTAGTCGGCGGGTCTGGCCATCATTGCCGACCTCATCTCTTTTCTCAATGAGGAAATTTAACCACCATGCCATTTCAAGTTTGGAATTGAGAATATGGACAAGAAATTGTTTTTGAATTTTTTCAGTTAGAATTACTGACGTGGCATACTTAAGTTGAATTAAAACAACAAAAAGGTTTAGGGTGCTAAGATTTAGAAGTTTAGGGGTTATAGTATAATAAACAAAACTTGGTTTTAAAATTGAAAAGTTAAGAACAACTCCCCAGTTGCTTTTTTACAAAACCCAGATTGACACCCCATTTCTCTCTCGCTTTTCTCCCTGCTTTTCCACCATTATTGAAATTCCTTCTCTCTTGTGTTTTTGCCAATTTCCTCCCACCGATTGACACCCCTTTCTCTCTTGCTTTTCCTGCTTTTCCACCATTACTAAAATTTCTTCTCTCTTGCTTTTCCTGCTTTTCCACCATTACTAAAATTTCTTCTCTCTTGCATTTTTGCCAATTTCCTCCCACCTATTGACACCCTTTCTCTCTCGCTTCCCTTCCACCATCTACTGAATTTTTTTTCTATTTTTCTCCAGCCATCACTATCTTTCTTAAGCTTCCCTCTCTCTAAAACGCAACTCCCCTGTTAGTGCAATGTCTGAGATTAACCAAAAAGCCCAAAAAAACCCAACCACTCTTGAAATAGTTGTCGCCAATGGGTCTTCCAAAGACGAAGAAGAAAAGGTTGCGGTGGAGCAACTTCTGATGACTGAAAAGAGTGGAGAGAACTCCTTCCCGACAGAGGAAGAGATGTAGGGCACCCACAACATATCAAGCCTGCCAGCGAATGTAGCCGAAGATGACGACGTCGATGAAAAGTCTGACCAAGAGGTGGAAGAAGAGGAAGAACGTGTACATATTCATTGATATAATGCATTGTATGAAGATATTGGTTGTGGGTGCCAATCTGAGGGATATTTTGTTGGTGTTGGTCTGATCGGAGAAGTTTGGGTGATTGGTGCATTTTGTCAAGCACTTTGAGGGCATTAGGGGAGTAGGTGTTTTTGGCTTCCAAAGGACCAAGGAAGCCGAGGCAGACCCTAGGGAGACTGTTCGTGGTAGGTTGGTTGGTTGGAAGTTGGTAAAAAGGTAGCATCGTGCATAGGGGCTTGCTTGCATTTTGTAGGGGCGCCCAAGTTTAGGCCTGCGCGTAGGCGCCTAGCAGTTTGTGCAGGCATGCAACATTGCAAGCCTGTGCACGACACAATGTGTGTGCGTAACTATGCACAAGTGCCTACGTGCACTGCTTCGCGTGCACTATGTCACGCCTAAGCTTGCGTGTGGGCAGCCTTGCAAATTGTAGGCAAGCCCCGTGTGTTGCAGTAGGTGCCCTAGAGCCAATCAATTATTGTAGAATTGACTCTCTATAATAATGTTTATTAATTCTACTATATCATGCCTCCTAATTGTATGTATTGATAAATGTCCTCAGGATGGTAGAATTGTGACGAGGGTATCAAGTGTTTCAAATCTTGATAGTGAGAATCCTATGATCACATATGATGGCCATTCTAGAAATGTCCGTAGCCGCTGTATTATTTTAACCAAGGACACAAATAATATGGTAATGCTATCCTAGTGTTGAACGACTAGTGACTGATCTCACTTATCAAGGTTGTTTGCCGACAACCTGGTGTAACACATGGGTGCTTGTTGTAGGCAAGTTCACTGGATTGACCCACTAGAGGATTTCATATAGATGGTAACCCTAGTGTCTATGGAATAAATCCTCTAACGAATAGTGGTGCATGTGATCCTTAGACTTGAGATCACTGGAGTGCCTTGTGCATCGATTGGTGTAGTTTAACACTAGCCTAATGTAATTCTATTTAGAGCTATCAATACGGTAGTGATTGGCTGCATCAAGGAGTGTATCAAGACTATGGTGGATTGACAGAGGATTCATCACTCCCGGGTATGGGAGAAGTTATCTTATGGCGTAATTCAGTATATGACAATGACACTGAAGCTGTGGCCACAATGGGATTGAGTTATTGCTCAATCCAATTTATTATTCCAATCATTGGTCTAGTAACTGAATACAGAGGTATCAAGGATAACTGAGGTTGACACTATTTCTGTACCTCAGTCTTGATGAGATAACAGATGATGAAAGGATTTGATTGCATGGTAACCATATCGTTGATAGGTACCTATTTCGCTGAATCTGAATCTATCCGGTGGCCATGATGCCTTGCTAGGGGTCAATCTTGGTCTGTGTATAGTGAGACGATTAATTGGTGTTAATCGCGATACTACTCACTGCCGATATGATGATGAGCCTACGAGTCACACACTTAGAAGATAATTTAAGAATTAGTTTGTACAAGGGGTATTTTCGTCTTTTAGAATCAAAGGGTATTTTGGTAGTCTCACAATGCAATTAAATTTTCCAAGGTTACTGCCTGTATTTAATTTAATATTAAAATTAAATTAATGAGATTATATCTAAATATCTGTATGCATATATTTAAATGTATTATTATTATTAAATTAAATTAAATGTTAATATATTTTATATATATTAATTGATTTTAATAATAATAATAATTAATTAAAATTTAAAATACCAATTAAAGGGTGTTTGGTTACAAGGGTGGATTAGGGTTGAAGCCCATGTCTATTCCATATAAGAATAGGGTTTTAACTCTTGCACTATATAAGTGCAACTTGAGTTAAAACATTCATTATTTTTGTTATTTCAATTGAAAATTAGCCACCCTTGCCCACTCTCTCCCTCATGTCCAAGGCATAAGATTGAAGAGAAATTTTCTCTTCTTGATTCTTCAAGGTCTTTGATTCTTGAAGCCATCCTATTGTTCTAGCAAAACAAGGGTTGGTTCTTCGGATTGTCTTTGTGTGGATCACAATTCGTGCGATTCTACATTGAATATATAGCGAAGTAAATTCAGAGACACTTGAAAGAGGCTCCAAACGTGCGTAAGATTTCTAGTCCTTGTATTGATCTTTATTGTTTCAATTTAAGCATGTAAAATATATATACATCAGACCCTGATCTTGGTGAATTAGAGTAATCGATAGGCAAATTTTTCTATTTTTTCGCTGCCTCTGTTCATCGATTTACTAACACCGTGTGCGCAATGCCATTCTTCTGCCAACTTCCAGCCAACCAACCTACCATGAACAGACACTGTAGGGCCTGCCTTGGCTTTGCTGGTCCTTTTGAAACCAGAAACACCCATTCCCCCAATGCCCTCCAAGTGCTATACAAAATGCACCAATCAACTGAACTTCTTCGATCAAACAAACGCCAAGCCTATATCCCCAGATTGGCAGCCTGTTTCTTATTTTGGTTTCTTTTTGGCTTGGTGTTGGTTTGATCAGAGAAGTTTGGGTGATTGGTGCATTTTTTCGAGCACTTGGAAGGCATTGAGGGAGTGAGTGTTTTTGCCTTTGAGAGGACTGGAGAAGCTAGCAGTGTGCACGACGCTACAATGCACGCCCCCCGACCACCAAAAAAAAAAAAAAAAATTGCTCGTATCTCTTAAGCAAGCTTGACAGTAAGAGATAAAAAAGAATTGAATTTTGGTCATCTCTTTACTTATTGCTTAAGAGATCTTGATATATTGTAAGAGGACAAATGTACTTAGGTTGTCAAATAATCCTTCTCAAATACAATATTGCTTAAGGGATTTGAACATATTGCTTAAGCGATAAACATATAGATAAGCCTACATCGCTTAAGCGATTCGATAAATTTGCTTCTTATATCCTAAATCTTGTGATGTTCTGAATGTCCCCAGTTAACGTTAATGTTAGTAATCTTCTTAAATAGCCTTAAAATGTGTTGATGTAATTAGGTTGTCAAATAATCCTTCTCAAATACAACATCGCTTAACTGATAACCATATAGATAAGCCTACATCGCTTAAGCGACAAACAACGTCGCTTAAGAGATCTGGTCTCCTAAATCTTGTGATGTTATGAATGTCCCAAGTTAACGTTAACGTTAGTAATCTTCTTAAATTGCCTTAATTTGTGTTGATGTAATTAGTTGTCAAGTAATCCTTCTCAAATACAATATCGCTTAACCAATAAGCATATAGATATAGATAAACCTACATCGCTTAAGCGACAAACGATGTCGCTTAAGAGATCCGGTAAATTTGCTTCTTTTCTCCTAAATCTTGTGATGTTATGAATGTCCCAAGTTAACGTTAACGTTAGTAATCTTCTTAAATTGCAATAATGTGTGTTGATGTAATTAGGTTGTCAAATAATTCTTCTCAAATACAATATCGATTAAGCTATGTAAACATATTGCTTAAGCGATAAAAATATAGATAAGCCTACATCGCTTAAGCGATAAATGATGTCGCTTAAGCGATCCAATAAATTTGCTTCTTTTCTCCTGAATCTTGTAAATTTCCAAGGATTTATGTGAGAAACTAGAATTCCGTAATGTTGGTCAGCTACCTGTGTAATCATAAACATCCTACAAACGTGTCATATTAGTATGCTACGACATTCCTTCATGTATCATAGGGTTGTTAGTGTCACATATCCTAGTTGTTTTATTATGATGTTCAGAACGTCCCATGTTAACATTAACATTACTAATCTTCTTAAATTGCCTTAATATGTGTTGATGTAATTAGGTTGTCAAATAATCCTTTTCAAATACAAGATCGTTTAAGCGATGTAAACATATCGCTTAAGAGATAAGCTTACATATAGGCTTACATCACTTAAGTGATCTTGTAAATATGTGTTGTACTTAAGTTGTCAAATAATCCTTCTCAAATACAAGATTGCTTAAGCGATGTAAACATATCACTTAAGTGATAAGCATATAGATAAGTCTATGTCGCTTAAGTGATAAACGATGCCGCTTAAGTGATCTAGTAAATTTAGGTTGTACTTTGTGTCAAAATCATCCTTCTCAAATACAAGATCGCTTAAGTGATGTAAACATATCGCTTAACCGATAAGCATATAGGTAAGCCTACATCACGTTAGCGATCCGATAAATTTGTTTTGTACTTTGTGTCAAAATAATCATTCTCAAATACAAGATCGCTTAAGCAATGTAAACATATCGCTTAAGAGATAAGCTTACATTGCTTAAGCGATAACTTCACATTGCTTAAGCGATCTTGTAAATATGTGTTATACTTAGGTTGTCGAATATGTTAGGAAACGACCCAGTTGCGCAGCGGAAAACAAAAATTTATACAACCATAGATCGTTCCTTGAAGCCCAAAATCAAGGCACAAATTTTACAGTTTATGTATTACATCAAGAATCTGCAGAAAAAGTTAATCTAAAGTTTAGATTCATACCCACGTTGGAGGCTCCGCCAATATTATCTCTGAACGTATTTGCTACCGATCCAAGTGTAGGATCTAACCAAGAAGTCCACACGAAGACAACCACCAAGAACCAAGGAGGGGTTTGCTAGATCCTCCTTGGCCTTAAGAAATCAAGAAGAACAAAAAGAAAAACTTGATTTTTCAATCAAATAGTGAAAGTGGCGTGGGAGTGTGTATGGGTTGTTTTGTTTTTCTTTTCTTTAATCAAAAAGGCAAAAATGAATTAAAAAAATCACAAATCACACAAACACCTTTACTTTTATAGGCAAACCAATTTGCCCTATTCCCATATGGAATGGGCTTGGGCTCCAACCCAAACACCCCATGTTGCCAAACACTCCCAATTAGATATTTTAATTTAATTCATCATTATCTCAATTAAAATCAATTAATATTTAATTAACATTTAACAATAATGATGATTTAATTAAATATGTGCGAACACACATTTAACCGTAATTTCACTTATTTAATTTTCTAACAAATTAAATGAAGGCTACGACCCCAGCAAATTTAATTGCACTGTGAAATTACCAAAATACCCTTTTGCCTAAAAAGACGAAAACGCCCTTCTTTCTTCTTGGCTCTTAAATTATCTTCTATGTGTGTGACCCATAGGCTCCTCATCATACCGGTAGTGTATAGTATCGCGATTAACACCAATTAATCGTCTCACTAATACACAGACCAAGATTGGCCCCTAGCAAGGCATCATGGCCACCCGATAGATTCGGATTCAGCAAAGTAGCTACCTGTCAACGATATGGTTACCGTACAATACGATCCTTTCATCATACGTTATCTCGACGAGACGAAGGCATAGAAATAGTGTCAACCTTCGGTTACTCTCGATATTATATATTCAGTTTCTGGACCAATGACCCGTATTATAATCTGGATAGAGCAACAACTCAATCCCACTGTGGCCACAGTTTTAGTGTCATTGCCATATACTGAATTGCGCCGTGAGATAACTTCTCCCGTACCCGGGAGTGATGAATCCTTTGTCAATCCACCATAGTCTTGATACACTCCTTGATATAGCCAATCACCACCGTACTGACAGCTCTGAATAGAACTGCGTTAGGCTAGTGTCAAACTGTACCAATCGGTGCACAAGGCGCTCCGGTGATCTCAAGTCTAAGGATCACATGCACCACCATTCGTTAGAGGATTTGTTCCATAGACACTGGGGTTACCATCCATATGGAATCCTCTAGTGGGTCAGTCCAGTGAACTTGCTGCGGTATATCCGCCTACAGCAAGCACCCATGTGTTGCACCAGGTTGTCACCAAACAACCTTGACAAGTGAGATCAGTCACTGCCTTTCGACAGGGTCATTCAACACTATGATAGCCTTACCGTATTATCTGTGCCCTTACTTCAGAATAATACTGGGGCTACGAACATTTCTAGAATGGCCACTATATGTGCTCATAGGGTTCTCACTATCAAGATTTGAAACACTTGATACCCTTGTCACGGTTCTACCATTCTAAGGACATATATCAATACATATTGCAATAATAATAATTTACACGATATAGAATAAAATGCCTTTTATTATTGATTAATGAACATTATTACAAAGAGTCAATTCTACAATAATTGATTGGCTCTAGGGCATCTACTCTAACAGAATAATCCTTCTCAAATACAAGATCGCTTAAGCGATGTAAACATATTGCTTAGGAGGTAAGCTTACATCGCTTAAGCGATAAGTTCACATCGCTTAAGCGATCTTGTAAATATGTGTGGTACTTAGTGTCAAAATCATCATTCTCAAATACAAGATCGCTTAAGCGATGTAAACATATTGCTTAAGCGATAAGCATATAGATAAGTCTACATTGCTTAAGCGATAAACATATTGATAAGTCTACATCACTTAAGCGATAAACGATGTCGCTTAAGCGATCCGGTAAATTTGTGTCAAAATCATCCTTCTCAAATACAAGATTGCTTAAGCGATGTAAACATATCGCTTAAGTGATAAGCATATAGATAAGCCTACATAGCTTAAGTGACAAACCATGTTGCTTAAGCGATCCGGTAAATTTGTGTTGTACTTTGTGTCAAAATCATCATTCTCAAATACAAGATCGCTTAAGCGATGTAAACATTTCATTTAAGAGACAAGCTTATAGATAAGCTTACATTGATTGAGTGATAAGTTCACATCGCTTAAGCGATCTTGTAAATATGTGTTGTACTTAGTTCAATAAGTTTACTACAAATCTTTTTGTAAATTACCTATGCTTTTTGACATTTAGCAATCACCATATACTTGGCAAAAATAAAGCGATTCTAAAACAAAAACATACAACCTAGAAAGCTATGAGAGGGCCAATGTATAATAAAAACACCTATTGCTTTATGATAAAAGTCACACAGGTTACACAATCACAAGTGTTTCCCTATAGGTTACAAGCACTCTAATAGCCTTATAATAAATAAACCTAGAAAATGCAGAGTATTTATTAATTTAAAAAGACATTTACGCAGTCGCTTAAGCGATATATAGCATATCTGCAAAATCTTTCTTCGAAGTTATTTTTCTTGATCTGCACCTGATCGATTCTTGCAATTGCGTTTCTTGTGGCCAGGTTGCTTGCAAATTGAGCACTTATTCTTCTTCTGAGGAACCACACAGGCTGATGGAATACGCTTACCTCTTTGTCTCCCTTTCTCTGTCTTCGCGAATGGTAGATGAATGATAATATCAAGCAACTCTCTCGTCACCACCCATTTCTCTTCTGGAGGAACTGGATATATTGTTTCTGAATAAGCCAACCTATAGCAGCTTGTCGTATAGAGAGGGGAGCAAAGTTCCACATAAATTTTTGAACCATAATCTAGCTTATGTTGTTGTTTGAGTGCTGCTACTTCTTGAGAACACGGTAAATGTTGAGTGTTAAGCACTTTACAATTGCAAGTTTTACTAACAAGGTTGGCTAGGGCATCTGCACCATAGCCATGCACGGTGAACTCTTGAGCGTTGAAAAGATAGGCAAATAGTGCATTTGAAAGTTTGATATGTTCTCACTATAATTTTTCAGCCGATAGAACTAGGATTGGGGTAAAATTATTTGACTCCATATGATACTCATGGAACCAGTGTCACAATATCCTTTGTATTGCAACAATTGAAAACTCCTTTTTTCTTAACAACTTTAAATTTATGGACTCCGCTATGTTTGTGGTCATGACATCAAACATTCTTCCAGGAAAATAAGCTCTACTCTATTACTCGAAACCAACTTGATGCTCAAGATACTTAGCAGTCTTATCATCTCGAATTTGGATTTAACGGAAGTGCTCCTCGAACTCATCAACTCGATAAGCTTTTGCTGCCATATGGCATGTTTGAAGGAGGCCACCACATTTAAACATTTATTTTATATTCTAGCCAAGGTGCCTCATAAAAAATCCATGATGTGCTAGAGGGTAAATAATGGCAATCCTCTTCTTTATAGAGTTGTGCTTATCGGATATTATGCACAACTCATCATTGTCAGGCACTATCTTAACTAATTGCTTAAAAAACCAAGTCCACGACTTGTCGTTCTTAGAGTCAACCACACTCCATGCAACGGGAGATGTGTGATTCTCGCAGTCCTGTGCCATGGTAACCAACAATGTACCTCCAAACTTTCTCGTCAAAAAACAACCATCAACAGCCAAGACCTTTCCCATGTTTTGAAAACCCCTTATGGTAGCTCCATAAACAACAAAAAATATTTGAACCTCATATTTTTGTCCCACTTTAAAGCTGTCTTGCTGCCTTTATTTGTCAACTCAAGCATATAACGATACGCTTCCAGTACTACGTACCCATGCTCTGGTGCGCTCCTCACAAAATTCTACGCATATTGTCTCCCTTTCTAGCATTTCCAATAACAGACATCACATCCCAACTTTGTGTGCACGTAATTCTGAATGTCCTTAGGAGATAGACATTTCCTATCAATAAACTGACTTTTCATGAATTGTCCGATAACATCAGCGAAGGCTTGTCGATGATGGCCTGAAATATGTCACAACCCACATGTGTGCTCACGGGTATATGCGCTAATAATAAATTTCTTTGATTCCATATACCTTCTACAATAAATCCGCCACCTGCAATTTTGGTCACGACATCCAATCGTCACTATTAATGAATTAGACTTTTTGGTGATTAACTCAAAATCACTTTTCACGGCAACAAGTTTTAGCTTCCTGACCACTTCCTCCTTGTCGTCAAATATGTAACACCCACATCAAGGTACATAATTTTATTTATGCTCTAATACCCTTAGTAGGATTTCTTTGATGTTACCTTAGACAAATGTGAAGAAAATTCCTTAAAACTTCATTAGGGATAAAATGGTCTTTTACTCCTAATTAGATGAAAAAGTGGGAAGCGGAAGGAAGCAAAATAATGTGAAGAAGATAAAAAAAATGAGGGTATTTTGGTAATTGACTAAAGGATATAGATAGAATTTCATAGAAAGTGCAAGGGCAAAATGGGAATACATGCATATAATATTAGATATAAGGTTTCGTTAGAAGAAACCCTAACATATATTCAGCCCTTGTACACGCCACCCTCACCCCATTTTCTCTCAATTTTCTTCACTAAATTTCAAAGGGAAATCATAGGATTTGGCTTGGATTTTTATAGATTTTCAATCCTAAAGCATCCAAAGGTAAGATTCTAGCACAAGGAGTGTGATTAAACTTTAAAGTTTTAAATTCGTATGGTTTTTTATATGATCTAGGTCCAAGAGGAAGAGACTTTTAGCAAAAGGAGGTGATATCACACATTCAAGGTAAGTAAACCTAATTTTAGCCTTGATTTGAGCAAGACTTGTGTAGAATGATTCTTGCATGTTTTTAAGTGATTGTATGTGAGAATTGTTGGCTGTTTTTGATGTTGATGATGTGTAATTTCCAACCATGAGAAGTAGTGTATGAGTATGTGGTGATTTGGTGAAGTTATGGAAGAATTAGTGTTGAAATTTTGAAGTGTTGAGATTTGTTGGAATCGACCAAGTTTATGGCTATAATCAGTGAGTTTTTGCTCAAATTTTGGTGGATTTAGAGAGAAGTGGAAGTGTAGCCAACATGGTAGTTGCATGTGCATATAAAGTGTTTGATGAAAATCCAAAGAGAAAATGCATGCATGAGTTGGCTAAACCCTATTGAAGAAAGGGTCAGAGAAAGGCAATAATTGAAGTAGAAAAATTATGTTGGGCTTAACCAAGTGTAAATGTTAGTATTCAAGAGTGCATATTGTTATGCCAAAAATTTAGAATATCATTTGGTCATGTTAGTTCCATGAAAGAAATGACCCTTAGTGTTTGGTTCTAGTTACTTGAACCTTTACTACTTCTTGAATAGCACATGAAAGTATTAGAAAAGAATAGTATGTTAAAGTGTTCCTTTGATATGGCATTGTTGATAAGAATGGTAGAATATGTTATGACATACCATTATGCCATAATGAATTTTCAGGTTTGTGTATATGAACTTGGAAAGAACATCAAAGAATGGGCTTGATCATGCATATATTGTGCATATGATCTATGTATTAGCCTTGATTCGGTAAATGAGAATATTAAAGAATATGTTAGCAAAGAGTGAGAAAAAAGAAAGAAAAGAAAATGGTTTGTAGTTTTCTTTTAAGCTCACATGCAAATATGTATTTTTCTCATTACTAAAGAATGCAAGTGTAGAATTTCCATAACTTGGAAATTCATGCTGAAATGTGTATAGTATCTCTTTCTATTCTCTTTCTATAACATGTTATGTTATAAGGTTGTTGCGATGGGGAACCCGTGAGTGACAAAGATGCCCACATGCACGCCGTCATTAGTGAGCGGCCTCAACAGAGAGATACAGTATTTGTACAGTCTGTCAGCAGTGTATGTGGATGAGGACTGTACCCAACAGAGAATACCTACATGCATGCAGCCATTAGTGAGCGGCCGCAGCAGAGAGAAACAACATTAGTATAGTCCGTCAGTAGTGCATGTAGATGAGAACTGTACCCAATATACACTCACACGGCTAAGGTTCCAAATCCATGCCTTAACCCTAGTCCGATCGGCAAAGCAGAATAGAAAAGAAAAGAAACAGAAACAGAAAAGAAAAGAAAGAGAAACATAAAAGAAAAGAAAGAGATACAACATAAGAGACAGAAAACAGAAAAGAAACGAAAGTTCTTTTCTCAGGAAAGTTTATTATTCTGCATAAGTGTTATGCTATTTGCATGATTTAGCATTTCTTATGTGCTCGATAATGTACAATTTTTTTTTTTTCATTTTCTTTGCACATTGATAAGTAGCAAATCAGAATATCAGAAGAGAATGCAGAATATCAGAAAAGAATGAAGAATATTAGCAAAGATTAAAGTGAGAAAAGGAAAAATAAGAAAATGAGTAACGGAGGAAAACAGTAGTGTAGTTTGGTTTACTTACTGAGCAATTAGTACTCACTTCGTTATTTTACTGTTTTACAAGTACTAGATGATTTATGATCGGGTGGGACGTCAAGAAGCGGAGGAGTTTGGCGGCATTGTTCAAGACTACCTTGTACCTATTAAAGTATATCACTTATTTTGTATATATATTTATATGAATTAAAATTAGAATTTTCGGATTTTACATTATATATCGCTATGTATATATGTTTATAAAAGTTATTTAGTGGATTTTGTCATGTATTTCTTAAAGAATTACTAGCTTGACAATATATTACAAAATAATACCCTACGTGCCAGCCCAAAGCATCAGTAAACACATGAGATGCTTGATTACCAACTGTAATTGCCGCCTCTGAATCTACAGGAATTTCTATGGTGTTCTCTTCCTCACAAACTACACCTTCTGCATGATCTGTATTTATAGTAATCTCTACATCTGCAGGACCATGTACAATATCCTCCTCAACCACAATATTATTTTGCCCTCATGAACAACCTCTTCTATAGTGTCCTCTTCACCACCCAAATCACTGCCTACTCTTGATTTCTCAATAAAGAAATCAATGACCTCATAGTTAAAATTAAAACCAACATTATCCATACCAACTTGCTTGTTCTCTCTTCTTTGATCCAACTTTCACCGGTTTATCCACAACAGAACCCCTTAAAATCGGCTCAAACCATTATCGCCCACATCAAGCATATATAACTTCAGACCTTCATCTGACTTTAATACAACAAGGGGTACCTTATAATGTAGATGTACTATGCTTAAAACATTCTTCACGACTATAACACTATGCGAGCAGCTCAACTCACCTCTTCCAATGATTTCATCAATCAACTCATCAAAAGTAACTTTTGTACTCATAACAATTGGTGTAACTTCTTTGCTCTTCCCATTCCACGTCCAACAACTTTCGTCCTCCACCCAGTTACTAAAATATTGAACAACCAAAACAACTTGTCCCATGTCTAATAATAGTCAAGTACCTACAATACAAGAAAAAAAATTTATTAAGCGATATATAAAGGGTTGACAGATTTAAAAGGGCATATGTAGAGTCGCTTAAGTGATCTGGTATATTGCTCACTACAACATTATGCATTTCTAACCATGGCATTCATTGTAGCTAAAAATATGAATTTGCGTAGCTAAATGGTTTTGCTATGCAATTATTTGTAGCTTATCGTAGCTAGAAGTGGTGCAGCTAAAAGTTAACTATGTAACTTTTTGCTTAGTAGCTAATAGTTTATATTTTTTGCTATGGATGAGATTAATATGTAACTAAAAACTTAAATGTTTTTGCCATAACAATAATAAGCTTCTAGCAAAACTTTGGCTTTATTGCCATGGAGAATAGTCAGTATAGCTATGTTTGTATTTTAGCTACACAAATTTAAATTTATAACTAAAACTTGAAAATTCCTACTACAAAAATAATATCCATGGCAAATATATTAATATTTTGGCTATGTGACCACTAAATTCGTAACTAAATAAAAAGATCATTTGTCACATATATAGTGAATTCGTAGGTAAATATTAAATTATTTGCTATGGACATATAGAAGTTATATCTATATATGAAAAGATATTGCTTTGGATAGACATAGTGTGTTAATAGCTAAATATTAAAATTACTTGCTATGAATACTTTTGATTTGTAGCTAAATATTATAACTATTTGCTATGGACATTTGTAGCTAAATATTGACATTACTCACTATGAATACTTTTAATTTGTAGCTAAATATTATAATATTTGCAATGGAACAAATAATTTGTATTAAGAATTTTTAATCCCTGTGAATTACTATTGTATTTTTTATTTTATGCATTAGCGTATCTGATGTTTTAAGTTGATTCTACTTGACGTTGTGATGGTTTGCAAGAGGTGAGTCAGCTCAGTACGTGTGTGTTTGTTTTGTTTTTGATTGATTTGGTGATGTAGACTTTCTTGATGTTTTCCTGGATTATCTATGTGCAATTCTTGGTTAGGATCTTGTGAGAAATGTTGGTGGTTAATGTTTTAACATAAAAGGGGTAGTAGCAAGCGATAAAAATTAAATGTTGGTGATGTAGTCAAAATTGGTTGGCTTAGATACTTGGTTACAAAGCAATTTCATCCATAACAAAACAAAAGTCTCTTCTCTTTCAGGTACATGTTTGTCTTTCTATCAATCAAACAGTTAGTTATCTATGGACATACTAGAACCCATATATAAACAAAACAATATATACTATGTTGATAATCTTCTTTGTGGAACCTAAATTTGAGTGGATGACTTGTAAATTATTGTCTGTGTTTCACACTAGTTCATGTAGTTTCTTTGGATCAAGTAGTTATTTCATTTTTTAATTTCTATATATTAATACTTAAACATAATTACAATGGACAAAAAATTAATGGATACAATGTACATATAGATTGTGTAATGAGTATATGACAGGAGTTCAGAATTTTCTTGATTTTGCTTTGGTCACACAAACTTAGGTGGTGTGATCCCATGCTCTTGTACGAAGTGTAACAATGTTTTGCCCAAAACAAAAGATGAAGTACATGGTCACTTATTAATGCATGGAATCGTCAAAGGATATACTCGTTGGTTATATGATGATGAATTCATCGCTAAAGAGAAACATGTCACTAATGACTTAAAAGTAAAGGAAAAAGATGATATAATTGGGATGATTCATTATGCAGCTGGACCTAACCTAATGAATGCTATAATGCAAGATGTTTGTGTGTAAGACACTATCAAGCCTAACAATCCTAATAATGTTGAACCTGATGCTTTACCATTGGTTCCAAATAAAGAAGCCCTTAACTTTCTTAAGCTATTAGAAGATGCCCAACAACAACTTTATGCTGGTTGTGAGGAGTTCTCAACGTAGTCATTCATTGTGGAATTATTTCAGATTAAATGTCTTTATGGCGTAAGTGATAAAGCATCTCACTGCATAATGCAACTGCTTAAAAAGACACTTTCTTATGGTGAAAATTTACCAAAACCTTTTTATGATGCAATAAAGCTTATAAGAGATCTGGATCTTCACTATGAAAAAATAGATGGTTGTGAGAATAATTGTGTTCTTTTCTGGAAGGACAATGCAAATGGTGAAAATTGTTTGATTTGTGGTGAGTCTAGATGGAAATTGGTTGAGAAGAATGCGGTTAATCCTAAATTCCTAGGAAAGTCTTACACTATTTTCCACTAAAAAAAAGATTACAAAGACTATTTATGTCATAAAAAATAGCTTCAAAGATGAGATGACACCATGAGGAGTGTTGAGTGTTGGAAATGTAGATTTATTTAGTGATTCGGGGGTGAAACTGTAAAGAATTTAAGCTTTAATGTATGATTTATGATGTGATTTCTTACATGTTTCGTTATCTTCTAGAATCTTGAGGGTTTTGTTGTGTTTCCAGGTATTTAGGTGCAAAAAAATGGATTATTCGTGCTTGTGGTTGTGTTCAGACGTCGTGGACTCGCTCGAGTGTGGATAAATCAAGGCGAGAGTAAAAAGAGTGAAATTCCGACTTTGCGCCATAACACACTTTTTTGAGTCATGACGTGGTTTGGTTTTCATCGAAGAAGAAATCGCTTGGAACCGCATTAGGGTGCAATTAAACTGTGTGGAGGCTTTATTCAACCGCACCGTGATGCAACTAAACTGCACCAGGGCGCAAATTGCGCAGAATGTAAAAATGTTGCATTTCCAACCCTAATTTTGGTGACCAATATTTACAAGTTTGCCATTTTGTCTAAAAACTATATAAAGGCGGTTTTAGTTCATTTTAGGGAGTTCTTAGGTTTGATATACAATTTAGGGAGAGAATACATTTGGGGCTTCTTGGAAAGGTGGAGCTCTCCTCCTCCTTTGTTCTTCAGATTATGGTTCCAAGTGTTGTTGTTTCTTTTCGTTTATGTTGTATTTTGTTTTCTAGGGATTTGATGTAATCTAATTGATGTGTTTTATTGTTGATCTTTTTGTTTGATCCATTCTATTATGTTCTAAATTCATTAATTGCATTTAATTCAATCTTTAGTTGATATTAGGGCCTGATCAACCTTGATGTTAGTTGATTGATTGTATGAGACAAGATTGTGTGTGGAATGATTGATTTGTAGCCCTGCCTGGGTATAGATTGGTTATTGTCTTTAAGATCGTCTTGCGCTTAATGGGTTTTCGTTACTAGACTAGGCTATACGCCACTAGCTAGTTTAGTTGATGGAAACACTAGGGTATTCCGAATGGCTGCAGTAATACCTTAGAAACGAGAGACGTCGTGCCTATCTTGATTAGCTCTAAGAACAAAGATAAACACTTAATCCATGCAATAGAACCCAAAAACAACAAGATATTATAGATTAGATCATTGTAAACTAAGATCCATCAAAACCCTAACCCAAAAACGAGTTAGTTCATGTTCAAAATGGAAATAAACAGCAAATACATAAAGAAATCAGAGTTCAACATCATAAAAGAAGAAAAGGAAAAGAAAACTTCTCTAATTTGGAGATCCAAATTCTTCCAATCTTCTTCTCCTCTCCCTATTTCCTAAAATGTAGGCCTTCCTCTAAAAAATGGGCTAACTTTTCTTTAAATAGTAGCCAAAAACCCTAGGACTAAAACGCTATAGAAGGAAAATGCATCATTTAAAAAAAAACATATAATTGCAGTTTTTGCCGCAACGAAGAAAAAATCTTGTTGCGACATCAACTTAAGTTGATCTGCTCCGTGATTACAGAGGCTAGCTTGCCGCGGCGAAGAGAAAACCTTGTCGCAGTGAACTTTTGATCTTCTTTGCTGAATTTATGAAACTGCCCTCCGCTTGCTTCTTCACTTGAATCTTCGATTTTCTTGATCTCCAAAAGGAACAAACTTTGAGGATGCTTCTAATCAACATCAAAATTTTCTTGATCTTCTGAATTGCGCTCTATTCTGGGTCCAAAAACTCATTTTTGCTTTGTTTTGCTCTAACTGTATGTTTTGACTTGAAACATAAAATATGCAGAATTAAGTAACAATTCAGGCACAAAAACTCATAAGAAGTATCCGAAAATCCTACAAAATCCATATAGAAAATAGTATAATCATAGGATTATCAAATACCCCTAAACTTAAGGTATGCTCGTCCTCGAGCATCAAAAACAAAGTGAAACAAAAGAAAAACAACATAAAATTGAAATACCAAAGGAAAATTAAAATCGAACACAAAAGAAATGCCTAGAATTGATTGGAAATGCAAGTCTAAAAAATTGTTGATACATTATTACAAGAAAATGCTTAGCACTCCAAAAGGTCATAAATTGAATTGACTATCTTTGGTCCCCTAAGTAGGTAATTGATGCGTGCTTTCACAAACATGCATATTTAGCAAGTGTACTAGTCGTAAAAAGTAATAAAGTGATGATTCGAGTATCGTTCCCACAAGGATTGAGAGCTAAGTACTGATTTTCCTAGTTTTATAACTAATTGAAGAACACAAAAATTTGGATTTGTGGGAGCTACTAAAAACTAAATTAGAACAAAACAAAAGAGATAACTAAAATTAACACAATAAAAGCAATTTAATAACAAAATACAATTCAAGAGGAGAGGTTAGGGTTTCGATTTCACTAAGCTACTCCAATTCAACCTACTAATCCTATCATCTTCAAATTCACATGCACGAATTACAAATCGGACTCCCTAGGTTGTAAAATATACCTTCTTAGGCTATAAATTACTACTTATCCCTATTAAACTTCCACACCCAACAAATTAAAGTTTAATAGTTCAAACCATTATAAACAAAGATCCATCAAAACCCTAACCCAAAAAACGAGTTAGTTCATGTTCAAAATGGAAATAAACATCAAATACATAACAAAATCAGAGTTCAACATCTTAAAAACAAGAAAGGGAAGAGAAACTTCTCTAATTTTGGAGAACCAACTCTTCAATTCTTCTTCTCCTCTCCCTCTTTCCCAAAATGTCGAGCTCTCCCTTCAAAATGAGCTAACTTACTCTTAAATAGTCGGCCAAAACCCTAGGAACTAATACAATAATAGAAAAACGCAGCGTTTTAACTAAAACAAAAAATGCAGTTTTCGCCGCGGCGAAGAAAAAATCTCGTCGTGGCATTAACTTGAATTTCACCGACCCACGAGTCTAGAGGCTACCTAGCTGCGGTGAAGAGAAAACCTTGCCGCAGTGAACTCTTGATCTTCTTTGTTGAATTTACAAAACTGTCGTCCACTTGCTTCTTTGCTTGAATCTTCAATCTTCGTGATCCCCAATAGGAACAAACTCCAAAGGTGCTTCCAATTAGCATCATAATAGCCCCCGATCTTCTAAATTTCACTGATTATGGGTCTAGAATTTCATTTTTGCTCGGTTTTGCTCCAACTGCATGTTTTGGCCTGAAACGTAAAATATGCATAATTAAGTAATAATTCAGGCACAAAACTCGTAAGAAGTATCCCAAATCCTACAAAAATAATAAAGAAAACAGTATAATCCTAGGATTATCAGTAATCCCCACTTCAATCTACTTTCTGACTTCCTGGATTATTTTATGCAAAACGTAAAGTTTATCAAATAGTGGTTGACTCCATAAGCCTAAGTATCGAACTACTCTCCACTAATGTAGGCTAGACATCGCTAAGGATCAAAAGGTCTTTGCAAGCTTGTAACTTGAGGCTTAGGTAAGTGGTTCCAAAGACAAGATCGAAAAAGCAAAGCAAGAGAACTAGGTTTTCCTCATGCAAACATAAAGAGCTACATTGGTCCCATTTTCTTTCTCAATCACCAACCAAAAGTATCAACCCTTTTTAGAACCCCTAAACTTATGCATTTCTTATTTTTGTACTGGAAATGCATAAGTAAATCAAGAACATTAATTAAAACTATATACACAATTTTTTTTAACCCAAAAACTACAATGCAATCAGAAATGGAGTTACTTGCCCCTTTTTATTGCTCTTTTTACAACCCCCAAACTTTAACTTTTTAATCCATCACTTATTCACACACCTCCAAAGCTCTTTTATGTTATACAAGAGGTCTGGAGTTCTCCTAAAGGGTATGATAAAATGTTTAGGGTAAAGGGGTTGGACAATTTAGTTGCACGAAAGAAAAATAAGACAAAAATAGCAAAAGGCTCAAATGGGTGACTGGAGACAATTCATTCATGGGTTGGCTAGAAATGCTCAAACGTTCTGAAAAATTGCCTAAATCATTTCCTCAACAATGTCTAATCCTAGAATTTCACCTCAAGCACCTCTCAACTAGGTTCTAGAGTCTACCAACATTATCAAGACTTCACATAGCTACATAAGCTGTTTTTAAGCATGCCAAAAGAATGTGCATGGTGATTGAACTGCTCAATGAACCTCAAGCTAAAGCAAGTCAACCAACATAAACTTGAAGCAATGCTTCACATTTTCCATAAATAATATTCCAGCAATCAAAATCTCATCATGGACTTATGCAATTCGTCTAGGCAACAAACACGATGACAAACATACAAAATCATAACACACAACACAAAAACCATAAAACACACAAAGACAAAAGTCAATTAAAACATGCAAAACTTTTCAAATTTTTCTCTACCCCCAAACAAAAAATGACATTGTCCTCAATGTCAAACAATAATGAACATAGAAGAAGAAAAACAGGCTTCAGGTTATGAGATACTCCCTTGATTAATCTGTGAAGATTGAAATGAGCACAAAATCTAGACATCCCTTCATCATTTTCTTCATCAGCAATATCTGTCGAAGCACATAAAAACGAAAGGATCCAAAATGTGTTAGAAAACCTCACAGAATATGGAAAAATTACATCTCAATCTCAAACTTTAGCAAACTAAACCTAAAACCTAAAAATACAAATACAAAGTAAACATAAAACCAAGAAATAAAATGAGTTCCACTGTATAAAAATAAAACAAAAAATAAATAAATAAATAAATGTGTTTCAGGCTTCATTCTTCTTCATCCTCTTCCTCATCTTCGTCATCTTCATCCATGACATCATTAGGAATTTGATCTTTATCATCTTGCCAATCTTGCCATTGAAAGTTGGACACACATCTATGCCCAGACTAGTGCAACATTGATGCTACATCTCGTACAACATTCGGGTTTGATCTCCCACCTAGTCTTGGCATTTCTCAATTATGTTCACTTTGGTTAGAATTTTTTGCAATAGCTCTTTTGTTGTGGGTGAGGGAGCAGGTGCAATTGTAGTTGATTTTAGCCTTTTAGAACTTGATCTAGCTCCTTCAACAATGGGTTTATCCTTGAGTTTCTAGTAGAAAGCTGGGTCGAGGATTGGTGCAGGATGAATTAGAGGTTTATCCTTTGACTTTTGAACTCTAGCTTTTGTACAAATCTTCGTGATAAGATGCAGGAAAGCATAGCTTGCTCTCTCTAGTTTGGCTGATGCTTTATATTCTCCATTATGATCTCACCTACATCTATCTTCATTCCAGTTGCAATGGCATAAAGCAAAATAGCTCTATCCGTATCCACTGAACTGTAATTTGTCCAGATAATCATCATGTTCTACTAGGCTAATTCTATAAAATTCATTGATTATACGGGAACTAAATGGAACTCTGATACCCTTCACATACGCATGCCCAGGGTCACACTCAGGGAAGTTAGCATAAAATTCTCGTACAAGGGGTGCTATGGCTAGATACTTAGGTTCATCTAAAAAGGTTACCCAATTCCTTCCTTTTGCCCAATCTTCTACAAAGATACTGGTCATCCCTCTCTGGAATAAATCCCTTATCCTTTTTCTTAATGGCTACTTCATAACCCTATCTAGCCTTAGAATTCACAAACCTATTATCGACTTGCTTGCCCTTACCCTTTGGAGTGGATTTAAGTGGCATTTTTCTCTCAACACTAATCAACTACAATCTACCACTTTTCTTGATCCAACACAACCGTACTCAATCAAACACAATTTCAACAATTCAACTCAAAAATCAAGCACTAATGCAACACTTCTCACAACCTAACATTCAAAACTCCAATTCAATACAATTAATTCAAAAATCACAATTACCCCCAAAATCACCAAACTTCCAAATTCAATATCACAAACCCAACTTCATGCACACAAACCAATTAAAAATCAACACTTCCCACACTCAAAATACGAATCACAACTCCAAAAACTCAAATTAAATCAAATTCATGAGTTCACGCATAAATCTCAAAATCAAGAATTCAAACCATGAAATCCGTAAAAACAAAAGCATGAAAACTCTAAATCTTACCACACCCAAGCTTGTCTAACCCTCAATTGCTCCAATTTTGCTCTAATTCGCAAAACCCCTAATTTTTGGAAAACCTAGGGTTTCCAAAATTTCTTCAAAATCTGCCAAATTTGTTGCAGAGGAATGTTGTTTGAGTGTTTAGGGATGTAATGGAGTGGAATGGTGTATGAAATTTAAGTGGAAAAGGTCAGAAATTGGGAATGGAAAATTTTTCTCTTTGGAGGCTAGGTTGAGTTCTTGTGAAAATGGGAGAGAAAAGGCGGGTTTATATAGAAAATTGACTTTTGCCTCGGCGAAATTCTGGAAATATTTCAATATCCCGTCAAACCTGCTTGATGTCGTGGCGAAATATTTTTTCTTGCCGTGGCAAAATTCTGGAAAAAATGTGCATAACAATCACAGTGCGTACGTTGCCGTGACAAAAGGAAATTTCGCCATGGCGAAATTTTGAAAACTTTTATGCACTACGATGGTAGTGTATATGTTGCCATTGTTAGAGTAGTTGCCTTAGAGCCAATCCTATTTTGTAAATTGACTCTTTGTAATCATGTTTTATTATCAATGAAGGCATTTATCTGTATCATGTGATTTGATTATATTCGTATAAGAAAATGATATACGTCTTTAGGATGGTAGAATCATGACGAGGGTATCGAGTGCTTGAAATCTCCATAGTTAGAACCCTATGAGCACATATGGTGGCCATTCTAGAAACGTCCATAGCCTTAGTATTATCTTGACCTAGGGCACCAATAATACGGTAAGACTATCATAGTATTGGATGACCCTGTCGAAAGGCAGTGATAAATCTCACTTTTCAAGGTTATTTGGTGACAACTTGGTGCAACACTTGGGTGCTTGTTGTAGGCAAATTCACTAGACTGACCCATCGGAGGATTCCACATAGATGGTTACCCTAGTGTCTGTGGAATAAATCCTCCAACGAATAGTGGTGCATATGATCCTTAGACTTGAGATCACCGGAGCGCCTTGTGCATTGATTGGTGTAGTTTGACATTAGCCTAACGTAGTTCTATTAAGGACTATCAAAACGATAGTGGTTAGCTACATTGAAAAGTGTATCGAGACTATGGTGGATCGACAGAGGATTCATCACTCCCGGGATTGGGAGAAATTATCTCACTGAGTAATTCGGTAGATGGCAATGACATTAAATCTATGGCCATAATGGGATTGAGTTGTAGCTCAATCCAATCTATTCTGGTCATTGGTCCAGTAACCGAATATCGAGTTGTCAAGGATATCTGAGGTTGACACTACTTCTATGCCTTGGCCTTGATGAGATAATAGATGATGAAATGATTGGATTGCACGATAACCATATCGTTGATAGGTAGTAGTTTCGCTGAATCCGAATCTATCAGGTGGCCATGATGCTTGGCTAGAGGCCAATCTTGGTCTATGTCTAGTGAGATGATTGATTGATTGTCAATCGCGACACAATTCACTACCGATATGATGAGGAGCCTTCGGGTCGCACATATAGAAGACAAATTAAGAATAAAATTCGTGAGAAGGGTATTTTTATCATTTATGATGAAAATGCATTTTCATCATTTATGATGAAAGGGCATTTTCGTCTTTTAAGATGAAAGGGCATTTTGGTAATCTCACAATGTAATTAAATTTACTGAGGTTGCTGCCTAAATTTAATTTCATGTGTGTGTGTATATATATATATTTAAATATATAGATATTATCCAATATTAATATTTATTATTAATATTGATAATGTGAATTCAAATTTGGTTTTTAAATTTGAATTGAAAAATGCCATGTTTGGTTGCAAGGGTAATCTATTCCAATATCCAATTGGAATAGATGGCTATTCCAATTTGGAATAAAGTTTTAGTGTGCACTATTTAAGTGCAACTAAAATTAATTCATTAAGTTGAATGAAATAATATATTGCAACAAAAAAAAGAAACCCTAGCCTCCACTCTATCTCTCAAAACGTGAGCCTCCATTGGTGAGAGAAGAATTTTTCTCTCAAAGAAAAATTCTGCAGTTTTTATTCTTTTAGTTGAGTGAATTACCTGGCCTAGTAATTCCTCAATGATGTTTGTCCTGTCTTTGTGTGGATACAGGGAGTTCATTCTTAACTTGGAGTGGGAGTAAATCACATCAATTGGAGGAGCCGATTAGATCCGTAATTGGATCATTGGTTTTACGGTTTTTGTGATCGAAATTTTTTTATATTTCTGCTGTGTAAATGATCCAAAAACCAACAGTAGTATCAGAGCCTTTTTACGTATTGACATCATTTAATACATGTTTGGATGTGATGAATTTGATATGTATTGATTATGTTATTGCATGATGCGTAAAAACAAATTTTTTGTGTTGAAAATCTGCTGCGGTTGATGTGTTGCTAATCTGATTTTTTGCATCTGTTTTTGGTGGATTGAAATTGTATAAAACTTGATTTTGATCAGAGTAGGATGCTGCCGTGTAGGGTGGCGTGTTGCTGCTGTGTGCTGCCACGCATGGCAGCAACAAGAAGCAGCAGCGGCAGCATGCAAACGCGCGCTGCTGCTTCACAGATTGCGTGCGATAGCACGTAATGGCAGTGCTGTTGTGGTCTGCTGCATGTGGAGGAGTGCTGGCCACATGCTCCAGCATGTGACCTTTGGCTGTGCCACCGCAAATGGCACAGCAGCAGCCTTGTGCGTGAGCACAAAGTCTGCTGCAGCACGCGGCAGCGGCTCATGCAAATGCACCGCTGCTGTCCTCTCGATTGGGTGCTGTTTTGGGGCTGCCCCATGGTGGTCAAGTGCTCCCAGCACTCTGCCTTGGTTGGCACTTGGTTTTTCAGCCAAGGGCCTGATCTGGTGCATGTTAAAAAGTGCACCAAATCTGGATTTTTTGGGCAGCCCATGTAAAGGTGCAATGGGCTGAATTTTGGGCCGTGATCGCATTGTTGTGAGATATTTGTTAATCCATAAAAAAAAAAATTTGCTGCATGTTAGAAACATTCTGGAGGCCCAATTGAGTGAGGCCTGATAAGAAGGGACTAAAATAAAAATTTTAAAACTTGTTGGACTTAAATGCGACACAGCCAAAATTCAAGGGGTAACTATAATTTACCAACCTAATCAAAATTAAATTTTGATTGTTTATGCATGATTCTTGTTTGTGAATATGCATGGTGCTTGGTGCATGAGCCTACGAACCTAGTTTAATTGTTTTGGGTTATGTAATTTGAAATAAGGCTTGGGTGCCCTGCCTTTCTCTAAATCTCCAATGTAACTTCTTTCTCTCATCTTACTGCCTTCAAATGTAACTCAAGGTTTCTTTTCGAATATGTAAAATTAGAAATGTAATTTTAATTTGAAAGTTGTGCAATGTTCAAGAAGAAGAAGTGAAGGAAGGAGAAGGCGAATTACTTGAAGAATTTGAAGTTATAATTAAACCTAGGTTGACCTACCAATTCCTCTAGGCTCGGGGAATCGGTTTTAGTAAAGGCTATGCACCAACACATTTATTTTACACTTAGTATGCATGCTAAGTGTGTATGTTATGACTATAACATGCTAAGAAAGATAAAATTGGTGAGACGTAAAATAAAAACCCCTCAACTAAAGTATATTAAGTTAAAATTGAAATGCCTTCCATCACCATGAGTTTAATCAAACCACTGTTTGTTGGAACCTTGTTCGCCAAAGCGAAGGGTAAACTTCTACCAGTGGGAGGTTGAATATCATTGGAGTTTTCCTTAATGGTGATGGGTCGACTTAAAATGATGCGTCTTGCTTGTTCGTTAAAGCGAAGGTTGATAAGCTCGTCATAGGCATAGTAGAGAAGTACACTTGTTGTGTGTATGTGGCGACATGTAGTGTCCACTCTACTGATACTGAGAATCACACTTGAGGACAATCGCTTTGGTCATCGTGTTGTGTGATTGGTTTGTTGACTTAATTCGCATTTGAGGTTGGTAGTGGAAGCTATCAATTGATGTGGATTAAGTTTGTTGGCCTACCTAATCAACCCATTTTGCCTTGTTCGCCAAACCGAATGTTTGAAATGGGCTAGATAGGATCTCAGTCCACTAAGAAAGCCAACGGGCTTTCTCAAGTTAATAGTGAGGGCTATTGGCTTGAGGAAAATAGTGGGAGTAATTATTTAATAAAAGACCTTGTTAAATAATAATAATAAACATGATAATAACTTTTACTTTTCTGCACTTCTAGAACTCGCCAAAATGAGCAATACAAACCTGTGATCGATAATCGAGAAAGAAAATAGGCTAGATGGATCCAATTTCTTGGACTGGTATTGAAATCTTCGGATTGTACTAAAGTTCGAAAAGAAATTGTATATCCTTGATAAGCCTTATATGGCTGAGCCTGATCTTGATGCCACTCAGGAACTAAATGACACGCTGATAATGTTCAATGCATTATGCTAGCATTGATGACACCAAAGCTGCAAAAGCAACATGAAAATATGGACGTTGCTACTATGATTCTGCACCACAAAGAGCTTTTCGAAGGAAATGCTCAACGTGAGAGGTATAAGATGTCGAGTGCATTGTTTAGGAGTCGCATGACTGAGGGAGCCCAAATTGGTCCTCATGTGCTCAAGATGATTGGGTACATAGAGAGGCTTGAGACTTTGGGGTTTGGTGTGGATGCAGATTTACAAGTGGATTTAACTCTGCAGTCACCACTTGATTTTTTTTCATCATTCATAATGAAATTCAATGTAACACAATGGTGAAATCCCTGTCAGAGCTTCTGAGCATGTTGAGGACTACGGAACAGGACATGAAAAAGTCCAAGCTTGTTTTACTGGTTGCCAGTAAAGGTAAGGGTAAGGGTAAGGGTAAGGGAAAGGTCAAGGCCAATCCCAAGCCCAAGCCCAAGCGCAAAGGATAAGATGCTCTCAAGCCTGAGAGTGGCATTAGAAAAGGTAGGAAGGTTGTCTGCTTCTATTGGGGCAAGCCTAGCCACTAAAGGAAACACTGCAAGGCTTTCCTTGCAAAGAAAAAGAAGTCAAATGCTTTGACTTTAGGTATGTACATGATTGAGATTAACTACTCTCCTTCAACATCTTCGGTCATTGACATGGGATGTGGTACTCATATTTGTACTGATGTGCAGGGACTAAGGTAAAGTAGATTGCTCGCCAGGGGAGAAGTGGACCTACGAGTTGGAAATGGAGCATATGTGGCTACATTGGCTGTAAGATCTTATTGTTTGTTATTGCCTACGGGCTTATTTTTTGAACTTAATAATTGTTATTTTGTACCATCCATTTCAAGAAACATTATATTTGTATCTACTTTGGATGACATGGCATATCGTTTTGAGATTTCTAATGGATTGTTATCTTTTAGTTTGAATGGTATTCTATATGGAAATGCAAGGTTACATAACAGATTATATGTTTTATATTTAAACAATAAGGATATTCTCAATGTGGAAACAAAGAAAGCTAAACATAGCGATCAAACCCAAACATACCTCTGGCATTGTAGATTGGGTCATGTTAATCAGACCTGCATTGTAAAACTTCAAAGGGATTGAGTTTTGGACCCTTTACTTTCAAGCATTTGAGGATGCGAGTCATGCCTTTTAGGCAAGATGACCAAGTCGCCTTTTACAGGACAAAGTGAATGGGCTATTAATTTTTAGGCATCATCCATTGATGTATGTGGTCCATTAACAATTAAAGTCAGAGGTGGATATCGTACTTCATCACGTTTACGCGACCTTAGTAGATATGTTATGTCTACCTTATGAGACATAATGTTAGAGTAGATGCTCTAGAGCCAATCAATTATTGAGAATTGACTCTTTGTATAATGTTCATTGATCATAAAAGACATTTTATACTATATCGCGTAAATCATCATTGTATGTATTCTTGATAGTGAGAACCCTATGAGCACATATGGTGGCCATTCTAGAAATGTCCGTAGCCCTATATTATTAAGAAGTAAGGACACAGATAATACGTAAGGCTATCATAGTGTTGACACCCTGTCGAAAGGCAGTGACTGATCTCACTTGTCAAGGTTGTTTGGTGACAACCTGGTGCAACACATGGGTGCTTGCTGTAGCAAGTTCACTGGACTGACCCATAAGAGGATTCCATATGGATGGTAACCCCAGTGTCTATGAAAAAAATCCTCTAACGAATGGTGGTGCATGTGATTTTAGACTTGAGATCACCGGAGCGCCTTGTGCACCGATTGGTGTAGTTTGACACTAGCCTAACATAGTTCTATTCAGAGCTGTCAATACGGTGGTGATTGGCTGCATCAAAGAGTGTATCAAGACTATGGTGGATAGACAGAGGATTCATCATCCTCGGGTACGGAGAAATTATCTCACGGCGTAATTCAGTAAATGACATGACACTAAACTATGGCCACAGTGGATTGAGTTGTTGCTCTATCCAGTTTATATACAGGTCATTGGTCCAGTAACTGAATACACAATATCAAGAGTAACCGAAGGTTGACACTATTTCTATGCCTCGGTCTTGTCGAGATACGGACGATGAAAGGATCGTATTGAACGGTAACCATATCATTAACAGGTAGCTGCTTCGCTGAATCCGAATCTATTGGTGGCCATGATGCCTTGCTAGGGGCCAATCTTGGTGTGTGTAGTGAGACGATTAATTGATGTTAATCGTGATACTACATACTACTGGTATGATGAGGAGCCTACGAGTTCCACACATAGAAGATATTTAAGAGCCAGCTTAAAGAAGGGTTTTCGTCTTTTTAGGCGAAAGGGAATTTTGGTATTTCACATGTAATTAAATTGCTGAGTTCGTAGCCTTTATTTAATTTGATATAAATTAAATAACTGAGATTACGTCTAAATATGTGTTCGCATATATTTAAATAAATTATCATTATTGTTAAATGTTAATATATATATTGTAATATATATTAATTGAATTGAATTGAGATAATATAATTAGAATTAAAAATATCTTAAAGGGGGTGTTTGGAAACAGGGGTGCTTGGGTTGAGCCCTAGTCCATTCCATGATGGAATTTGTAAAAAATTGAATTAACTCATTCATTGAAAAGAAAGGAAAAATTCCACCCCCTTAAACACTCTCACGCCATTGCATTTGCATGGAATCAAGAATACTTGATTTTTCTTCTTGGTCTTAAGGCTAAGAGGATCTAGCAAATCCTCTTTAGTTCCCTGAGTTATTTTTGTGTGACTACACCGGTTCAATCCTACACTTGGGTCGGTAGCGAATACGCTCAGAGACAGTTGAGGAGCCTCCAAACGTGCGTATGACTTCTTAAACCTCTAAATAAATCTGCAGATTCTTATTTAATATGTATAAACTTAATTTTGTACCTAGATCTTGGTTCTAAGTAACGATCCATGTCGTAAAGATTTTTGTTTTCCGCTGCATAACTGGATCATTTACTAACATGGTATCAGAGCCTTGGGTACCAGATTTTACAGTTTTGTGGATGGTTGATTACATGTATTTGATTGATACATGTTGCCTTGAAGAATCTGCACAAAATCTGCCATGAAAGCATGTTTTAAGAAGTCGATTAATTTAAATCTGTTGATAATCTGTACTTGTAATATTTGGTTATAGATTTTTGTTGAATCAGTAGTTTAGATTGATTGCAAAATCCGTTTAGGGTATTTTTGGTTGCTAGTTGAATAGTTATGTTACTACATATCAGTGTACGCTCGCTGTGGCGATGTAAACCACGCCGTGGTGTGCGTTTTGGTGTACTGCTGATTGCAAAAATCAACGCTCGCCGTGGCGATATAACCCATCGCCGCACGCTGTTTACAATCATGCTCGCCACGGTGATATAACCCATCGCCGTGGCGAGCGCACGTGGACGTGAGCGTGATGTTAACTAGCATACGCTGCGGTTATCTAATTATCGCCGCAGCGAGCGCACTTTCGAGTGCATAGGGGCCAGATTGTAAAGTTTTAAAACTTTTGAACTAAATGAGATTTGCGGATTATCAGGGGGAAATTAATAATTCACCCACCCAATTCAAAATTGATTATTTTTGAATGAATGCCAGTGCTTGTTTGTATATTGCGTGGTGCCTGGTACATGAGCCTGGACCTATGGTGAATGTTTTAAAAATTTTGGTATGTATGATTGTAAATTTATAATAGGGCCTGCGTGTCCTGCCTTCTCCCTCTTCTCAATGTACATTCTCTTCTCATCTCACCCCTCAATGTAAATCGAGGTTTTCTAAATTTTGATGTAAAATTAGTATGAGATTAATTAATTGTAATTTAGAATGATGTTTTTGTAAATACTTGAAACAATCAAGAAGAGAATGATCATACTTGAGACTCAAGATTCTACTAAAGCCCCCTAGGTGACATACCGATTCCTCTAGGCTCGAGGAAATCGGTTTTTTAGTTGGGCCATGTACCGACACGTTTTAATATTTTGTTTAGAATGCATGCTAAGTTGAATGTTCAATAACATGCCAAACAATGTCATTCTAACAAAGATAATCTGGTGAGACATTAAATAACAAACCATCAATTAAGGATATTAATTCATGTAAGCCTTCCCACCATGATTTTAATCAAACCACTATTCGTCGAAACCTTGTTCGCCAAGCGAAGGCTACACTTCTACCAGTGGGAGGTTAAAATGCATTGGAGTTTTTTCTAATGGTGATGGGTCGCCTTAAAATGACGGTTTTGCTTGTTCGCCAAAGCGAAGGTTGATAAATGCGTCATAGGCATAGTAGAGAAGTACACATATTATGTGTACGTGGTGGCATGTAGTGTCCACTCTACTGATACTGAGAATCACACTTAAGGACATATGGTTGGAGCCATTGGATTGTGTGATTGGGTTGTTGGCTTTTTTCACATTGAGGTTGATAGTAGAGCTATCAACTAGTGTGGATTAAGTTTGTTGGCCTACCTAATCAACTCATTTTGGCTTGTTCGCCAAAGCTGTTAGAGTAGATCCCTAGAGCCAATCAATTATTGTAGAATTGACTCTTTGTAATAATGTTCATTAATCAATAAAGGCATTTTATTCTATATCGCGTAATCTTATTATTGCAATATGTATTGAATAGTCCTTAGAATGGTAGAACTGTGACGAGGGTATCAAGTGTTTCAAATCTTGATAGTGAGAACCCTATGAGCACATATGGTGCCATTCTAGAAACGTCCGTAGTCCTATATTATTCAAGTAAGGGCACAGATAATACGGTAAGGCTACATAGTGTTGAACGACCCTGTCGAAAGGTAGTGACTGATCTCACTTGTCAAGGTTGTTTGGTGACAACCTGGTGCAACACATGGGTGCTTCCTGTAGCGATTACACCGCAGCAAGTTCACTGGACTGTAACACCTATTCTCTACTACTATTCTTATATTTCATACTATGTAAATTATAGATATACATAGCGTATGGAAAATAGTGGGCTCAAATTTTCTTTACTCAATAAAATAATTCTTTACAAATAAAAACACTATGTATTAAAACTTTCTACTTAATACAAATATTCATACTGGGACATAGTGCAATACTCTCCGCTCCTCAACGTTCATCCGGCTGCTGCTGCCTATTTCCTGCAAAACAGGGAAGAACAATGGGGTGAGCAAATAATGCTTAGTAAGTAATCATCTACTACCTGTCCCCGCAACTCACTCTTTGGTTCTTTCCTAACTCTATCGTTCTTCTATTTCTAATTCTCACTGTTTTTCTCTTTCCTTCTAATACTTTATTCTTCTTTAACTCTGTTCCGCTCTTTTTTATTCTTTCTTTCTCTCTGTTCTTATTCTCTTTTCTCCTTCTCTTATTCTTACTTACCATGAAGGAAAATCATGGTTCTCTCTTATTCTCATCATACTCACCATGAAGGAAAATCATGTTCTCTTCTCTCTTATTCTCGTCATACTCTCACTAACCATGGAAGAACTCATGGTGCATGCATGTATGAGATGTACATGCAATTAATGCAAAAGAATTGCATGTTTCTTTCTTCTACTCTCTATTCTTACTAACTCAAACTCTCTCTCTTTCTATCTCATTCTTTCTCAAGCTTTCTCATTCTTTCTCATTCTCTCTATTATCTCATTCTTATTTCTCATAATTCATTTCTACTAACTCGTTCTTTGAATGTCACGGCCCCATCTTACCGGAGGCACGGCCGGGACTTCTCCCGCTCTACGTGACTTCTACTGATTCTCTTTCTATTTCTCTTCTCATAACTCTTTTCTGTTAACTTTCTGTTGTAGGTCACGGCCTCATCTTACCGGAGGCACGGCTGGATACTCATCCCACTCTTCGTAACCCTACTCATTGTCTCTCTTTATTCTTTCTCATGCTTGCTTATTCTTCCTTATTTGCATGTCACGGCCTCATCTTACCGGAGGCACGGCTGGGTGGAGATCACAAAGCACCAACCCACTCTTCGTGACTTCTACTCATTATCTGCCGATCGGACTCGGTCATGCATGGATTCGGAACCCTTGGCCACGTGAGTGTATTCTCTCTCTCTCTGAATGTCACAACCCCATCTAACCGGAGGCACGGCTGGAACCTCATGTTCCACTCTTCGTGATGGTCACGGCCCCATCTAATTGGAGGCACGGCTGGGGATCACAAAGCACCCACTCTCATGACTTTACTCATCACTCACGGGTTCCCCATCACACAACCTACTCTATTGTCTTCTGTATCACTTTTCTCTCTTTTATTCGCTAATGCTCAATCTCTCTTTCTCTTTATTATTAGAGTGTTCTCATTCTCTTTACTCTTAGAGTTGCTATTCTCAACATTATCTACTCTTTCTCACTCAAACTATTACTCATAGTACAACTTATACTCAAAATTTCTACTCTTGCTCAAGCTAATACTCATCTCTTTCGCAAGCTAGTACTCATCGTATAGCTTAACTCTTAGATTAGTCTATTCACAAAGTTCTCTACTATTTCTATAATGCATAATTCATGCATATGGATGGTTCATGCTCATTAATGCACTCATGAAAAGCACAAATGCATTATTGCATCAAAGACAGTCATTCTGCACAAGTTACACTCAAAATGGCATAACTTGAGTTATACACATCGGATGGCTATGATTTTTGTCTCATTTTAAAGCTTGGAGACAGGGCTATAACTTTTATGTTTTGGTCTGAACCCAGTTCAATCCTTAAGATGCCCAAAAATCACTTAGAAAGTCACGGCTGTGACAGGGCAGTTTAGTAACATTCTTTCACTTAGGCATTTTATCAAACAACTCATGTGCATACAAAACCTCCTCTATAACTACAATTCTATTTCTCTTTTTAATCATCCAAAATGGGAAGAAACTCCCTTCCATGGACATAATTCCTATCATAGAAGAACACTCCTCAAAAATTTACTCAATCTCCTCAAACTTCATCTCAAACTCATCACACATCAACACTTCTCATAAAGGAAACATATCCAACAAACACAACATGAATATTCATCTCAACTCCGTTTCTCAACAAATAGACATACATCTCTACTCAATTTCTTAACAAGCATCATATATACATGCATAAAGAAAATCTCTACTCAAGGATTTCTTAAATTTTAGCTTGAGTTGGATTTACTTACCTCATACTTGAGTAGTCTTCACCAAAAATCTCTACTCTTGTTGGACCTTAGCTTTCCCTTATTTCCTAAGCATAAACTTAGTAAGAACTTAACCCTTACATAAATAAAATTCATATCTAGAGCAGAGATTCTTACCTCTTCTTGCTTAAGATCAATTCTTTGTCAAATCCTAACTCAAAACTCTCAAAAATCCCTTGGAAGAGTGAGTGAGGAATTGAGAGAAAATGGGAGATGAAGAGGCGGTGGAAATGGGTGAAATGAAGGGGTTTGAGAACTAAACCCTTATTAGCTCATATAATATAAACTCTTTCCCAATTTTGCCCCTACTCTTTCTTGGAAATTCCACCTTTATCCTTTAATTCTTTACAAACTCACCCCCATTCTACACTATTCTTCATGAAATTTCCTTGCATTTTACTCCCTACTTTTCCGCTAATTAGGGCTAGAATGGTCATTTTGCCCTTAGGAAAGAATTCTCTAGAAATTCAAACAAAAACTCAGCCGGCCCTTCGCCGCGATGAAGGATTCTCTGTCGCCCCGGTGAAGAATTACAGAACCGACACCGCCATACACAAAGCCAACGTCGCCGTGGCGAAGACTATCTTCGCCCCGGCGAAGACTGCAACTCCAAAATCTGCTAAGTCTTGATCAATTCCAGGGTAAATACTCAACCAAACCCAAAACATAAACTCAACCAAGGGCCAACCAAACAACATGAATAAGATACAACCTCATTTAGGGGCAATTCAGTAAACCTTGAGGCCATAATATAAACAATGGCTATGTATCTCAAATGGGGCGTTACATGGACTGACCCACCAGAGGATTCCATATGGATCGTAACCCTAGTGTCTATGGAATAAATCCTCTAACGAATGGTGGTGCATATGATCCTTAGACTTGAGATCACCAGAGCGCTTTGTGCACCGATTGGTGTAGTTTGACACTAGCCTAACGCAGTTCTTTTCAGAGCTATCAATACGGTGGTGATTGGCTGCATCAAGAGTGTATCAAGACTATGGTGGATTGACAGAGGATTTATCACTCCCGGGTATGGGAGAAAGTTATCTCACGGCACAATTCAGTATATGGCAATGACACTAAAACTGTGGCCACAGTGGGATTGAGTTGTTTCTCTATCCATTTTATAATACGGGTCATTGGTCCAGAAACTGAATACATAATATCGAGAGTAACCGAAGGTTGACACTATTTCTATGCCTTCGTCTCGTCGAGATAACGTATGATGAAAGGATCGAATTGTACGGTAACCATATCGTTGACAGGTAGCTACTTTGCTGAATCCGAATCTATCGGGTGGCCATGATGCCTTGCTAGGGGCCAATCTTGGTCTGTGTATTAGTGAGACGATTAATTGGTGTAATAGCGATACTATACACTGCGATATGATGAGGAGCCTTGGGGTCACACACATAGAAGATAATTTAAGATCCAGAAGAAAGAAGAATGTTTTCGTCTTTTAAGGCGAAAAGGTATTTTGGTAATTTCACAGTGCATAAATTTGCTGAGGTCGTAGCCTTTATTTAATTTGTTAGAAAAATAAATAAGTAAAATCACGTTTAAATGTGTGTTCGCACATATTAATATATTATCATTATTGTTAAATGTTAATATATATAATTGATTTTAATTGAGATAATGATGGAAAATAAAAATATTAAATTGGAGTGTTTGGCAACATGGGGCGTTTGGGTTTGAGCCCAAGTCTATTCCGTATGGGATTAGGGCAAATTGATGTACATAAAAAGAAAAATGTGTTAATTAAATTAGATAGAATTTTTCTTTGAAATTAAAACACAGCAGGCCCTTTGTAAACACTCCCACGCCAGTTTTGGGTTTTAGCCTAAAATCAATTTCAATTGATTTGTGTCTTCTTGATTCTTAAGGCTAAGGAGGATCTAGAAATCCCTCCTTAGTTTTGAGATTGTCTTGGTGTGACTACGTGGGTTCGGTCCTACACTTGGATCTGTAGCAAAACATTGGTCGACAAATTTGGAGGAGGCTCCAAGGTGCGTTTGTTTTTTAAAATCAGATTTATTTTCTGCAGATTTTATTAATATGATTGTAAAATTATACATGATCTTGGCTCATGTAAACAATCCTGTATATTTTTTTTTTGTTTCCGCTACGTATACGGGACCGTTACTTACAAAAGCGAAGGTTTGAAATGGAAGGATTGGATCTCAGTCCACTAGGTAAGTCAACGGGCTTTCCCGAGTCAATAGTGAGGGCTATTGACTTGAGTAAAATAGTGGAGATCGTTTAATAAAAGATCATATTAAAAAAAAATGAACTTTATAATGACTTATCTTTTCTGCAATTGTAGATTCACCAAAATGAGCATTATGAACCTGCGCGATAATCGGAAAGAAAACAGGTTGGATTGATCCAATTTCTCAGAAGGTATCATAATCTTCAGATTATACTCAAGTCGGAAAAGAAATTTATATCCTTGAAAAGCCATACTTGGTTGAGGTTGATCCTGATGCCACTCAGGAAGTAATGATACTTATCAAAAGTTCCTTGATGATGCTGATGGTGTTCAATGCTTGATGTTAGCATCGATGACACTAGTGCTACAAAAGCAGCATGAGAATATGGACGCTACTTCCATTATTCTACACCTCAAGGAGCTTTTCGAAGGAAATGCTCGAAATGAAAGGTACAAGGTGTCGAAAGCACTGTTTGGGAGTCGTCTAACTAAGGGAGCCCAAGTTGGTCCTCATGTGCTCAAGATGATCGAGCACATAGAGAGACTTGAGACTTAGGATTTGAGTTAGATGCAGAATTACAAATGGATTTGATTCTGCCATCCTTGCGACTCTTATGCACCGTTCTAATGAATTTCATATGAACATGATGGTGAAAACCCTGTTGGAACTTTGAACATGCTGAGGACTGCAGAGCGGACTTGAAGAAGTCTAAGCCATTTTACTGGTTGCCGTCCAGTAAAGGAAAGGGTAAGGCCAAGGCCAAACCCAAGCCCAAGCCCAAGCCCAAGCCCAGGAAAGGTTGCTTGGGCCTAACAGTGGCATAGGGAAAGGCAAAGTAGTCTGCTTCTTTTGTGCAAGCCTGGCCACTGGAGGAAACACTGCAAGGCTTTCTCGCAAGTAAGAAGAAGTTAGATGCTATGACTTCAGGTATGTTTATGATTGAGATTAACTTCTCTCCATCACATTGGGTCATTGACACAGGATGTGGTACTCACATTTATACTGATGTGCAGGGACTAAGGCAGAGTAAAGTGCTCGCCAAGGGAGAGGTGGGACCTACGAGTTGAAAATGGAGCACATGTGGCTGCATTGGGTGTAGGGACTACTATTTATGTTTGCCTACGAGCTTGTTGTTGGAACTACATAACTGTTATCACGTACCTTCTATTTCTAGAAATATTATTTCAGTATCCCTTTGGATAATATGGGGTATCATTTTGAGGTATCTATCGATATATGTCCTTTAGTTTGAATGGTATCTATTTGAAATTGCAAGGTTATATAATGGATTATATGTTCTTGACTAACAAATAAAGATATTCTCAATGTTGAAACCAAGAAAGTAAACATAGCGATCAAAATCAGACATACCTCTGACACTGTAGATTGGGTCATGTAATAAGAACCGCATTACAAAACTTCAAAGGGATGGAGTTTGGACCCTTTTGACTTTCAGTCATGAGGTATGCAAGTCATGCCTGTTAGGCAAGATGACCAAGTCTCTTTCATAGGACAAGGTGAAAGGGCTACAGCTGTTAGGCATATCCATAGTGATGTATGTGGTCCACTAACAGTTGAAGCCAGAGGTGGATATTCATACTTCATCACATTTACTGATGATTTCAGTAAATGGTTGTCTACCTTATGAGACATAAATCTAAAGCCTTTGATAAATTCAAGGAATTAGGAATGAAGTACATAATATGTGGATAAAAGTATTAAAGCTCTTCGATCAGATCGAGGAGGTGAATACTTAAGCTTAGGGTTTTTGAATACCTGAAGGAATGTGGGATAGGATCACAATCACCCCTCCGTATACACCCCAACACAATGGAGTGTCTGAATGGAGGAATAAGACCTTACTTGATTGGTTAGGTCCATGATGAGTTTTAGTGATTTACCTGCATCGTTATGGGGTTATGCCCTAGAAATTGTGACTCACATTTTGAACCGTGTGCCGTCAAAGTCTGTAGATAAGACTCCATATGAGTAGGGAGTGGGCGAAAGCCCAGCTTATCTTATCTAAGGATTTGGGTTGCGAGCTTATGTTAAGAAATTGACCTCGAACAGCTGGGCCCAAAATCCATAATGTATATTTGTGGGGTATCCAAAAGAGACCAAAGGATACTATTTCTACCACCCAGAAGAGCACAAATTTTTATTGCTCGTTCTGGTGTCTTCCTAGAAATGAATTATTTCTAAGAAGTATATGTAGTAGAGAGTAAAGTAGAATCAATGAAGTTCTAGAACCACAAAAGATACTAGACGAAGGACAGGAGTGTGCCACTGAAGGTGGTTGAACATCAGAGGAGGTACTTCAAACTTGTGGATCAAAGGGAACCACCTAAGTAACACAAGAGCTACGTAGATTTGGGAGAGTACGCCCATAAGCCTGAGAGATATGGTTATCTCGTGACTAACAGATGACATACAGTTTACCAAGACGATGAATCTAGAACCAACGAAGACGTTATATCGGATCCAGATTCTGTTAAATGGCTTGAAGCCATGAAATCGAGATGGACTCCATGTACCAGAACCAGTATGGTCTCTGGTAGAACCATCTGAAGGGGTAAAACCCATAGGGTGTAAATGGGTCTACAAGAAGAAGACTGACATGGATGGCAATGTGCATACTTATAAGGCACGACTGGTTGCAAAGGTTTTAAACAAATTCATGTATTGACTATGAAGAAACCTTTTGCCAGTTTCCGTGATTAAACCATCCGGTTATGCTTGCGTTGCTGCATATTCATAGAACTTTATGGCAATGGGAATGGAGTTTAAAAAAAGCTTTCCAAATGGAAACCTGAAGAGGATGTGTAATGACACAAACTGATAGTTGTTCTTGATGGGCAAGTTGATAGGGGATGCAAGTTGCAGAGATCATATATGGACTCAAAAAAGCTTAAGGGCTGAAACATTGTTTTGATGAAGCCGTAAAAGAATTCGGTTTATCAAGAACGAAGATGAGCCTTGTGTTTACAAGAAAGTGAGTGGGAGAGCAGTGGCTTTCCTAGTGTTGTATGTCAATGACAACTTCTGATCGGAATGACATACCGAACTTGCAGTCGGTAAGGCCTTGGTTACCAAGTGTTCTCCATGAAGGACTTAGGGAAGAAGCCTACATCCTTGGAATAAAGATCTATCGTGATAGATCGCGTAGGTTACTTGGCCTAAGTCAGAGTGCATATATTGACAAAGTACTGAAAAGATTCAGTATGGAGAATCCAAAAAGGGATTTCTTCCGATGTCACACTGGTGTTTATCTCTCTAAGGAATTGGTGTCCTAGAACACAAGATGAGAGAGATAGGATGAGAGGATCCCATATGCATCAGCATTGGATATATGTCATGCTATGTACTAGGATTGATGTCTCATGTGCTTTGAGCACTTGTAGTAGTATCAATCGATCCAAGTGAGCGTCACTAGATGCTGTCAAGAATATTCTTAAGTACCGAAGAGGACTAAAGATATGTTCTTGGTTTATGGAGGGAAAGATGAGCTCACTGTAAAAGGATACAGTGATGCTAGTTTCCAAATGGACAAAGATGATTATCGATCGCAATCAGGGTTTGTATTTTGTCTCAACGGAGTGGTAGTAAGCTGGAAGAGCTCCAAGCAAAGCACTGTAGCAGACTCTACAATAGAGGCTGAGTATATTGCATTGTCAGATAGGCCAAGGAGGCAGTCTGAATAAGAAGTTCATTACTGAACTTGGTATGGTTCCCACGATTGTTGATCCTATAGACATCTATTGTGACAACAATTGAGCAATTGCTCAAGCTAGGGAACCACGGTCTCAACAGAAGTCCAGACACATACTAGATGATTCATCTCATCAGAGAGATAGTTGAAAGGAAAGATGTGCAGATCAGTAAAGTGCATACTGACGACAATCTCGCAGATCATTGACAAAGCCTCTGTCGCAGCAGAAGCATGAAAGGCACTTGAGATATTTGGTATTAAATACATGAATGATTGGCTATAGTGCAAGTGGGAGATTGTAGAGTAATGCTCTAGAGCCAATCAATTATGTAGAATTGAATCCTTGTAATAATGTTCATGATCAATAAAACACATTTTATACTATATCGTGTAAATCTCCATTGTATTATTGATATATGTCTTAGAATGGTTAGAATCATGACGAGGGTCAAGTCAAAGTGGATAGTTTCGACAGGACATCTTGATAGTGGTGAGAACTCTAGATGAGCACTATATGATGGCCATTCTAGAAACGTCACAGACGGTGAGCCCCGAGAGTATTATTCATGAGGAAGTCAGGGGGAATAGATGATACACAGTGACTGAGATCCCGTTGCAAGGTTGGTTATACGGTAAAACCTGGGTGCAACCACATGGGTGCCTTGTGTAGGCAAGTTCACTGGACTAACCCACAAGAGGATTCCATATGGATGGTAACCCCAGTGTCTATGGAACAAATCCTCTAACGAATGGTGGTGCATGTGATCCTTAGACTTGAGATCACCAGAGCGCCTTGTGCACTAATTGGTGTAGTTTGACACTAGCCTAACGTAGTTCTATTCAGAGTTGTCAATATGGTGGTGATTGGCTGCATCAAGGAGTGTATCAAGACTATGGTGGATAGACAGAGGATTCATCACTCCCGGGTATGAGAGAAGTTATCTTACGGTGCAATTCAGTAAATGGCAATGACACTAAAACTATAGCCACAGTGGGATTGAGTTGTTGCTCTATTCAGTTTATAATACAGGTCATTGGTCCAGTAACTGAATACATAATATCGAGAGTAACCAAAGGTTGACACTATTTCTATGCCTCGGTCTCGTCGAGATAACGGATGATGAAAGGATCGTATTGTACGGTAACCATATCGTACAAGTAGCTGCTTCACTGAATCTGAATCTATCGGGTGGCCATGATGCCTTGCTAGGGGCCAATCTTGGTCTGTGTATAGTGAGACGATTAATTGGTATTAATCGCGATACTACATACTATCGGTATGATGAGGAGCCTACGAGTCCCATACATAGAAGATAATTTAAGAGCCAGCTTAGGAGAAGGGTGTTTTCGTCTTTTTAGGCGAAGGGTATTTTGGTAATTTCACAATGCAATTAAATTTGCTGAGGTCGTAGCCTTTATTTAATTTGATATTAAAATTAAATAAGTGAGATTACGTTTAAATATGTGTTCACATATATTTAAATAAATTATCATTATTGTTAAATGTTAATATATATATATATTGTAAATATATATTAATTGAATTTAATTGAGATAATGATAAATTAGAATTAAAAATATCTTAAAGGGGGTGTTTGGAAACAAGGGGTGCTTGGGTTGGAGCCCAAGCCCATTCCATGATGGAATTTGTAAAAAATTGAATTAACTCATTCATTGAAAAGAAAGGAAAAATTCCGGCCCTTTAAACACTGTCACGCTAGATTGCATTTTGCTTGGAATCAAAGATACTTGATTTTTCTTCTTGGTTCTTAAAGGCTAAAAAGGATCTAGCAAATCCCTCTTTAGTTCCTTGAGGTTATTTTCATGTGGACTACACCGGTTCGATCCTACACTTGGGTCGGTAGCGAAATACGCTCAGAGATAAGTTGGAGAAGCCTCCAAACGTGCGTATGACTTCTTAAACTCTAAATAAAATATGCAGATTCTTATTTAATATGTATAAACTGTAATTTTGCCCCTAGATCTTGATTCTAAGTAATGATCCATGTTGTAAAGATTTTGTTTTTTGCTACGTAACTGGATCGTTTACTAACACATAAATCTAAAGCCTTTGATAAATTCAAAGAATTCAGAAGTGAAGTACAAAATATGTTGGGCAAGAGTATTAAAACTCTTCGGTCAGATCGAGGAGGTTAATATTTGAGCTCTGGGTTTTTTGAATACCTGAAGGAGTGTGGGATAGTTTCACAACTCACCCATCCATACACACTGGCGTGCTGTCGTAGGCACCCAGAATTAAAACCCTAAAAAATACACGTAGTAGTGTGAGTGGGGATCGTTCGCACGAAGAGTGTCTAGCCGAGTTTAATGTTACGTGAACAAGGCTAGGGGTTTTTGAGTAAAACATAAATAATTTTAGGAAAAACAATTCAAATTAAACTATCGAAATCAATCAAATAACGAAACTTGGTCTAGTTCAACATCCACCATCGGAATCTTACAACTAATCATCGATACAAAAATAAATCAATTCATACCCTGAATATTCACCATTGGAACTGTTTTCCTATCTCTCCTTAGTTGTAATTAATTAAGAAACAAGCGATCTAATTAACCTTACTACTAAACAACCCTAGACAAGCGCTAAAGATTTAATCTAGTGGCAGCCTTAAGACCTAGAGAGATCAATGAAGCTAAACAACACAAACTCAAGCGGTTGCATTTAATTCAGTCAAATGTTCTTCTTAAGACTTAATAATTCCTGACGCAGCAAATTCTTAAACCCTAATTGCTTCACAAGTTAGAGGAATCAAACAATTACGGATTTGATATCTAACTTAGCAATAGATTACAACAATTAATAAACTAGTAGGCCTCCTAGTAATTAAATGCAACAATCATGAAAATATGCATTGAAGAACATCCAATACTCAAACATAAATTGAACACTTAAAGAAAAAAAACCAGATTGATCTCACAATTTATTGATTCTGAGGTCTTGTTTCCTTCGACCAAGTTATAAAAATTAGCCACTCATGGCCATCACGAAAATTCAAAGGAAAAGCTCAAGAAGATGAGAGGGAAAGGCGTGTGTGTCTCTGTGTAATCCCTAATCTGATCTCCCTCTCTCAATATCCAATTCGAATTTTAATTCTACTAAATCTAAATCTCCTAAAAATATTCTAAAATCCCAAAATAACCTTTATCCTAATCTGAGTAATTGAAAATAAAATAAACTCTTAATACGAAATAGGAAAGTGGTGATTCCAGTTGTAACTTGCGTGCAACAGGTCTTCAAATCTTCCAATAATAAACTGCCTATTGGACTTGCATGACAAGGCAGAATGTTCCAAAACGTCGGCAGTGCAGGTGTGTTAACTTCAAGCCCGATTACAACCTTGATGAAGCGAGTATCTCTCCAAACTCAAAACATGAAAGTTGTAGATCTCTTTCCTAGAGTTCCACAGCATTTTGAATCATCTCAATCGGATCTTGTATGAGAGAGTTATTCCTAGATTACGAAACAATGTTGAAACTGTCCGAATTCACTTAATTAGTTCCGTTTTGCAATTAACGCCTCCATTTGCATCCTAAATCAAAATAGAATAATAATGAGTATATTTAGGCAGAAAATAAGTATAAAATACTAGACATTAAGGGGGTAAATATGACATTTTGCATTCTCATCACACACCCTAACACAATGGTGTGTCTGAAAGGAGGAATATGACCTTACTTGATATGGTTAGGTCCATGATGAGTTTTAGTGATTTACCTGCATTATTATATGGTTATGCTCTAGAGACTATGACTCACATGCTTAACTGTGTGCCATTAAAGTCCATGGATAAGACTCCATATGAACTGTGGAGTGGCGAAAGCCCAATTTATCTTATCTGAAGATTTGGGATTGTGAAGCTTATCTCAAGAAATTGACTTCGAAAAAGCTAGGTCCGAAGTCTAATAAATGTATTTTTGTGGGGTATCCTAAGGAGACTAAAGGATATTATTTCTACCACCTAGAAGAGCACAAAGTTTTTGTCACTCGTACTAGTGTCTTCTTAGAGAAGGAATTTCTCCTAAGAGGTACTAGTAGGAGAAAAGTAGAACTCGATGAAGTTCTAGAACCATAAGATACATTAGATGAAGGACAAGAAAATGTGCTACAAGAAGTGGTTGAATATCATAAAGAGTTTACTCCAGAATCTATGGATCAAAGTGAACCACCTCAAGTAGCACAGGAGCTACGTAGGTCTGGGAGAGTATGTCATGAGCCTAAGAGATATGGTTTTCTCATGACTTAGCATGTTGACGTATTGGTCTACTAAGACAATGAACCCAAAACCTACGATGACGCTATATTGGATCCAGATTTTGTTAAATGGCTTGAAGCCATGAAATCTAAGATGGACTCCATGTACCGGTCTTTAGTGGATCCACCTGAAGGGGTAAAACCCATAGGGTGTAAATGGGTCTTCAAGAAGAAGACTGACATGGATGGCAAGGTGCATACTTATAAGGCACGACTGGTTGCTGAAGGTTTCAAACAATTCATGGTATTGACTATAAAGAAACCTTTTCGCTAGTTTCCGTGATTAAATCCATATGGATTATGCTTGCGATTGCTACATATCATGACTATGAAATTTTGCAAATGGATGTCAAAACAGCTTTCCTAAACGGAAACCTTGAAGAGGATGTGTATATGACACAACCTGATGGTTTCGTTCTTGATGGACAAGTTGATAAGGTATGCAAGTTGCATGATGAGGACATGACCGAGCAGCCTATTGTCGTAAAGCTGACACAAGATCATTTTCATATCCTGATGGGCCCAATTACAAGTAGTCGAGCTAAAAATATGCAACGTGCCTTGTCAAGTGTAATTGAAAAACTTGAAGCCAAGGAAGCAATGCATGAAGCCGAGTATGCCTTAGAGGGATCTAAAAAGATTGTTAACAAGATTGAAGCCCAAGTCCAAGTTTCAGGAATTAAAGATCGATTCTTGTTAGCCCTAATTGGCTCCAAGTTGGCGTCCAAGCCTTTGTTCATGGGGCTTAATAATTGTTATTTTATGTGGGCTATTTTAAGTTATTTTAAGACTTATTTTGGTGTAATGGGCTGGAGCTATTTATTTACTAAAGCCCAAGTCTTTTATTATTTTTATTAGTTGGCTTTGGGTTAGTTATTAGGGTTAAGACCTATTAATGAGCTGTTAGCCTTATTTTGGGTTAATTAGTTAGTTATATATAGTTGTAGGTGGTTTTGCCCACACACTTTTGGGGGAGTAATAATTAAATATTTCATTTTTTTTTTCAAGATTGCATCTTGATATCTAGAACTCAGCAAGAACCACAAATTCTTGTGGCGTTCTTCCACGAAACTTATCAATTTAAATCAAGATTGTGGCATTTCAGATTATCTATACCAAGGTTTTGACGATAGATTTATTTCGGGTCGGGTCGGGTCACAGTTTTTCTAATTCTGATTGTTCCTAGATCTTTACGTTCTTGATTGGCAGGTTTCTTCACAAATTGAAGGAGTTCACATCAGTTGGTATCACAGCAAGTTTCAAATCAAGTTCTTTGTTATTTTTTTTAATTTTCTTTTGTTTCTTTTCGAGTCTTTATTCTAGTTTTGTTGTATTCAATTTGTCTTGGTTGAGTCTTGCTGAATATCTTGAATAAATCGATCATCATACTATTGAATTTGGTGTGATTTCTTGGTTATTTGAACATCTTGGGGGCTATCTTGATCAATTCATGCACCAAATTAGGGTTTCGATTTAGTTTAGTTCAAGTAATTAGGGTTCTTTGAATTTAATCCCGTGTTTTGTAATCTGATATTGTGTTGAATCCATGTTATTTCGTTTGGGTCTTGATTTGTAATTTATTGAATCTTGTTAGCATCTTTTCTTGATTGCAAATTAAATTCAATACAAATCATATTTGATTTAACAAAAGTTGGCCAAGTTAAAAAAAAAATTGCAACATATATCAGATCTGAATCTACTGTTCACGTTCAGATATTGAAAATGTATAAAAAAAGAAAAAAGAAAGAAGAAAGAAAAGTCGTGGCCAAATCTTGTTAATCTTGAATCTTGGTCTGATTTGTTACAATCTAATCTTTTACGATTGTCATTCCAAAGATTCGATCTTTATTGAAGTTTTGTTCGTTTCATATTCTTGGTGTTGATTTTTTTTTTTAATTATTGCCATGAACACTCCTTTGAATTATGGGTGTTCTATTGTCTTCGTGATTGATTCGGATCTGTCCTTTGCATTCTTGGTAGGTGATTTTGGGTGTCACATCTGAAAATTTGATAATTCTTGCCTTTCGTTGTTAAAAAAAAAAAAAAAAAATTCAGATCATGAGGTTCAAAAGAGTGTTCTACATGTGAGTGTGAGTGGTTTGAATAATTGAGTGTAAACACGTGAGGGAGTGTTTGTGAGGAATTTTCTAACATTTTCTACAGGTACACCTTCATGGAAAATCTTGAAAAGGACATTGTGAAAGAATCAGAGAAATTCGAAGCTTTCACAATGAAAGCTATGCAACAACAATTAGAACGTATGATGAATGTTATGAGTAGTTTTGAGGGTAGGATAGAAAGAATAGAAGAAGGGGAAATGAAAAATAAGAAGAAAGCACCATCCACGCGAGCTCATGATAAGATAGTAACCAATAGTGAGAATGAGCGCAATGACGATGAGATGACCATAATAAGTGTGGATGGGCAGGTTAGAAAGAATGGTGGGAAATACTTTAGAGGAGGTAGGAACTCGGTTTGGGAAGATAAAAACTTGGGTAGTATTAAGTGAAGATTCCACCCTTTCAAGGTAGGAACAATCTAGAGGCTTATTTGGAGTGAGAGAGAAAGGTAGAACAAGTCTTTGATATCCATAGTTACTCGGAAGAGAAGAAAGTGAAATTAGCAGCCGTAGAGTTTACCGATTACGCCAGCGTATGGTGGGACCAATTAGTTAGGAATAGGCATAGAAACATGGGTAAACCTATTACTTCATGGAAAGATATGAAGAGTGTGATGAGACATCGATTCATTCCGAGCCATTGCTATAGAGATTTGTTCCAAAGGTTACAAGGGCTTAGGCAAGGGAATAAGAGTGTAGAGGATTATCATAAGGAGATGAAGATAGCTATGATTAGGGCGAATATAGAGGAGGATAGAGAAGCCACTACGGCTAGGTTCTTGAATGGGTTAAATCAAGAGATAGCAAATGTGGTAGAGTTGCAACACTATGTTGAGTTAGAGGACTTGGTCCATATGGCCATGAAAGTTGAGCGACAGTTGCAATGTAAGGGCTGACAAGACTTAGGATCTTATAGTAATACTTTTAGGTCCAGTGGGTCTAAGCAAGATGAGGGAACCTCCTACAAGCCCAAAACAGAGAGTCTCAAGCCTAAGAAAGACGAGTCCAACCGTGATTTAAAGTTTAGTAAACCCAAACCACCTAAGAGAAACAACGAGAAAAAGTGCTTTAAATGTTTGGGTAGAGGCCACATAGCTTCTCAGTGTCCAAATAAAAGAGTCATGGTATTGAGGGAGGATGGAGAGTATGAGATGGAGGAGTCAGATGATGATTCTATGCCACCATTAGAGGATGCTAGTGATGTAGAGTTAGAGTTTTCTGTTGAGGGAGAGATACTGGTGTCTATGAGAGCTTTGAGCATGAAAATTAGCGAGAAGAATGAGGAACAACGAGAGAATATTTTCCATACTGTCATGTGAAGAATGAAGTGTGTACATTAATCATAGATGGTGGTAGCTGTACTAATGTCGTTAGCACGGAACTTGTTGAGAAGCTTAACTTACCTACACTCAAACACCCTAGGCCTTATAAGCTACAGTGGTTAAATGATTGTGGTGAGATTAGAGTTACCAAACAAGTGTTAGTGTCATCTTCCATAGGGAAGTACAAGGATGAAGTTATGTGTGATGTGGCTCCAATGCATGCCAGACACATACTATTAGAAAGGCTATGGCAGTACGATAGACGTGTAATTAACGATGGATTTAAGAATAGATATTCCTTTGTCATGAATAACACCCAAACTACACTTGTACCTTTGACCGCAAAACAAGTGTACGAGGATCAATTAAGAAAGAAATTGAGCAAAAGTGAGAAAAAGAGTAAGGCCGAAAATAAGAGTGAAAAAAAATTGATGAGCAAAAATAATAAAGAGAAAAAGAAAGGTGAGACTGAGAGAGAGAGATAGGGAAAAGAGAGAGCGTTGAGTGTCCAAGAGTGCAAAAGTGAGATTACAAACAGAGAGAAGAAAAAGATGAGTTTCTATGTAAAAGAGAGCGATGTGAGGGCTACCCTTGTGATTGAACAACACTTGTTGATGTTTGTTTACAAGGAGTCATTTTTATTTGATTCTAACGTTAACCTTTCTTTGCCTAGTGTGGTTGTTTCTCTTTTACAGGAATTTGATGACGTATTCCCAGAGAAGATACCAGATGAATTACCACCCATTCGAGGAATCGAGCATCAAATTGACTTCATTCCTGGCACATCGATCCCTGATCAACCAACCTATAGAAGCAACTCTACGGAGACGAAAGAGCTTCGGAGGCTTGTTGAAGACTTGATGAAGAAGGGATATGTACGAGAGAGATGAGTCAGTGTGCAGTTCCAGTCATACTTGTGCCAAAAAAGGACGAGACGTGGAGGATGTGCATAAATCATTGTAAAGTATTGTTATCCAATTCCTAGGTTAGATGATATGTTGGATGAGTTGCATGGATCTTGTTTGTTCTCTAAAATTGATCTTAAGAGCGGATATCATGAAATTCGCATGAAAGAAGGATATGAGTGGAAAACTGCTTTTAAAACAAAACATGGTTATATAATGGTTAGTTATGCCTTTTGGTTTGACTAATGCACCTAGTACGATTATGAGACTAATGAATCATGTTTTGCATGCATTCATTGGAAAATTTGTAGTTGTCTACTTTGGTGATATCTTAGTGTACAGTAAGAGTCGAGACGAGCATCTAGGATACTTGCGTGATGTGTTGAGTGTTTTGAGACAAGAAAAGCTTTACGCTAATCTCAAGAAGTGTTATTTTTGCACGGACTAGGTTGTATTGCTAGGGTTTGTCATGTCATCTACAGGTGTTGAGGTGGATGAGGAAAAGTAAAAGCTATTTGGGAGTGGCCGACACCAACCTCCATCACCGAGGTTAGGAGTTTTCATGGTTTAGCTAGATTTTATAGGCAACTTGTGACAGATTTTAGTACACTAGCTGTATGTAACAACTCTTTTCTACTCAGATACTCATAAAAATACACATCATCAAATACATGTATTATAACATAAAATAAATGGGCCCAAATTTTTCTTTCATTAAATATACATATACTTTATACAAAATAAAGTATCATATACAAAAACTCTCAAAAACATGGTGGACAATGTAACTATTTCTCTTCGCTTGCCGACGTCCATCCGACTGCGTCCTCACCTAGATCCTGCAAAACACATAGAAATAACGGGGTAAGCACAAAAAGGCTCAATAAGCAAATCCTCTACTCATCTATCCTCGTAACTCTTTCTCTTAATTATTTTCCTTACAATACTCTCTCTCTTTCCCTGTTTCTCTTTCACATAGCTCGTTCTATTAACTTTCTCGTTGAGTTTCACGGCCCCATCTTACTAGAGGCACGGCTGGACTCACTCCACTCTTCATGACTTATAGTTTTCTCTCTCTCTGTTCTTTCTCATTTAAACGTCATGGTCTCATCTTACCGGGGGCATAGCCGGGAACTCAAGCCCGCTTTATGTGACTTCTACTTACTCATATGTCACGGCCCCGTCTTACCAGAGGCACGGTCGGGACTTCTCCCGCTCTACGTGACCTCTACTGATTCTCTTTCTGTCTCTCTTACTCCTAACTCTTCTTTGTTAAATTTCTATTGTAGGTCACGGCCTCATCTTACCGTAGGCATGGCTGGGTACTCATCCCACTCTTCGTAACCCTACTTATTGTCTCTCTTTATTCTTTCTCATGTTTGCTCATTCTTCCTCACTTAAATGTCACGACCTCATCTTACCGGAGGCATGGCTGGAACCTCACGTTCCACTCTTCATGACAGTCACGGCGTCATCTAACCGGAGGCATCGCTGGGTGGAGATCACAAAGCACCAACCCACTTTTCGTGACTTCTACTCATTCTCTGCCGATCAGACTCGGTCATGCATGGATTCGGAACCCTTGGCCATGTGAGTGTATAAACTCTCTCTCGGGTAAACTCGGGTATAGCCCTCATCCGTATGCACTCTCACGGGCTACACCACTTCTCTCTCTGTTACTCATGCCGCTCTCTCAATGCGGCGTACATGCGGGAATACTCTACCCATACTCACAGGTTCCCTATCGCACAACCTAATCTATTCTCCTGTTGAGAACTTTCTCTTTGCTCTCTAGCACTCATTCTCTCTTGCTCTTTACTCTTAGAGTAGCTTATACACCAAGGTCTCTACTCTTTCTCAAGCTATTTCTCAATGCATAATCAATGCATATGGATGGCTCATGCTCATTAATGCACCCATGAAATGCCAATATGCAATGTTGCATCAAAGACTGTCATTCTGCATAGGTCACACTCAAGAAAGCATAACTTGCATTATACACATCGGATTGCTATAATTTTTATCTCGTTTTAAATCTTAGAGATAGGGTTATAACTTTTATGTTTCGGTCTCAACCCAGTTCAATCCGTAAGATGCCCAAAAATCACTCAGAATTTCACAGCTGTGACAGGGCAGTGTTTACTTAAGCATTTCATCAAACAACTCATGTGCAAATAAAAACTCTACTATAATTACTACTCTACTTCATTCTCTAGCCATCCAAAATGGGAGAAAACTCCCTCATATAACCATAATCTCTGTCAAAGGAAAACACTTCTATAAGTTGCTCAAAACTTCCTTCCTCACCAACCAAACTCAACCCAACATCAAGCAAGTAAAACACCTCTCATAACTCAAGTATATACATCACAATCAACATAAATAACCACCCATATAATCTCAATCTCTTCACAAGCATAACATAAACATGCATAAAGAAATCTCTACTCAATAGATTTCTTGAATCTCAACTTGGTTGGATTCACTTACTTGTAAATAAGTGACTTCTCTAGCACTTCTCTTTCCCTTTGTAGCTTGTTTTCTCTCTACTCTTGTTGGGCTTTAACTCCTCTTAATCCCTAAGCATAAACTTAGTAAGAACTTAACCCTTACAAAAATAAAACCCATATCTAGAATAGGGATTCTTACCTCTCATTGCTTAGGATCAATTCTTTGTCAAATTCCAACTCAAAACTCTCAAAAATCCTTAGAAAATTGAGTGACGAATTGAGAGAAAATGAGAGATGAAGAGGCGGTGGAGAAAGGGGAAATGAAGGGGTTTAGAGAACTTAACCCTTATAAGCTCATAAAATATTCACTCTTTCCCATTTTGCCCTTGCTCTTTCTTGGAAATTCCATCTATATCCTTTGATTCATTGCAATCACACCCCCACACTAACATATTCTCAATGAAATTTTCTTACATTTCACTCCCCACTTTTCCTGCTAATTAGGGGTAGAATGGTCAATTTGCCCTTAGGGGAAACATATCTAAAACTTCAATACCAAACTCAGTAGACTCTTCGCCGCGACGAAGAACTTCCGTCGCCTCGACAAAGAATTGCAGAACCAACACAGCCAACCACAAAGCCAACGTCGCCGCGGCGAAGACTAAAATTCCAAGATTCCTCAAATCTCAACCAATTTCAGGGCAATTACTCAACCAACTCAACATACAACCTCAATTGAGGGTAAATCAATAAACATTCAAGCCCTACAGTCAATCTCACAAGTGGGGCGTTACACTGTACCATTGACAAAAGTCATTAAAAAGTCTGTAGGGTTTAAGTGGGGTGAAGAACAAGAACGTGCATTTAGAATGATCAAGGATAGGTTAAGTTCTGCGCCTTTACTTGCTTTACCTTATTTTACTAAAGCTTTTGAAATTGAGTGCGATGCATCAGGTATAGGCATTGGAGTTATTCTTATGCAGGAAAGGAGACCCATAGCGTATTTAAGTGAAAAATTGAATGGAGCGGCCTTGAATTACCCTATGTATGATAAGGAACTTTACGCATTGGTGAGGACATTGGAAACTTGGCAATATTACTTGTGGCCCAAAGAGTTCGACATCCATACTAATCACAAGTCCTTGAAACATTTAAAAGGGCAAGGTAAGTTAAATTGTAGACATGCTAAATGGGTCGAATTCATAGAGACGTTTTCGAATGTCATCAACTACAAGCAAGGTAAGGAAAATGTAGTTGCCGATGCATTGTCTCGCAGGTATGCTTTAATCTCAACCTTGGAAGCAAAATTATTAGGCTTTAAGCACATTAGGGATTTATATGCTACAGATAATGATTTTGCTACTATTTATGCTGCTTGTGAGAAAACTGCTGTTGATAAGTTCTATAGGCATGATGGGTTCTTATTTAGAGAAAATAGATTGTGTGTGCCTAATAGTTCTTTGAGGGAGTTGTTAGTTTGTGAGGCCCATGAGGGTGGTCTTATGGGACATTTTGGCATTAAAAAGACTTTAGATGTCTTGCATGAGCATTTCTTTTTGGCTGCATATGAAGAGGGATGTTGAGCGTATTTGTGACAGGTGTTTCCCATGTAAGAAGGCCAAGTCTAGAGTCTCACCCCATGGCTTGTATAGTCCCTTACCGATTCCTAGTGACCCATGGGTAGATATTTCCATGGATTTTGTATTAGGATTACCTAGGACAAAAAGAGGCAAGGATTCGGTTTTTTTAGTTATAGATAGGTTTCCTAAAATATCACATTTCATTCCGTGTCATAAAACTGATGATGCAACTAACATCACCAATTTATTTTTCAGGGAAATAGTGTGCTTACACGGAGTTTCAAGGAGTATCGTGTCGGATCGAGATGCAAAGTTCTTAAGCTATTTCTAGAAGGTGTTGTGGGGGTAAGTTAGGTACTAAACTTTCATTTTCAACTACTTGTCACTCGCAAATTGATGGATAGACTGAGGTAGTAAATAGAACATTATCTACATTGTTGCATGCTATTTTAGAAAAGAATTTGAAATCTTGGGAGGATTGTTTGCCACATGTAGAATTTGCATATACTAGGGTTATGCATTCCGCTACAGGTTATTCACCATTTGAAATTGTTTATGGTTTTAACCCTTTTGGATTTGTTGCCTTTACCTGTTGATGAGAGTTCCAGTTTAGACGGCAAGAGAAAATCAGAGTTTGTTCGACAACTTCATGAAAAAGTAAAGAAAAATATTGAGAAGCGAACCGAACAGTATGCGAGACAAGCTAACAAGGGGCGAAAGAAAGTGGTATTCCAACTAGGAGATTGGGTGTGGGTACATTTGTGGAAAGAGAGATTTCCATCTCAGCGGAAATCTAAGTTGCACCCTAGAGGCAATGGTCCATTCCAAGTGCTCGAGCGAATAGGAAATAATGCATACAAAGTGGATCTTCCAGGTGAGTATTACGTAAGTGCTACCTTTAATGTTTCTAACTTAACTCTTTTTGATGATGCAGATTCGAGGACTAATCCATTTCAAGAGAGATGGTATGATGAGGACATGACCAATTAGCTTGTTGTCGTAAAGCTGACACAAGATCCTCTTCACATTTCGGTGCGCTCGATTACGAGGAGTCGAGCTAAAAAGATGCAACGTGCCTTGTCAAGCGTAATTGAAGAACTTGAAGCCAAGGAAGCAATGAATGAAGCTGAGTATGCCTTAGAGGGATCTAAAAAGATTGTTAACAAGATTGAAGCCCAAGTCCAAGTTTCAGGAATTAAAGATCGATTCTTGCTAGCCCTAATTGGGTCCAAGTTGGCGTCCAAGCCTTTGTTCATGGGGCTTAATAATTGTTATTTTATGTGGGCTATTTTAAGTTATTTTAAGACTTATTTTGGTGTAATGGGCTGGAGCTATTTATTTACTAAATTCCAAGTCTTTTATTATTTATTAGTTGGGTTTGGGTTAGTTATTAGGGTTAAGACCTATTAATGGGTTGTTAGCCTTATTTTGGGTTAATTAGTTAGTTATATATAGTTGTAGGTGGTTTTGGCTGCACACTTTGGGGGAGTAATAATTAAATATTTCATTTTTTTTTTTCAAGATTGCATCTTGATCTTTAGAACTCATCAAGAATCACAAATTCTTGTGGCGTTCTTCCACAAAACTTATCAATCTAAATCAAGATTGTGGCATTTCAAATTATCTATACCAAGGTTTTGATGATAGATTCGTTTTAGGTCGCGGTTCTTCGAATTCTGATTGTTCCTAAATCTTTACGTTCTTGATTGGTGGATTTCTTCACAAATTGAAGGACTTCGTTTCATTGTAGAGGTCCATTTATGGACTCAAGCAAGCTTCAAGGAGCTGGAACATTCGTTTTGATAAAGCCGTAAAAGAATTCGGTTTTATCAAGAACAAAGATGAGCCCTATGTTTACAAGAAAGTAAGTGGGAGTGTAGTGGCCTTCTTGGTGTTGTATTTCGACGACATACTTCTCATCGGGAATGATATACCGAACTTGCAGTCGTTAAAGACTTGGTTATCCAAGTGCTTCTCCATGAAAGACTTAAGAGAAGCAGCCTACATCCTCAGAATAAAGATCTACTGTGATAAATAGCATAGGTTGCTTGGCCTAATTCGAAGTACGTATATTAACAAGGTACTGAAGAGATTCAACTTGGAAGAATCCAAGAAAGGATTTCTTCCAATGTCACATGGTGTCTATCTCTCTAAGGATATGTGTCTTAAAACACACGATAAGAGAGATAGAATGAAGAGGATCCCATATGGGTCAGCAATTGGATCCATCATGTATGCCATGTTATGTATTCGGATTAATGTCTCATGTGCATTAAGCACTTGTAGTAGATATCAATCAGATCCAGGTGAGCATCACTGGATAGCTGTCAAGAACATCTTCAAGTACCTGAAAAGGACTAAGGATATGTTCTCGGTATATGGAGGGGAAGATGAGCTCACTGTCAAAGGATACAGTGATGCTAGTTTTCAAACAGACAAGGATGATTATCGCTCACAAACAGGTTTGTATTTTATCTTAATAAGGGGTGTAGTGAGCTGGAAGAGCTCCAAGCAAAGCACTATAACGGATTTTACAACGGAAGCTGAGTATATCACATTATCCAATGTGGCTAAAGAGGCGGTTTGGATCAAGAAGTTCATTACTAAACTTGGTGTGGTCTCTACTATTGTTGATCCAATAGAAGTCTATTGTGACAACAATGGAGCAATAGCTCAAGCAAAAGAACCACGGTCTCACCAGAAGTCCAAACACATACTTAGGCGTTTTCATCTCATCAGGGAAATGGTTAAGAGGAAAGATGTGCAAATTAGTAAAGTGCATATTGATGACAATCTCGTTGATCCACTAACGAAGCCTCTGTCGTAGTAGAAACATGAAAAGCACTTAAGGTCATTTGGTATTAAATACATGAATGATTGGCTATAGTGCAAGTGGGAGATTGTTAGAGTAAGTGCCCTAGAGCCAATCCTATTTTGTAAATTGACTCTTTGCAATTATGTTTTATTATCAATAAAGGCATCCATCTATATCATGTGATTTGATTATATTTGTATAAGAAAATGATATATGTCCTTAGGATGGTAGAACCGTGACGAGGGTATCGAGTGTTTGAAATCTTAATAGTGAGAACCCTATGAGCACATATGGTGGCCATTCTAGAAACGTCCATAGCCCTAGTATTATCTTGACCTAGGGCATGGATAATACGGTAAGACTATCATAGTGTTAGACGACCTTGTCAAAAGGCAGTGACAGATCTCACTTGTCAAGGTTGTTTGGTGACAACCTAGTTCAACACATTGGTGCTTGTTGTAGGCAAGTTTATCGGATTGGCCCACCGGAGGATTCCACATAGATGGTTACCCCAGTTTCTATGGAACAAATCCTCCAACGAATGATGGTGCATGTGATCCTTAGACTTGAGATCACATGAGCGCCTTGTGCACCGATTGGTGTAATTTGACATTAGCTCAACGTAGTTCTATTAAGGACTATCAGAATGGTAGTGGTTGGCTGCAAGTGTATCGAGACTATGGTGGGTCGACAGAGGATTCATCACTCCCGGGTATGGGAGAAATTATCTCATTGAGTAATTCGGTAGATGACAACGACATTAAATCTATGGCCACAATGGGATTGAGTCGTAGCTCAATCCAATCTATTCTAGTCTTGGTCCAATAACCGAATATCGAGTTATCAAGGATGTCCAAGGTTGACACTACTTCTATGCCTCGGCCTTGATGAGATAATAGATGATGAAATGATTGGATTGCACAGTAACCATATCGTTAATAGGTAGCAGTTTCACTGAATCCGAATCTATCGGGTGGCCATGATACCTGGCTAGAGGCCAATCTTGGTATGTGTCTGGAAATTTGCTCTTCATGCTAAACTTCAATTTTTCACCTGAAACACCAAAAGAAAAACAAAAATTAATTACTTCCTAAATCAAATAAAGCATAAACAAAATAAAATCACACAAAATGAAAAATGCTTGGGTTGCCTGCCAAGAAGCGCTTGTTTATAGTCAAAAGCTCGACTTTCTCCTCGGATCCCATTTTGGAATGTCAAGCTTGATGGGCAATGTATTGCAACTCAAAGCTCCATCAATGTATGGCTTCAATCTCCGCCCATTGACTTTAAAAATGCCTTTTTGCTTATGAAAAATCTCAATTGCTCTATATGGATGCACTTGAGTAACTATGAAAGGTCCAGACCATCTTGACTTAAGTTTTCTAGGGAAAAGCCTAAGTCTTGAGTTGTAGAGCAAAACTTTCTGGCCCACTTCAAAGTTCTTCTTCACTATATGCTTGTCATGCCACATTTTGGTTTTCTTCTTATAAATTCTTGCATTTTCATATGCTTGGTGGCAAAACTCATCCATTTCATTTAGTTGAAGCATCCTTTCTTTCTAGCGGCTTGTAAATCCATATTTAACATTTTTATTGCCCAATACGCCCTATGCTCCAATTCCACAAGCAAGTGGCATGCTTTACCAAACACAAGACGATATGGGGACATTCCAATTGGTGTTTTAAATGTCGTCTAGTATGCCCACAATGCATCATCTAACTTCCGTGACCAATCTTTCCTCGATGCATTTATCGTCTTCTCTAGAATTTTCTTCAATTCCTTGTTTGACAATTCAACTTGTCCACTCGTTTGAGGATGGTAAGGTGTAGCCATCCGATGTGTCACCCTATATTTTCCCAATAGAGCTTCAAATTGCCGGCTGCAAAAGTGCGTCGCTCCATCACTTATAATAGCCTGTGGTACTCCAAATCGAGAGAAGATATTCTTCCTAACAAAGCTTACCACTACTTTAACATTATTGGAAGGTAATGCAACTGCTTCTACCCATTTTGACACGTAGTCCACCGCAACCAAAATGTAGGTGTTCCTGAATGAATTTGGGAAGGGTCCCATGCAGTCAATCCCCCAAACATCAAAAAGTTTCACAACCAAAATATTGTTCAAGGCATTTCATTCCTCCTTGAGATATTCCTACTCCTTTGACATTGGTCACACTTTTGAGCAAATCTAAAGGCATCCTTGAATAGATTCGGCAATAGAATCTAGATTGAAAGACTTTAGCTATAGTTTTTGTTCCTCCAAAGTGACCACCAACTTCCTTTTTTTGACAATGCTGAAATATGCTTTCCATTTCTTCTTCCGGCACACTCCTGCGTATCATTTGATCCACACAATGCTTATACAGAAAAGGTTCCTCCTACAAATAAAACTTTAAATCAGAAAAGAACTTCTTCTTTTGTTGGAAAGTCATATCCATCGGAAGCACTCGAGATGACAAGTAGTTTGCAATATCAGCATACCATAGTACTTCTTCAATTTTTATCAATTGTTCATCTGGAAATATGTCTTGAATTTGGACCTCTTTCTCATCCTCCCTTTCCGGTTGCTCAAGTCTTGACAAGTGATCTGCCACCACATTCTCTGACCTTTTTTATCCCAGATTTCCAAATCAAATTCTTGGAGTAGAATCCATCATATAAGTCTCGGTTTTGCTTCTTGCTTTGCCAAAATATGCTTGAGCGCTGAATGATCCATGTAGACAATGACCTTGGCACCTAGCAAATAAGAGCAAAAATTTTCAAATGCATAAACCACTGCCAAAAGCTCTTTTTTAGTGGTAGTGTAATTCAATTGTGCATCAGTTAATGTTCTATTGGTATACTGTATCACATGCAAAACTTTATTCTTTCTTTGCCCTAAGAGTACCCCTATCGCATAATCACTAGCATCACACATTAGTTCAAATGGAAGTTCCTAATCGGGAACTACAATAATAGGTGCAGATACTAATAATTGCTTAAAAGTCTGAAAAGCATGCATGCAACCATCATTAAAATCAAATGGTGCATCTTTAAGTAACAAATTGCAAAAGGGTTAGGATATCTTAGAGAAATCCTTGATGAATCTTTTGTAGAACCCCGCATGTCTCAAGAAACTCCAAATAGATTTGACATTTGTTAGAGGTGGCAACTTTTTAATCACTTTAGTTTTGGCTCAATCCACTTCAATTCCCTTCCTTGAAATCCAATGCCCAAGAACTATGCCCTCTTAAACCATAAAATGACATTTCTCCCAGTTTAACACTAAGTTAGTGTCTTGACATCACTGCAAAACAAAAGAAAGGTTAGAAAGACAATCATCAAAAGAAGAGCCAAAAATAGAGAAATCATCCATGAACACTTCGAGAAATCATTCCACCATATCACTAAATATGGACATCATGCATCGCTGAAAGGTGGCTGGTGCATTACACAACCCAAAGGGCATCCTTCTATACACAAATGTACCATATGGACAAGTGAACGTCATCTTTTCTTGGTGTTCAAGAGCAATGGGAATCTGGTTATACCCTGAGTAGCCATCTAGGAAACAGTAATAGGCATGTCCCGCTAGTCTTTCCAACATCTAATCAATGAATGGTAGCGGAAAAGGATCCTTCCTTGTTGCTTCATTCAATTACCTATAATCAATACACTCCCTCCAGCCCATGACTATCCTGGTCGGGGTCAATTAATTGTTCTCATTTTTCATCACCGTGATGCCACCTTTCTTTGGAACCATTTGTACAGGACTCACACAAGGACTATTCTGAAATGGGATATATGATTCCCGCATCTAAGAGCTTTACCACTTCCTTCATAGAAGGGTTCAATCATAGTTGTGGTTGCACTCTTGGCTTGATATCATCTTCCATAAGGATCTTGTGCATGCAAAAAGATGGAGAAATGCCCTTTATATCTGAAATGGTCCATCCAATTGCGCACTTGTACTCTTTCAACACCCGAATCAATTTCTCTTCCTCCAAATTACTTAAGTTTGCATTGATAATCACTAGAAAAGAATCAGATTCATCAAGATACACATACTTGAGATGAGACAGTAAGAGCTTCAATTCAAGCGTGGGAGGTTCTTCCAACTTTGCCTTGTTCTTCCAACTTTGCCTTGTTCTTCCAACTTTGCCTTGTTCTTCTCCTTACTCATGTCCAAGTCTTCAAATTCTGGATCTTGGATGGTGCTCATCGATTGAAGTGCTTCCAAATACGTAGCACACTCATTCTTTCTTGGCTCATCTTCCTCGGTAGTTTTGGATTGGGAAATGCATGCTTCAAGAGGTAGTTGAGGATTCATCTCTACAAATGTGTTTTTTACTACTCTATCAACCACATCAACCCCGAAATATGACTCTACTTCTGATGGAAATTTCATGGCCTCAAACACATTAAAAGTTACTATTTCATCTTCGACTCTCAAAATCAATTTTCCTTCCTGTACATCAATTAAAGTTCTTCCCGTAGCAAGCAATGGTCATCCCAAAATGAGCAGAATCTCTTTGTCTTCCTCCATATGCAATACAACAAAATCCGTAGGAAATATGAATTTATCCACCTTGACTAGCCCATCTTCAATAATACCCTATGGATGTTTGATCGATCGAGCGACAAGCTGCAAGGAAACCATTTTAGGCTTCACTTCACCGATCCCCAATTTCCTGAAAATAGAAAAAGGCATTAGATTTATGCTAGCACCTAAGTCACACAAAACTCTATCAAATGTAACATCTCCTATAACACAAGAGATAGTGAAACTCCCTAGATCTTTGAGCTTTGGTGATAAATTCTTTTTCAAAATGGCGTTGCATTCCTCTGTAAGCATCACTGTTTCTTCCTCTTCCATCTTCCTCTTGTTTGAAAGAATTTCCTTCCGGAACTTAGCATAACTCGGCATCTACTGCAAGGCATCTACAAAAGGAATGTTAATATGTAGTTTTTTGAAAACATCAAGAAATTTAATAAACTACTTATCCTGATTTTGCTTCCTTAATCTCTGAGGGAAAGGAACTGGAGGAGTGTGGTGGGCCAACTCTGGCGGTATTTCAGGAAATGGAAATTTTTCCTTCCTTGTCCTTGGCATCTTCTCCTTCATTGGTTCTTCTTTTCTTGGACTTGTTGGCTTCTCTTCAACAATGATCTTTTCATCAACTTCTTTCTCTGATTCTTCATTCTTCTTGGGCGGGTTCTCATCCTTCCCTTTTGGTTCAACTTCTTCTAAGATTATTCCACATCTTAAAGTTATGGCATTTGCTTGTTCACATGGATTTGTCACTGTGTTACTTGGTAAAGAACCTTGAGCTCTCTCATTCAATTTTTTTTAAATTTGACCTAATTGCACCTCCAAGTTTCGAATAGACACTCCTTGATTTCTGAAATTTGACCACATTTCATTCATAAAACCAGTGGTTCATGAATTTCCCAAACATGTCTTCTAATTTTGACACTTTTTGTTCAACTGGTTGAAAATTCACCCCTAGTTGATGGTTTGGCATTGTCCTTTGATCTAATTGATTGTTTTGATTGCCCCAGGACAAGTTTGGGTGATTTCTCCAACCAGGATTGTAGGTGTTAGAGATTGGATTGTTCTGCTGTCTCTGATTCTTAGCCAAATAGTTGATTTGCTCTGATGATGAGGAGGAGGAGACAAAGGTGTTTCCACTTGGCAGTCAATGCTTGCATGGTTACCTGCACAAAAATCACAAGTTACTTGAGGTGTCTGAATAGAATTAACATGCCTAGCTCCTATTTGTTTCTGAAGTGCAGCAAGTTGGGCTGAAATGGCTGTGTAAGCATCAACTTCATGAATACCCATGGACTTCTTAGGCACTATTCTCTCATCCAGTCTTTGGTAGTTGTTACTCACTAAAACTTTAAGTAACTCTTGAGCTTCCACCGGTGTCTCGTTCTGTAAAGCTCCCCCAGCTGCTGCATCTACCATTGTTCAAACATTTGGTAGCAAACCCAAATAGAATGTTTGGACTTGCATCCAAACATGCAAACAATGGTATGGACACTTCCTTAACATTTCCTTGAATCTCTCCCATGCTTCATATAATGATTCATGGTCACCTTGTACAAATGAGGTGATATCATTTCTCATCTTTGTCGAAAGAGCTGTGGGTAATACTTGTAAAGGAACTTCTGTGCTAGATCATTCCATGTCATGATAGTTCCAACAGGTAATGACATTAGCCATCATTTTGCCTAATAGCATCATCTGTCACCCTGTTGTGCTTGAATGTGACACAGATTTCCAAGAAGCTGACTATGTGCAGATTAGGATCATCTTTTGGATCACCCCCAAATTGTACTGATTGTTGAATCATCTAGATTATAGCCGGCTTTATTTTAAAGTTATTTGCCTCAATAGACGGTCTCGTTATGCTCGGACTACACCCATCAACTTGTGAAAGTGAAAACTCCCTCAAGGTTCTGTTTTCAGCCATCTTAATGATTCTCGCCTCTCTTTCCCTTCTCTCTTTGATAAGTCTTCTCGTTGTTCTTTCAATCTCTGGATCAATGGGAACCATAGGATGATTTCTTGCTTTTCGCATAAACTACAAAGGAAAGAAAAGGAGCGTGAGATCATAAGCAAACAAAAATTAAACTAAAATAATTAAAACTGAAAATTAAACTTCTATTTAGCAAAAACTAGAAAACTTCAATATTAACACAAAATCAATCCCCAACAATGGTGCCAAAAACTTGATGCGTGAATTGACAAACATGCATGTATAGCAAGTGTACTAGTCATAAAAAGTAATAATATGATGAGTAGAGTATCGTTCCCACAAGGATTGAGTGCTAAGTACCGATTTTCTTAATTTTATAACTAATTGAAGAACACAAAAATGTTGGATTTAAGGGAGCTACTAAAAACTAAATTAAAACAAAATAAAAGAGACAACTAAAATTAACACAATAAAAGCAATTTAACAATGAATTTCAATTCACGAAGAGAGGTTAGGGTTTCGATTTCACCATGTTACTCCAATTCAACCCAATAATCCTATTATCCTCAAATTCACATGCAAGGATTACAAATGAGGCTCCCTAGGTTGTAAAATATACCTTTTCAGACTATAATTCACTACTTATCCCTATTAAACTTCCATACCTAACAAATTGAAATTCAATAGTTCAAAGTCCTTTAAGCAAGTGGAATCCTATAAAGATTTCATAGATCGTGTTTGTCTATCTCTTGTTTTCGCTCAATCTATGGTGTTTATCTTAAGAAGCTAACACGCGAATCACTTTTTAGTCTCATCATGCTCAACACTCATTTGAATAAAAAATCCCAACAATCAAATGCATTAAGAACAAAGATAAACACTTAATCCATGCAATAGAACCCAAAAACAAGAAGATATTATAGATTAGATCATTGTAAACTACGATCCATCAAAACCCTAACCCAAAAACGAGTTAGTTCATGTTCAAATGGAAATAAACAGCAAATACATAAAGAAATCAGAGTTCAACATCATAAAAGAAGAAAAGGAAAAGAATACTTCTCTATTTTGGAGACCCAAATTCTTCCAATCTTCTTCTCCTCTCCCTATTTCCTACAATGTCGACCTTCCTCTCAAAAATGGGCTAACTTTTCTTTAAATAGTAGCCAAAAACCCTAGGACTAAAACACTATAGAAGGAAAATGTATTGTTTTTAAAAAAAAAACATATAATTGCAGTTTTTGCTGCAGCGAAGAAAAAATCTCGCTGCGGCATCGACTTGAGTTGATCTGTTTCGTGATTCTAGAGGCTAGCTTGCCACGGCGAACTTTTGATCTTCTTTGTTGAATTTATAGAACTTGCCTTCCACTTGCTTCTTCACTTGAATCTTTAATCTTTTTTATCTCTAAAAGGAACAAACTCCGAGGGTGATTCCAATCAGCATCAAAATTTTCCCAATCTTCTAAACTGTCCTCGATTCCAGGGCCAGAAACTCATTTTTGCTCTATTTAGCTCCAACTGCATGTTTTGGCCTAAAACATAAAATATGCAGAATTAAGTAACAATTTAGGCACAAAACTCGTAAGAAGTATTCAAAAATTCTACAAAAATCATATAGAAAATAGTATAATCCTAAGATTATCAATTTCACACTAAGCAATTTGAAGGGAAAAGGGTAAAGAAAACTAGTGGTGTTTTGGTAAAAGGAATGGTGGAGAATAAAAATATAGATTATTATGGAGTTCTTAATGAAATAATTGAAATTCAATATTTGAATGAAAAACGAATTGTGTTATTTAAATGTGATTGGTGGGATGTTCATGGGATTGAAGGAGGTGTGAAGAACGATAAGTATGGTTTTGTTAGTGTTAATACAACTCGAAAATTATATACGGATGAACTATTTGTGCTTGCATCTCAAGCACAAAAAGTATTCTATGTTAATGTTGGTTCCAATCCTAATTGGCTTGTTGTTTTAAAAGGTCATCCATATAGCTTTTATGACCTACCATGTGGTGAAAAATCATCTATTGATGAAGAAGCTTTCCAACAAGACAGCTCTGAAATAGATCCTCAAATTAAAAATATGTTTGAAGATGATGGTGACTTAATCAATTGGAAGAGAAATGAGATATGTGCTTCTAGTAGTGCAGTTGTTGATGATGGTCATAGTATTGGTGAAGAGAGAGATGTTGAAGACATTGATGATAGAGACATTGATGATGAAGATTTGCTCATATAGATTATTAGATTTTTTGTTACATTTTTTTAATCTTTCATATGATGTTTGTTTAAAAGCTTTGAGATTTTTGATGAAGTTTTTTTTTTTTTAAATGATTGTGCGACTTGAGTTCAATTCCTTTATTTTACAAATTATGCTTTCAGTTTTATAAAATTTTATGGTTATACAATTCAATTAATTTGCTTTGCACATTAATACTTTGTGAAGAGAGGTAGGTTTTGATAAATATATTAATGGTGGTTTTGGTTATTTCGATATATGCACCAGGTTTTATATAAAACTGATTTTCCATACAACCAAACATTCTTTTTATCAAACATATAAATAATTTAAATAGGTCTTACATAAGCTTTAGATGTTCTAATTGTTGCTATTGACATCTCTGGTCACGGACATTTGTGACTCCACCATTCTTAATCTCTTCTTCTTACTTTATTCTTTTACAATAGTCTTGTACCATTGTATGAAATTTTTTATGAAAGTATTAAACCAAACACATGAACAATGAAAAAGTTTTAAGAAGGTAATTTTACAGTATTTTATATGATTTAATTTGTATCATATCTCCTATAATTTTAACTGTATTTTATATGATTTAATTTGTTTTTTCTATTTTCTTGCATTTTCTATATATCATTAATATTTGATAATGATAGCATTTGTTTATTAAATCATATTTAATAAACAAATGCTATCATTCTCAAATATTTGTTGCTATTGACATCTCTGGTCACGGGGGTTGCGTTGGGTTCAACCCAGCTCGCCTATAAGACGGTCCAGGTTGAACCCTCTCTAATGCGGGTCGGGTTATGGTTGACCTGCCTAACCCAGCCCATTTATTCCACCTCTATAATCCCACCCAAAGTTTGCCGTAACGAAATTTTTCACCTGAAAAGTTTCAAAACGACACTTTCTCATCCATCATTAAGATCTGTTAGTAAAATCCATTCTAGAGAAGGGTAGGATAGTACATTCAATTTTTTTTTTATCGAAATAAAAAATATTATAAATTAAAAAATCCGAAAATAAAAAAATATAATATATAAAACCCTGAATGTCTTTTTCATCAAATTTTTTCTTCTTCACTTTTTTTCTCTCCATTCTTCTCTTCTATCTTTTTTCTGTTTCTTGACTTTCTCTCTCGGCCATTTCAACCAATAACACACCGTTTGTGACAAAAATGACGAAGAAACTGAAACAATATGAGAAACACTAGGGCTTTCTGTCTCTAACTGTAAATAACTTTGAAATAGATTAAATTTTAATTTGGGATTTTCAATTAATTAATTAATTTCTGCTTCTTCTTCTTTCTCTTTCTAAAAAGTGTGTCTGTGACGAAGATGAAGATACGACACAGATTTCGTGACGAGAGAGAGAGAGAGAGAGGGACGCATGAATTTAATATAAAAAAGAAAATTAAAAATAAATAAATTTCATTTTCATTTCATTTCATTTGAGTTTAAAACTGAGCTGAGTGATGTGTGACAGAGACGAGTTGAATTTGAATTTCGCATGAATTTCACTTTCTTTCTCTTCTCCCTCGCGTGTCTCCGTAGCTTACCTTGCAATAATTTTGCCTCTTTCATTCATTATTAATTGATTAATATGTAGATGCTAATTAAGAATATGAAGACAACTTGTTTGCTGTTGTGGGAGAAGAAAGAAGAAAGGTGAAGAAGAAGAACAAAAGAGAAGGAGAAGAGAAGTGGCGAAGGAGAAAGCAAGAGAAAAAGGTATTGTTTTTCTTTATACCGTTACTTTATATCATGTCAATAAGTGAATTATGGGATTTCATTAATGAATCGTAACCATGTGTGAGAAAGTGTAGTTTTGAAACTTTTCAGATAAGACAAACTTTGGGTGGGAACTTGTTCACCCAAAAAAAAAAAAAAAAAAAAAAAAAATTTACTGAACATTTGGAAATAGTGCAGTACGTTATAAACTAATTGGGTTGGGGACAATTCTTTTCCACTTTTAATACAACCTCTTATACAATCTCATGTATCAAAAGAGTCAAGCCAAAATCATGACTAATTTAAAATCAACTGTAGGATAACTTGTTGAAGTGCAAAATGGAATGCAAATAACATGTTTTGAAATGATATCATGTTTTCTTTTTCTAAAAGATTTTAGATATTATTATAATATTATGTTTTCTTATTATATAGCTTAATTTTTGTATAATTAGACAATGTTGATTTAATTATAATCAATTTAATAATAATTAAATTAACTAAATTATCTCCTTGAGTCTTCTTTGCTTATAATTCTGACACTGTTCATATGTTTAGTGTAGTGTAATACTGCAAAACAATCATACGGATATGAGATTTGTCTCTACATTTTCTTTTGGCTGGTCCACAAATTGTAAAATTTTGCATAACTTAATAAAATCAAACATTAGCATAATAAGTTAAAAGAAAGTATATTATTACAATCTGATTTATTATTCCACATACTAATATACAACAAAATCGAATTTTCATTTATTATTTGACATAATAATAATAAATAAATAAATAAATGGTCAATATAATCAGTAAAATTGATGAGAGAATCTGAAAAAATGTTGCTCATCCTTTTAAATATTACGAATCCCCAACTCAGCGGTCAGTTACATGTTGAGACTGTCCATCAAGGGACAAGTAGTCAAACAGCACTCAGCAACAACACAACCTGCATGCAAAACTTGAAGGCTGCAATTATGTGTACAAACAGAGAAACAAAAATTAATTTTCACTATCAAAATTAACAAAAGCAGTAAATTGACACAATGCAAAATTACCCTGATATAAGCTACAATTTTCAAAGCTTTTACCGCTCTTACAGTGATTCCGGAGCTTTGGCTTTGGCTTTGGCTGACAATGATTAAATAGATAATCTTATTATATATTAAAAAGGGGAAATTAAATTTCTAGCCCGAATTTAGTACACTGAAATTATGTAAACCTAATGGTGGACAACTTTTTGTCTCTTATATCTTCTTTCATATATAGTTAATTTGTCCCACAAGTCATCTTTATCTTCATAAAAGAGATTTCATATTTGGTAAATTTTGTTTCATTAGTTTATCTGAGTGATGATTTACTATAGTTTTGCAAGCTAGTTTTAGTTCAAAATGTCATATCATGTCATGATCATCTTTGGTTTTGGAATAAAAGTTTGGTGAGCTCATTAAAGAAGTAGAAAAATAAACCATCTAAATCTAACACGTACCATTTTTTCCACCAACTTTGAGGAGGTGGTGGTGGCTGCAGGGGTGGCAATGGTGGCGGAGGAGGTGGTGGTGGTGGCGGCGGCAACGAAGGAGAAGGTGGTGGTGGTGCTGGCAGAGGTGGTGGTGGTGGTCTTCGATCTGGTGGAAAGGGTGGGGGCGGTGGTGACAGTAGTAGTGGTGGTGGCGATAGTGGTAGAGGTGGTGGTGGTGGTGGTGATAGTCGTGGCGGCAGGGGCGATGGTGGTGGTGGTGATGGTGGCAATGGTCGTCGTCGTGGTGGCGGGGGCAACGGTGGTGGTGATTGTGGTCGTGATAGTGGTGGAGGTGGCGGTGGCGGTGGCGATGGTGGTGGTGGCGGTGGGGGTGGCGGTGGCGGTGGCAATGGTGGTGGTGGTGGTGGTGGTGGTGATGGTGGCCGGGGCGGTGGTGGTCGCAATAGTGGTGGAGGTGGTCGTGGTGGTGGTGGCGGTGGTGGCAATGGTGGCGATGGTGGCGGTGGTGGTGGTAGTGGTGGTGGCTGCAATGACAATCGTGGTCGTGGTACTGGTGGTTGTCGTGGTGTTGGTGGCAATGACAATGGTGGTGGACTAGGGTTTAACGGCTGCAATGGCGGTGATTTAGAGTTTAGTGGCGGTGCATGAACTTGAACAGTAACATCAAATTTTAATGGTGATTCTTGACTGGGCAGAACAACAATGGCAGATGGATGGCTTGATTTCTTGCTAGGTGGCTGCTGAGGGAGCTCAACATGACCTGTTCCTGCAGTAATCGAAAGCAGATTGAACCGCATATCCATTTAAATAACAATTATGGATAGAAAACAAAACCAAACCACACAAAACCTGAAGCAGAACTCCAAGAAACATTCTTGGTAACAACCATTTTTTCCATACGAGAAATAAATAAGGAATTGTTGATAGAAAACAAAACCAAACCAAACCAAAACAAAGCTGAAGCAGCACTCCTACAAACATTCTTGGTAACGACCATTTTTTTCATATGATAAACCAGGATTTGTTTTGATAAATGGGGAAGGAGAGAGATTATGTATGCCCGTATGGGTTTGTTTATAGAAAAGAATAAGCTTTTCCTTCCTACACAAAAAGCATGCAAGAAAAGAACTTTGCAAAATCTAATAGATATACTGTACGATTGTAAAAAAAGAAAAGAAAATAAATAATTCTAATAGCTTGAGTTCAATCTAATAGATAATATCTATTTTCAGTAGATAGAGGTGTGTATGGTTTGCTTCAGTTCATGTTTGATAAAACCCAAACCAACCCATTTAATCAGTAGCCGAACTGACACATTTAATTATTACCGGAATCCAACTAAACCAATTCAAATTATGTTAAAAAAGTAGGAGATTCAGATTCTCATTTTATGGAATAATAGTTGATAAAAACTTTAAAAAAAATAAAATTAAGATCAAAGTGTTTTAATCCCAACATGTATTGTGAATTAATAAAATCGAAGGAACACTTAGAATACTTAATAACCAAGCCAAGGACATGAACTCTTCGAAAGCAAAAAGACTAGATTTAACTAATTACTATTCTTTACTTGCTCTGAAGGATTGAAACCTCAAAAAGCAAAGCAAGGAATATTAATTGACTTGACTTAATGACTTCTTAATTAGTTTAGTCCACACTCATAATCAAGATGCCAATAAACCCAGATTATCCAAATTTAAAATAATCCCCTAAAGATTAATGATCATATATAATCTTAGAAACAAGAAAATTAAAAACAAAGAATAGTATACCTTGCAATCCAGTAGCAGCACCCGGCTCTCCAAGTTATCCGAAAACACAAGAGTTAAAAAATTTTAAGTTATTGAAAATTTACTTACAAAATAACTACAAAAATGCTTACATTAACTGAGTATTTACTTGTTATTCATAAGAAAATACATACGCCATTGAATCAAAGACCTTATGATACAAAGAACAGAAGATGAACAAAGAAACAAGGCTTGATTGTGCATAAACTTGATATGAAGTTCTAGGAAGATATGGAGAGGATACAAATTTATTGGAGAAATATTAATGTTTACCCGAAGAAAGCAACTTCTAGAGAATTGATGTTAAGTTAGCAAATACTCCAACTTTAACTGTTTTATTTCCCTTTGTTTTATTTTCAAAAAGAGTTAATTGATGTCCTAAGATGTCATTTGAATAATAATTTTCTTTATTTGAAATAACAACTATCTCTGTCTTTACCCTTACCAGACTCTCACTCACTGGCGGCAAGAAGTGACGATGGTGCGACGGCCGACGCCTGTGGCTCTCCTTGTCACGTTTCTTCATCACTGGATTCGCAAACCATCGCCACCCCCACCGCATCCGCAAGCTGCCACAGCAGATTGGTTTGTGGTGTATGTCAACTGTACGGGAGCGATTTGTTGTGGGTTTGTGGTGACTCATGGTTGCGGAGGTTGTGGTTATAGTGGCGGCGGCGGGTTATGGGTATATCTTTGTGCAGTGGACTAGCTTTAGCTTCAAGGAGAAGCAATTCTCTTCTTGTTGGTGAAGCAAGACATAGTGAAAATGGTGCGCTGAAGTAGTAACGCCCTTTATAAAAATTAAAATAAGGAAAGGAAAGAGAGGGGAGGGGACATGCATGATATATATCATTCTATTTTTTGGGATTTAATGAGCCCCTACGTTTTGTTGAATTACAACTAACTCCAACGTTTAGGAAATATGGCAACCAACCTCCCACGTGCTAGTAATTTCAAATCAAGGGTATTCTCAGAAACCATCATCAGGTTTTCAAAAATTAAATTGTGAAGCTTATAGTGTATTAGTCAAACAAACGGAAAATTAAGGAAATGGCTCAATGTGCTCCTATAATTTCCGTTTAAAGAAACTGAATTTCAATTGTTCGTGGAAAACATATCAATTGATAGTACCATCGATTAAAAAAGGGATACTCTATGAAAGCTAAGCACGTCGATTACTCTCAATGCTATCTAAAATTTAAAGGTTGAAGAAAAGATAAGAACTGAATCTTCTTTTTTTTGCATCTTCACTATGAGAGCTAGCCACTGCTCAAAGTTGTTATTGTAACTACAAAGGGGTGCCGAACATAGGGCTAGTGACTTTGTGAAGTCGTATTGGAAGGTGCAGCTGGATTACTCAAAAAAGCTAGAGAAAACGGAAAAATGAGTCTCTGTCACACATTCGTGCTCCTTCTAAGTAAATCCTACAATTTTTAACTAGGTCACCTAACTGAAGGTCAACAAAATCTATCTCACGAATGGACTGACACTTTTTTTAAGGCTCAAAATAGTCTAGGCTGAAGACCTCCCTAACACAGATCCAAGCGGAAGCATTTCTATATTTATGTTATTAAAAAAAAAAAAAAGTTAATGCATGCTTGTTGTTAGAGATCACTGAAGGTGAATCAACTTACTTGCGTTACTAGCGCCCTTGAGGTGATGATATCCCTACCACCACAAACGAAAAACTGCTGCTGCAACCTTTGGAACTGCTTCTCTGCCGAATTGGTTATATGATCTTTAACCTTTTAAATTGGTGAAATTAATGGGTTAATTGGGTTATGTTTTCATTTATTATTTATCCTTTTTGTGCTTGGTGCCCCATCACGTTCGGGAGGACCCCAGATTTTTGGATTCATTACATTTTTTTACCTGTGATTTTTGTATACTACGTCAAGGACATGTTTTCCAAAACCTACCAAAATGATAACAAAATAATAATTATATAATGGTGCAAACTGTTAAAGGGTAGGTATTTGGGCCAAAAAATGTGTTGGGTCTTATCAGGCCCAAATATGAAACATCTTCTGTGTGGCCCAAAGCAATGGTCCAATTCTCATAGGGCTTACGATAGAATTCACACAATGAGCTAGCCCATTCACCAAACAGGCTGTTCACAAATTGAACCCAATCACTATGGCATTAATTTAGTTAAGCCTTATCACCAATTTATCTGGCCCAGGTCCATCGATCCAAGATAACTCCCAGAACCTAGAATTTATCTAAACCTTGAAGACATCTACTTCCTATTTTATTACTATCCTGATTCTCCTAAAAGATCCATCAACATCCTAATTTATCAAAGATCCTGAATCCTATATTGAATAGGATTCTAACCCCTTTAAAGGCAAGAAAATCAAAGATTTTCCTATTCACTAAACCCCTACTATTATGGACTCAGAATTCTACTAGGATTCGAAGATCCTATGACTATTATATAAATAGAGGTATGCCATCTCACAAGGATTCAATATCATTACCATCTATTAGCTCCCAAGTTCTTACAACTAAGAACTTTACACCTTTATCGCATTTTTAGTCTTCGGCTAAACTTTTGGTAACATCTCTTTCCCCTACCCTCACTAAATAAGCCTCATTCAGCCTTACTGACTTAAGTATTGGAGTGCATACAGCAAACACCACCTCGGTGATTCCTGTGAGCTTCACGCTTATTTCTTTGTGTGTGTAGGTACAATGAATTATCAGTGCACAAGATCCGTGCTATTCATAACAGTAGATTTTTACTGTCTACAGTTTGACACCCATCGTGGGGCCTTTGGCAACAGTCCTTCCTAGGGGTGTATACAAACCGAGCCAAGCCGAGCTGAACAGTGCTCGGCTCGCAAACTTTTCACCGAGCTCAAGTTCGAGCTTGAGCCCAACAAGTAAGGAAATCCGGGATCGAGATCGAGATCAAGATCGGTAATTAGTTGTGGCTCGCAAACAGTTTGTTTGGCTCGTGATTTGGTCAAGCTCAATTCGAGCTTGAGCTTGGCTCATTAATTGAGCTCAATATGTTGACTAGTAGTGAGCGGTTCTGGGTACCTTGCATTTTTCAGGGGAACTGGAACCGGAACGCACAGTGTAGATTCCCAAAAAAAGGAACTAGAACCGGAACTGCACAGTACAGGTTCTTAAATTCAAGGAACCAGAACCTAAAATGCAGGTTCCAGTTCATTTCCTAGGTACCCTATAAAAAATAAATGACCCCCTATTAGTTTAAAAAAATGACAAAAATACCTTAAAAGTTTACAAATACACCCCTAACAAATTTTGATTACTCATTCATTTGTGTCCAATGTGACTTATAAATCCTTTAATCTCTAGGAAACACTTGAATTCAATCTATTCATCACAATTCGCATAAAATTCCTCAATCAAAACCAAAATACAAACAATTAATTAAATTAATAAAACAATCATACTATAAATCTATAATTTAATATTATAATTAATTAAATTTCTAATCATTTAATTAAGTATTGTACTAATTATTATAATGAAATATTATAATTAATTAAGTAATCATACTATAAATCTATAATGTAATATTATAATTAATTAAATTTTTAATCATTTAATTAAGTATTGTACTAATGTTTATAATGGAATATTATAATTAATTAAGTAATCATACTATAAATCTATAATGTAATGTTATAATTAATTAAATTTTTAATCATTTAATTAAGTAATGTACTAATGTAGTAAATTACTAATGTTTATAATATAATGTTATAAATTTATAATTAATTAAGTAATCATTTAACTATGTAATGTTATAATTAATTAAGTGATTATAATAATGTTATTATTAATTAAGTAATTATTTAGTTATAATGTAGTGTTTTAATTAATTAAATTTCTAATAATTTAATTAAGTATTGTACTAATGTTTATAATATAATGTTATAATTAATTAAGTAATCATACTATAAATTTATAATGTAATGCTATAATTAATTAAATTTCTAATTATTTAATTAGGTATTGTGCTAATGTAGTAAATTACTAATGTTTATAATATAATGTCATAATTAATTAAATAATCATTTCATTATATAATGTTATAATTAATTATATAATGATACTATAATGTAATGTTATAATGAATTAAGTAATTATACTATAAATCTTTAATATAATATTATAATTAATTAAATTTCTAATAATTTAATTAAGTATTGTACTAATGTTTATAATTGAATGTTATAATTAATTAAGCAATCATTTGTTTATAACGTAATGTTATAATTAATTAAGTAATCATACTATAAATTTATAATGTAATATTATAATTAATTAAATTTCTAATCATTTAAGTAAGTATTGTACTAATGTAGTAAATTACTGATGTTTATAATATAATATCATAATTAGTTAAGTAATCATTTCATTATGTAATATTATAATTAATTATGTCATCGTACTATAATGTAATATTATAATGAATTAAGTAATCATATTATAAATATTTAATATAATATTATAATTAATTAAATTTTTAATCGTTTAATTAAGTATTGTACTAATGTTTAATTGTTTATAATGGAATGTTATAATTAATTAAATAATCATTTAATTATAATGTAATGTTATAATTGATTAAATAATCATTTAACTAGTAATGTATTAATGTTTATCAATTTATTTTATATAATTAATTAACTATTAATTTATTACATATATATATTTAAAACTTGATAATTAAAATAAATAACTAAATATTATATTATTATCCAATCAAATATATTATTCTATTCAAAAATAAATCTTTAAGGAACATTAAAACATTTTGGCAATATTATTACACCAATGCAGGGTTAGGTCAAAGGGTTCTGTTGACTTCTTAATAATTGAGTTCAACTCTTCAAGATTTGTTAAAACAGTGGCCATCTAATAAATGCCGTTGAACTCCTATTTAGTAAATTAGGCCTTGTGGTGAGCGAGCCCATGACTTAAAATAGACAGAACACCAAGAAAATTAAAAGCTCTCAATAAATATCATATACTGTTCATTCACTCTTATTTTTGGCGAGAAATCAAGTATCGATTGGATCCAAGCACTTTTATACTCACCTTAAGCATTAATTAGAATGCTATTGTTTTCTTCTTCTCCAGTGTAGGAGTCAAAAGAATCATGTGCAGTCAATCTAATATTTCGTTAAATGAAAAGAATCATATAGCAATGAATTTTGTGTATCAAATCTGCAGATTTCATAGTTGATTTGTAATTTACATAATCTTCATCTCCTATATATAGATAGACAATATTCTTCAAACCACATTTGAGAGCTACCATTGGCTTAAGTTTAGGGTTTATCAACATTAAAGACAGTGGGATCATATTGAAGCCTAAAATGTTAGAGAATTGGAAATCAAAATAAAACATGATGTTTGGGATCATATATAGTTCTTGGGTTTGGATTTTATATACAACCCACACGAATCAAACACAATAATAATAAGTTTGGGTGGGAACATGTCATTCAGCCCCATAATCGCCGTTAACCTTGCTTGCTCTCCTGCCGCTATCCTCAACCTTTCAACCATTAAACAATCATTATTTTTTTATTTTTTTCTTCATTTGATTCCTTAACGGTTACCCGAGAGACCCACTTGCCTCCTCCAAAATTGCACACAGACATCTAAGAAACCTAAACTTTTTTCACTTTTTACTACCTTTACATTGGGAGAAGGAGAGCATTGGATTCCACTTGTGAGGGCTTTATTTATATCTAGCTGCTTCGTGTACCGAGTAGGGCCGGCGTTTAAATGTTATTTCATGTTATTGATGACACGCATCACTCAAGCTTTGAAGGTGGAAACCCAACTCAAGATGAACACTCCAGAAAATGCGCTTTTCCGATATAAGTTTCTCCTCTAAATTTCTCCCTCTGCCAAATCTGCCTAGAACTTCATATCAAGCTCTGTATTTGGTTGATCTTCTGTTTATCAATCAATCGTTTATCATTCTCCCAAACGCGAATTCCAGGTATTCCACTAAGTGTTATGTTATGTACTTATGTTGACTGGGTTTGTTTTTTTCACTTTCATCCTAAATTTAAAATACTTTTTATTTTTTCAATTATCACTTATTTTGTAATGAGTAAGTCAGATATTATGACTTTTAAATGAAATCTGAAACAAATATATACCTTAAATCATGTGAAACATACTTTTATCTCATAATGAATATAAATATTCAATAGTGTTGACTCGAATTAAGTTAATTTAAAAAAAAAAGTAACCAGTTGAGTACTCCTGCCGTCGGAATCCAGTTCCGGCCATCGGATAAGTAGCTAGCTAGGTAACAAAACGGTCTCTAAACTTATCTTACCATATAATTTTTCATAGCGCCAGTTTATCTAGATTTTAAAGAGAAATATGAGGCCAACAAATGTTTTACTGTAAGATCCGGCCAAGAGACTTTTTTCTACCATGGAATGTTCTCGGCAACTTTTTTAATCGGTGGATCCCGGCGATAGACCGAATTCTTAACCTAAAATATTCTATATAATAAATTAATATTATTAACTCTGTTAAGGATGGAATTTGGTCCATAACTCAAAAATGTCTTGATTGATAGGAAGGATCTAGTTTTGATGGGTTTGGAAATTAGATCTGGATGATCTGGATCTAAGATTTCCTTTTCTTCACAAGTCTCTTGGAAAGTGGATGGATATCCGGGTCGAGAAGATAATAGTCAAATTAGTATATTTTTATTGAGTAGTCAAATTAGTATATTTTTATTGAGTTTTATCTTCTTCGATTTCTTTTTCCCTAAAAAGATTTATATTTATTTATTGAGAATTAAGAGTTTCTGGTATATGCTTATTATTTCAATTGTTAATGAAAATTTTCCTATTATTGTAGCAGGGCAAACTACATTTGTCGGTTATTAATTATTATAAGGTCAGTTGGGTATGCCGTGTTGTATTGTAATATGTATCTGTTGATTAAAACTTTGCACTTATTAACTAATACAATTTATGAATACCTAATACATATATACATAACTGATAACACTATACAACACCAGTAGATCAGTTATTAGTATATAATTTTTCTTATAATTTTAAATTGCACTCCCACTATCATTGATGTCAAAGTACTTTCATGTCGCCAAATGTGTGCCAAGAATTTACTGAATTTTTTTTTTTTTTTTTAATCCTCCCGGTATAATTCTATTTAATGTATGTAATACATAGCAATGCAAATATTACAATACAATACGGCATACTCAACATGACCATTATAAAGTGTCAGAATACGTCTAACTCTTTTGCGAGGAAAAAGAAGACGCCTAAGGTACTAAAGTTTATATTGTTTTATTATGCCAAATATGTGATAATACTGCATTACTTCACTGTTTTACTAATTTTATTGGCATTTTAGTAGGGATTAAGATCATTGTTTTAAAACTTTTTTTTTTTTTTTTGGTAATTTTCTTATTGTGCTGTGAGTTTTATGTCCTACTTCACGACAAGGAAAAATATACTAAATAATGTGCTTTCAGTATTCAGCCGACTATTTGACGTGGAGAGTGAGGTATGTTTTACATTTAATTATTGTATTATTTTACCATGCCAAATATTTATACGTAACGTTATGATTCGTGGCATGAAGTTGTGTAGTAATATATATCTTTACGAGTACATTGGTTGTATTACTGGATGTATGGAGTGTAATTAGGTCAACAAAATAAGATGTTTTTAATGTCTGATTTGCGTTTAATTAATGTTATTTGAACCGCTAGCTCATCAGTGCCAACGTCGGATGAAGTTGTATAATAATATTTATACGAGTATCCTGGCTCCACCTCAAACTCAAACTCTGGTTGGTCCATCTCCTTAGCAGCTAGCAAGTTTTGCTAAATGCTAAACTGTCCGTAAACGTAGTGCAATTATCAAATGACTGCATCCCAAGGACTGTACTAAATGTATTTAGTAGATGTTATATACGTGGCTTGAAGGCTTCCAAATGGTATGTAGTAGAACTCATTTTTTTTACTTTGTTTCTTCGGTTTGGTATACACAACTGCAACCTACTACTTTGGTTTTTTTTTTTTTTTGGAGTCTATAGACTAGTTTTTATTTTTAAAAGAATATTAAAAAAAAAATTGTTTTGTGGGTTAGATTTGGTGCTTCTTTTTTTTTTTTTTTTATTTAAACTAAAAATTATTGTTTATATATTTATTTGAGAAAGATACAATAATTGACTTCTTTGAAAAATAAAAGAATGTAATCATACAGTTTTCTGCAATTATTCAACTTTTTTCATCATTATCTTGCAATTTTGGACATTGATCTGAAAATTTTTGCCTTGTTTACATTGATGGTGGGTCTATTAAAATAAAACCGAATCTTTACCACCAACTTATTTTAAGTTTGTTCACATCCAATAAGTGAAAAAGGATAATACCACTTCCCTTCCAATATTTTTAAATAAATTATCGTGCTGCTTGCCGAATGTACTCATGAAAATGCGCTATTTGTCAGGCCTGCACTGAAAGAATATTTAGAATGAATACACATTGGAAATGTCATGAAATTCATTAACAGCAGTGTTAGTATTAGTATTACAAAGAAGCCTACAAAAGAGGCATACAAAGTTAACCTTTACCTTTCATCTTCATCATTTCTCTCTCTCTCTTTCTCTATTTCCGTTTTTCCTTCCTTTTTTCCTTAATTTTGTAAGTATTCATTAAACGCATGCCATTTCCAATGTGTATGGAGAAGGAGAGGCGTTGGATTTCCTTACCCAGAATCCAATGGCTGAAAAGATAAAATATGAGAAATTTTAGTTATTATCGATGTCAAAGTGATTGTTTTCTTCATAAAAGAGTTCAAGTTCGGATTTCGGAATATCAGTTGCTCTCTCAACTGAATAAGAAGCTTTGTATTTCTGTTCATCATTCAATCATTCTCGAGGAAGGAATACCAGGTAAATATTCAGTTATTTTATACTTATTACAAGTTGATTTTTATAATAATAATTCAGTAACTTAACAACGTTAAGATCACTTTTGTCTTCACCTAAATTCTTAACTCTGGTTATTGATCTTAATCTGGGTTTGAATATTAGATCCAGATCAACAAGATAATAATGAAATTAAGATTTTATATCCAAATAATTAAAAAAATATATATGAATTATATGTTAATTTGTAGAGTTTATCTTCTTTATTATTATTTTTTTCTTTTCATGTTCTTTTGTCTTATTAAGAGCATATAGGTATGGTATATGCTTTCATTTCAATTTTTATTGTATTTTTCCTAATTTTGTAGGAGGCCAGGCGATGACATACCTTATTATTAATTATTATAAGTCCAGTTTGGTATGCCGTATTGTGTTGTAGTATAGTTTTGTATTTTATTAAATTATCTATTTAACTTTTGCACTAGATAATTAATACATGGAGGTGGGACCCGGGCCCAAAACCCAGTCTCCGGAAAGGCCCAAGGGAGGAGGGACCGACCCAGGCCGGTCCCTCCTCCAGGCCTGGGTCAATTAATTTTTAAAACCCCCTAAATTCATAAGCCCCTGAAAAATAACAAAAACCCTCATATAATATTAAAATTCATATAAATATAAATTTAGGAGTTAAAATAATTTTACAAAAAAATAAAAAATTTTAAATTTTCAGGCCCATAGGACTGGTCCTTAGGGCCCAGTAGGTCCCGGGCCTTGCCCACCTCTTTATAATACAAATAGATATTTTTATAATACAAATATATAAATATCTATGTAAATACCTCTTTATTTATATAATTCATAAGGGTTTATAAGCGCAGATCAAATGCAAGACTTTGATTTTTTACATTTTGGAAAGATTGATGATAGATAGTAACATAGGATTATACTATTAATAAATCTCAATTTTTTTTTTTTTTAATATTTACATTGTTATGGTTCGATCAATCGATGTCCATGTCAAGTGCTTTGATGTCACCGATTGCATGCCAACAATTGACCTATTGTTAATTTTTACAAAAATTTTGCTTGTTACAATTTAAATAATATGTTAAAGTTTACTAAAAATTATATTATAAGTTTATACATTTTGATGTCAATTACAACAAGACAAACTGGATTTTCTTTCTAATAAACAGTGCAAATATTACAATACAATACGGCATACTCAACATGGACATTATAAATGATCTAAAACAGGCACAACTCATTTGCAAGGTAAAAGATGATGCATAAGGTACTAAGTTTATATTCTTTTACTACGTCCAATTTGTAATTATATTGCATACTTTTGTTTGCTACTAATTTTGTTGGCATTTTAGTAGCGATTAAGATCATATTTTATGTTAAAATAATTTTTTTTTTGAAAAATATATTTAAATTAACTTAATATATAAATAAATCTGAATGATATATTTTTTCTTTTTTTCTTTTTTGTATGATATAAGAACAAGTAGTAAGTTGCTTGTTTAGTAAAAATAAAAAAATTGATGCTTTGTATATATGTCCATTTGATGTTTAATGTAATATTGTTTAAATAATTCTTAGTTATGTTATCCAAACAATGTTTTAATTATATGAACTTAAAAGTAAATCTCAATAAAAATGAAAATTTAAATGAACTAAAATATGCTTGATCGGGAACTTAAAACGATAAAGAAAATAGAGCATATTTATATATGCTTGATCGGGAGTTTAAGATGATAAAGAAAAAAAGAGCATATTAAATGAAGTGATTAAAATAATAAAAATTATTTCAAAACATGGGGAGGCCGAATAAAAAAATCGATAAATTTCTATGTTACGTTTGAAATTTTTTGCTGGCGGTGGCCACCTGCACGTAGGTCGTCACTGGTTTATAACATAGAAGTTTAATATTTAATATTTTAGTATAATAATGAGGGGCAAATAGAACCACCCTGTATCTTATTATGTTATTGTATATAATTTATACATAAACATGGAAAATCAGTTAAATATTAAACACACTTAAGATTATTAGAAAGTATCATTACTTTTTTTAGAGTTACAAAAAAGGTTTTTAATAATTCCTGAGGATTTTTGATAATTTTAAGAGGTATGTAAAACTTTCTTATAATTGTAAGTTCATTAAATATTAATCAATTTTATAGAGGTTAATGTAATAAATCCCTACTTTATTTATTTCCAATATAAGCTCAACTTACCAATTCACCATAGTTTCCTTATAATAATTTTATAAAGGCTCCGTGGTTTCATGTTTCTATTAGTTAAACCTGCCATTGATATGAAACAATTATTTAGCTCCCTTAACATTCGGTGAATTTGTCATTCACCTTCCCTGACAGAGGCAAAGGGAGGTGTTTGACAATTTCTTCAAATGTGAAGGGAAGCTATAATGGTTTCTATTAGCTCACGGGTGTAACTAATAGAATCCTCAAACCTCAGGGGTGGTAATTGATAGTGAGTCCTTTATATATAATATACATAATGTTTTGCATTTAAGTAATGTTTGTTGACCTGTCGTTAGTGCTGGGTTAGTTGGACGAAATTGCTTACTTTAAAGAAAATGCTCTCAACGGCATTGGATGTATTGAGCAATTGGTCAACGAAATAATTTGAGCGATTGGTTTCTCAATGTAAGACTGCTACGACACGGTTTGAGTTAAGACCAGTCTTAAACTACTTGTCATTGCGAAGCTTCACGTTTGTTTCCTCTTGGAATTATGTCAATGGTCGCTACTTCAGGTTTGGTTTAACCTATAGATTTTCATGTAAATATGTATATGATTGAATTTGCTTCATTACTTCCACCTTACATATGATTTTGCAGGAACTCATGCAGAGCCGCCAGCTCTGATGGCTCCTCCTCCAAAAGTGGTGGCTCCTCCAACACCTCCTCCTCCAAGTCGGTCCTAAAAATGGTACGCATGAGATTGTGTTCTGTATGATAATAACTAATTATCAGTTTAGTCAATTATATATCAGTTACAATCAAACAAAGTGCAATATTTTTTTTTTTATAAATAATAGATGGTCAGATGGTAAAAGAGCAAAAAATGATTTAACATGATCTCACAAGTTCGAGTCATTTTAATGGTAAAAGAATAAGAGGACCATCTAATATGGTCTCTAGAGTTCGAGTCCCCACGACCCGTAATAGGGGAGACTATTGAAGCTCTTATCCGGTCAATAATTCCGAGGTCTTGAAGGATTAATTGAGGTCCGTAGCTGGTCTGGATACCCCTAATCATTAAAATACTACTAATAATAATAATAATGCAAATCTTAAATGACAATACAATATACTCAACATGATTGGTATAATGTGTTCACATTTTCGCTCAAATCATTTGCTGGGAGGAAAAGAAGACGCACAAAGGCACTAAAGTTCATATTCTCTTACTATATCATATATGTGGTCATATTGCATTACTTCACTTTGCTAATATATTTATTGGCGTTTTAGTAGAGATTAAGGTCATTAGTTTGTGTTAAATTTAAACTTTTTCTTTTTCCTTGCTCTTCTGTGTGTTTTTATGTCATGGGTTTCCTTGGCACAAGATCTAATTTACAAAATGGAACAAATGGGGTTTTAGTAAAGGGCCAACTATTTGACAAACTTGACTAACGTTGTATGGGTTTAACACATTGTATGATGGTTCTTCCCGGCCATCATGACGTGAAGGTTTGGGCCGAGTTTCCACAATTTAAACCGCTTTATTACTGAATTTTTTATTAAAAAAAAAAAGTTAGGGGGATAGAGATTTTGATATATATATAAGAAAAATGTAACGAAATTATTATTAAAATTTATTATACATGTTTAATTCTCTTGTTTTCACACATTTCTTTCTCTATATTTTCTAGAAATTTAAATTAAAAACAGCTTTATTTCGCTTCTCAAAAAATCAAAATAAGTTAAATTTATTGTGTGGGTACTCTATTTTCATTTCTCTCTCTCTCTCTTTTTTTTTTTTTTTTTTTTTTTTTTTTTTTTTTTTTTTGTAAATAGCCAAATATCATTTCTTGGTAGGCCGGATAGAATTGTCATCCTCAAGTTTCATACCAAAAAAAAAGCAAAGAAACCATAGTTTCCACTACTTTATAATCCTCAATGTCTGATTGAGTATAATTTTCATCTAAAAGTTATCTGAAATTATTTAAAAAAAAAAAAAAAAAAAAAAAAAAACTAAAATTTCCACATTGAACTATCTGTAACACAAGGCCTAATTTACTATTGTAAAATATGGGCTTTTCTATTCTAGTGCTTTGCTTTTGTTTAATCTTCTAAGTTTTACTTGGCCCTCCTCTATCTATTTTCTTTTTATTTCTTTTACTTTAAATATCCTAAAGCCTATATTTTTATCATCTATTTCATTTCATTTTTTACAATGCAAAATTCAATTATTTATTTCATGTCCTTTTAATTTTATTTGTTTCAACAAATGGAAACTCATAACTCATAATTTAATTTTGACAGAATATTAAGAAAATAATAATCAAATAATTAAGAATTTAAGCAAATTAAGTATTTTATATCAGAATAGAAAGATATTTTGTTTTTTTTAGAGTCGACCAAATTTCAAAAAGTTAAACATCGAATTTTTTTTTTTTTTTCAAGTTCCGCAGATCTGTCACTCAAATAATTAAAAAGAAAATTATAAGAAGATTAGTTCCACAATTTTTTTGTTTTTCAAAAAGCTGAACTTTAGATTAATATTATTTTAGTAGTTTGGTTGAACTTAGACTTAAATGGTGTTTGTTTTTTGTTTGAAAGCTGAATGCATATGTTATCTACATATTTCTAAATATATAAATCTGATCAATGTGTTTGTTTTTTATTTTTCATTGTTTGATTATAAGTATTGAATTGCTTGTTTTTATATAGTGTAAAAATCTTAAAACCAATGTTTTGACACATATACCCTTATTAAACATAATATAATTTTATATTTTATACGTTTTAAACAATTTTGAATTATCAAATTTATGAAAAATTAAAAAAAAAATGTATATAAATTAAAGATAACTGTGTTATTGTATTTTGATATAATATTTAAAAAAATTATTATAACAAAAAAAAAGTAAAATAATACCAAAAACACATAATGCATATAGGTTTTTAAGGAATTATATAAAATTAATAGGGGGATTGTTGACAAAAGAAGATTATTGTTGATTAAGATGTTTTAGTATTAAGATAAAAACCGTATATTTTAGCTTTTTATTTATATCTGAAAACAAACAAAACCTAAAACGTATTAATCTTCTAAAATAAATTACTTATAATCTTAAGATTAAAAAACAGATAGACTCAATCACTCGAATAAATAAATAAATAAGAAAATTCTAAGATGACTAATTCCATAAAATTTATGTATTATCTAAATGTGACCAATCTTAAGAAATAACAGTTAGGAAGTAAGTCTTCTAATTTTTATTTTTTAAGTTTGGTCAGACAAAGACTTGGTCATTCAAATAATTAAAAAAAAAAAAAAAAATGAAGACGACTAATTCCATAAATAAAAAATTTGAACTTCCATTTTTTTTTTTTTTTTTTTAATTTGTTCACAATCAAACTAAGTTACTTCTCTCACTTTCTTTTCTGAAATTTTCTGTTTGGTTCTTGAGAAAGTTTCGCAACTTTCAAATCTTTTTCTTTTCTTGATCCTAAGACTCTATTAGTGGGAGAGTGATAAATCATAACTAATAATACTTCAATTAGTTAGTGGTATGATATGCCTATTGCTCAACATTATATCAGTCGAATACGTTCCTCACATAAAACTTAGATTTTTTTTTTTTCTATATCTAGTTTAATGTGAGGATTCAAACTTTAAACCTTTGACTCTGATACATATTATCATTCCACCTAAAAGTTTAAGATAGTAAGTACTGACTCAACATTATAATAGTCTAATTCATGAACTTTTTTTTTTTTTTTTTTTTAACCATTTGGTGTGTGTCCGGATGGCAAGACTTTTAGGTGGATTACTTAGAGGTCTTGTGTTTGAGTCCCACAAAGTGGTCACTTACCATATTTGTGACTTACCTGGCCTATTGGGTTTGTATGGTATTCAATGGACAGCGAGGATTAGTTGAGGTACGTGCAAGTTAGCCCGAATACCTAGGTCACCAAAAAAAAAAAAAAAAATCCATGGGCATCTTACATTATTCGATTTGGATATTCTGCATTATCAGTTTATTTAATTTTAAAGCCTTTACTCAAAGTGGTTTTTATTCGTACATTTTGCTCTTTATTTGCTGCTTATTATTTACCTTTCATGTATTTCATAATTTTAATTTCTTTGCTTTTCACTTAGATTGTTATATCAGTTTTACACATACGTAGTGCAGTATCAATTCATAAATGTTAATCTCTCTTGTTCTTGAATGGTGATTGTGATTTACTACTTTGTTTGGTTGTGTTAAGTGTTAAGTGTCAAGGTTTTCATCAAATTGGTATCAGAGCATGATCTTGTGCCCATGGGACATCACCTACGTCGTAGGTTGACACAGTGACAAGTTAACCTTGGGCCCATGTTGCTACCCCAAGAAAGGGCATGAAGGCCTAAGGGAAAGGAGATCCACCTAGTCACCCAAGGGGTAAAGAGGCTGACGTGGACGTCGATTGTGGAAGCATGAAAGAATGTTAGGATCCGACATTGGAAGGGAAAATGGCGGGCGTGTGTGTTATTTTGGCAAACCGATTTTCCGAGAAGAGCTCTACCCAAGCCCATCAAAGACCCATGGCCTAGGCCATTTGTTTGAGTTGTTGGGGTGTGTGCCTATCATTTTTCAATTAAATAGACTCTCTAATGAGAAACAAAATCTTCTAAATACTCCTTAAAGGTCTTGGTTTTATTGGACCATTTGTATCTATATGCATTAGGATCTTAATTCATGTATCTCTTTGTTCGAGAAATAAAAATATGATAATCGAATAATTAACTAGTTAGAGAGGGTATTGATCATAAAATGGGTTGATGATACTATAAGTTTTTTAACACTAAAAACTTCTATAGCTGTATCACTGACCTCTTTTTTGGTCTATATTTGCTATAACGACATTTTCGAAAACAAGGTTGTGCTAGAGAAAGTATCTCATGAAAGTTTTCGACATCGTTATGACCCCAAACCACCACCATTCTCTTTTCCAATCATCACTCACTAAAATCCATAAAACCTTACTCCTGCCGATCCCGCCAATTACCAGCAATCGAGCAATTAGGGTTTGCGCAACCATCCCTCTCAAGTCAAATTTCGACCAAGCATGACCACCAGAGTCCATTCTGCGACCACCAAAAGAGTCATTGACCTCCCCTCTTCAAAAGACCTAACAATCTGGACCAAGTTTGCTCTTCGTTCGCCGTTGAATTGGAAAGTGTATTTTGGGTAGTAAACGGAATATAAATTGAGGTAGTAAAGTGGTATTTAAATGTTTATAAGTGGGAAAGTGTCATTAAGCCACTATTTGAGTGGGAAAAAGTTGTTTACTATTTTCTAAAAGATTATCCTTAATTGTAGATAAAAACTATAAGGACATAATAATTAACTAACAATTTTACCCTTTCATCGTTAAAGTTAACCAATGGGTTCTAAATTTAAGATAATTAAAATTGAAAAGACAAAATACATTAAAAAAATTATCAAAAGAGTTTAACGAATCAACCATAAACCCTAAATGACTATTATTGTATCAAGTTCCTCCTTAATCTCAATACTTGAAACATCAGGTCATGATATTGTTGTAACTTAATTTTTTGACATTTCTTATGGACCATTTATTTTTTTATCTATCCAATGGTATTGAACGGTGCAAAATTGACATTAAATTTAACTAGTTTAAATATCTCTCTTATTTACAATTGGATTAACAAAATTGAATATATAACTAGTTTAAATATCTCTCTTATTTACAATTGGATTAACAAAATTGAATATATAAAATTAAGTCAAAATTTTAAGTCACAATATCCTAAATCCAAGTGTGTAAAAAATACGGCGCTTTTGAACCTTCCCCAAGTGTGTATTCTCTGTCCATTGTTAGTTAACTAAAATAGAAGACTCTTTTCCAGACTATTTCATCTATTCTGGATTTTTCATTTTTCTTCATCTTTTCAAATCTTCTCACCAACGAAGGTTTTTTTTTTTGGGAAGGGGGGGCGCCGGCGGTATCCCTCATGATTAATTAATAGTCTTTACTTGTAATTAGAGAGTTATATGACTTGACGGCCTCTCTATTCACTTTGCTCATTGCTTCTTGTATTTTCTCTCTTCTTTATTTTTATTTTGTTTTAAGTGTTGCAAAATAAAAATAAAAACATATGATTGAAGGCACGGATAGAAAAATAATAATTTCCTAATATAAGAAAGAAAATTCAAAATATTCATCAATTTTCATTTACTATTACATACATATGACAAGAAAGAAAGTTCCTTAAAAACCTTCCCTCCATCATACAATTAACTACTAACGTATATTTATTTATATGGGACATTCTTTTATATATATATATATAGATTTGGTAATATTATCGGACCGAATAAAACCCATTTAGATACATAATCAAATATTGTTGATCATGTATCGAATAAATCTTATTGATCTGATAAAATTACTAGATCAACGAGATAACAAAACCCTTATTAAAGTAAGTGTAGAGGCGAAATCGATGCTAAATGGAGTAGATTTCAATAGCATGAGCAGTTAGGGGGAACATTAACATTCGGGCAGCTAACGGCGATTAAGCCCAATAGCACAATGATGTCAATTTTTAGAATCCCGATATCAAGAAGATTGCAAAGGCATACACCAACATCCACTTCAGCCAAACCGCTAAGGAGACTGCAGCAAGTAGGGCTTGGTTTAAACAAACCAAAATTAACACATGCAGAAACCAAAGCGGTAACTGACACAGGGCAAGTTCCGTTGGTTGATGAAGAAGGGATAAGGGAGATCAGCAGAGTACTGAATAGGAGGAAAGCAGTTGAAGTAACAGCTACCTTGGAAGCCATTGACAAGAACTTGAAAAGTTTAATTTAGGGTTTTGAAAGTTTAGAGCTAGAGAATTGATTGCGAGAGATGGATTTGTAAAGTTTTTGCATGGGAATTTATAGGAGGAAATGGGTGATACATGCACATGCAAAACCTCAAGTTGTCAGATTTTAAGAGTCTTCACGGGTTCAAGTTACTGTAGTACATAGTAAAGTCTTCGATGAGAAAGTCTCCTATATTGTCCATCAGTGTCAATGGTGTATCCAATAATTTTAGATAAGTGTGCAATTCAATTTTTTTTTTTATATTTAATGTATTTTTAAATTCTATCTATTTGTAAGGTTTTTTTAACGATTGAGATGTCAATTAATTAATGCCTTCAAAATAGTGTATAATTACAAAAAAATTAAGAATAATAATAATGTATAATTGAATTAGGATCATGGTTAAAAAATTAAAGTTTCTTTATATTATAAATATAATAGAATTAAAAGATAAAAAAATAAAAAGAATAAGTTGACGAAATAAAATAATAAAATTAAAATTAAAATTAAGATTAAACTCACACAAAATATCAAAGCATAAAATGAAGAGACAAGAAATTTTGTTTAGTTGATTGATTGTAATCTTTACTTTGACTTTTGAGAAGGGTGAAAAAGTGGTTACTAAGAGTTGGGAGAACGTGAATTTATAAGGAAAAAGTTGAACAAAATCTTGATTTTTCAATTTTTAGAGCCCCATCCTATTAGTCTAGTGGGTGTAGTTCAAACCAATATATATATATATATATATATATATATAGATTGATATCCAATTTATGATTATTTATTATATTAATTGTAAAAAAAAAACCAAGAAAGAAAAATTTAGGCCTAATACGAAATAGTAACTTTGAATAATATTACCCAATTGTAACGCCCACACCAAGGTATGTAGCCTTACTTATTCCCTAATACCCTTAGTTGAATTTTGTTAAAGTTATCTTGAACAAATGTAAAAGAAATCCCTTAAAATTTCATTAGGGGTAAAATGACATTTTCACTCATAATTAGTTGAAAATGTGAGGAGTGAAAAGAGGTAGAATTTCATGAAGAATACAATAAAAATAAGGGCATTTTGGTAATTGACTAAGGGACATAGATGAAATTTCATAGAAAGTGCAAGGGTAAAATGAGAAACTATAAATAATATTTTGTTATATCAAGAGTTGAAGAATGAAACCCTAACCATTTCTTCTCCTCTTTCACGCCACCTTCATTCCCAAATTCACTCAATTTCTTCAATTCTTTTTCAAGGGAAATTCATAGATTTTGGGTTATCTTTAGTGGAATTTCAATCCCAAGCATCCTTAGGTAAGATCCAAGATATGAGTTTTAATTTTTAAAGTGTTGAATTCTTATGATTTGTGTTCATAGGATTTAAGAGAAAGGGAGTTGGATCAAAGAAGACTATTAAAGTGTTGGATTGCTCACATCTAAGGTAAGTAAATCTAACCCTAGTTATGATTGGAGTAATATTATGTAGAGAATTCCTTTTATGCATATACGTGTTCTTATATGAAGAATTGTTGATGGAATGGATGTTGAATGATGGTTAGAATTCCATGAGAAGTAGTGTTTGTGTAATTGATGTTTGATGAGGGTTTGGATGAATTATGGAAGAATTGGAGTAGAATTTATGGAGTGTAAATCCTGGATAGGTTTGGCGTTAATCTTAGAGAACTTTGTTCCAAATTTTGGTGGCTTAGAAGAGAAGTAGAAGTGTAGCCAATTTAGAGCTTGTGTGAGCACATAAATTGTTTGATGAAATGTCAAAGAAAAGTGCATATATGAGTTTGATAATTTGCTATCTTGAGATGAGTTTGTAGATGGTAAAGAATGACATGTTTGCATTCCATATTGCATTATTGCATCCAAACATGTGAAGTAGTTAAAATAAAAGAATTGAAAAAGACTAGTTCCACATTCCGAAAGTTGAACTTTGATTTATTAATTTTCATTGTTAGGATTGAATTAGACTTAGTCACTTGAATAAATAAATACATATATTTATATATAAGATGACTAATACAATTAGATTTTTGTAATTATTTGAGTGTGACTAAACTTTAATAAGTTAAATTTGAGTTTTCTAACTTTTACTTTTTAAGTTTGGTCAGTCTAGACTCAGTCATTTAAATAATTAAAAAAAAAAAAATAGTTATTACTTCTGGTTATTATTTTCTATTAGTTTAGACGTAGTCACTTGAATAAGTAAATAAATAAATGAAAAGATGACTAATTCCATAAATTTTATATAATTATCTGAGTGTGACGAAACTTTAAAAAGTTAAACTTGAGTTTTATAACTTTTATTTTTTATGTTTTGTTGAACACACATAAAAAAAAATTGTGAAACCAGACAAGGTTCGTAGATTTTTTTTTTCAGAGCTTTGAACTTCGGATTATATATATTTGTTAAATTTATACTCAATCACTCAAAAAATTAAAAAAAAAATTATTACAGGACTAATTTCATAAATAAAAAAGTTTAACTTATTATTATTGGTCAGAATCAAACTCAGTTATTTAGATAATTAAAAAATAAATAAAAGACCAGTTCCACAAATTTTGAAGAAATTGAACCATAAAATTATTATTACTAAAAAAATGTTTTCAGGACTAGTTCTATAAATTTATTCAAAAGTTGAACTTCAAATTATTATTATTATTATTAAGTTTGTTTAGACAGATTAAGATAAGTTTAAACAAATTTTGGAAGACGACTAGTTCCATAAATTATTTTTAAATTTCAACTTTGATTTATTGTTTTATTTTTTAAATTTGGTTCTACTTATAGAGCATAATTTTTTGATAAGAGGATTAGTTATCATAAATTTTTTATAGTCATTTGTAGATGCTAAAATCTACGGTTGCGGAAGTAGGGTCGGATCCCGTAAGGTTGAGGCCACTGGCAATCCGCTTCACCTGCACACAAAGCAAACAAGCGTGAAGCTTACGTAAATACTGATGTGGTGTCTGTCGTAGGCACTCCGACGCTCAAGTCAATAAGGCTAAACGAGGCAATTTAGTGAGGGTAAGGGAATGAAATGTTACTAGAAGTTAAGTCGGAGACTAGAACCACGGTGTTGGGGTATAGCTCTTAGGAGTAAGAGCTTGGGTGTAAGTAGGTGGTATTGAGATTGAATATCTAAACAGAGGAGTGACCCCTGTTTATATAGCAGTTTGTAGAATCTTTGTGTCCCGGTAGGACTCTGAATTCATAAGGGAAGAGGTCTGGTGAATAGGAAAGATCCTAATTCACTTGCCTAATTAGTAGCAAGAGTCCTGATTCACCTAAGATACGGAATCTCAGGAAAATTAGGATAAAACCAAATAGGAAGATTCCTACCTTGGTCTAGAAAGATTGTCCTTAGGTGGGCTGTTGGGGACGCCCATTCAAGAAAAAGGTTGGATTTGGGCCTCACGCTTTGGCCTACGTCTTGAATTTTGATGCTGGCCCAATCGGAATTGGATCGTAACCTTGGGTCGTTATAGTAGAACATGCATGTTTGGGCCTGACAAGGCCCTAGGTTAATCTTGATCCCCATAGTTAGAACCCTACTCTCTAAGCTAAAGAGTATTTAGGTTAGAGAGTAACTGGTCCAGAGGGGGATCAACTGAGCTAACTGGTGATCGACCAGGACGAGCGAGTGTTCCCTTGATCGAGTGAAGATGCCTCGTCTTGATGAATACATGAGGTGTCTCTGTTGGTTTGTACTTTTGTACTCTTGTGTAGCTGAGTCCATTCGGTTGATTGAGTTGAGTATTAGGATGTGAGGAGCAATCCTTGTAGTTGCGTCCACTTGGCTGATTGAGCCGAGTGATAGGGTGTGAGGTTCGACCCTTATAGTTGCGTCCACTTAGCTAACTGAGACGAGTGATAGGGTGCGAGGTACGACCTTTATTGATTGGGAATCAAGTCGGTTTGCTTGGGCGAGGCGAGCTTTATTCGAGTGCGATTGGGTGGAGCCGGGAGAGTGGGGTGCGTGTACTTTAGGGTTTTGTGGGCCTTGATCGGGAAACAAGAGATTGGGATTCCCGAGGCAGTCTCATCATATGACATGTGTACGGTTGGGGTCTCCTCTTTCTTTTAAGCGGGAAATTGAAAAGTTGCAGCCAACTAGATGTTGTCACGTGTCACTCTGGCGGGCTAGATGATTAAAAAAAGGAGAAATCTTGTGGCGACTGTTCATCTTCGTCTTTATTTCGTTCTCTTCTTCTCTCAAAGCTTTCTTCGGTCGCCGTTAGATTTTTTTCAAGAATTTCAGTAGTTTGGTCACAATAAATCCTTTTTCCTTCATAGAAATTGATTCTTTTCCTTTGCTTTTACTTTCCTTTCGTTTTTGAGATAGTTTAGGCAAGTTTTTGGATCGTTTTTTCTCAAGTAATCTGGCATACCGCTTTTCCTTTTGGGTTTCTTCAGTCCTTTATGAAGTTTCCAAAGGTTTGAGGGAATATTTTTAGATCTGGCTAGATTCTGAGCTTAGGACTAGTTTTTTGTGTTAGGGTATGCCCTAGGAACCAATTGTGTTGTCGGTTTTATGACATTATATCTTGTAAATGTATTATGAGTAAAAGAAAGTGTTCTTATGTCATATGTTGATTTACTACTTCATTCATATTATTTTTAATATTACATGTGAAATGTTCGGATGACACAGATCTTCAGAAGATCAAATCATCGAAGCATTCTGGTGTGCTATCGTAGGCACCCAGAATTAAAACCCTAAAAATACACGTAGTAGTGTGAGGAGGGATCGTTCCCACGGAGAGTGTCTAGCCGAGTTTTATGTTACGTGAACCAGTATGGGGGGGATTTGAGTAAAAACAGAAACAATTTCAGGAAAAGAAATTCAACCTAAATTACCGAAATCAATCAAAATAACGAAACTTGGTCTAAGTCAACATCCACCATCGGAATCTTACAACTGATCATTGATGCAAAAATAAATCAATTCTTACTTTGCGTATTCACCGTTGGAACTATTTTCCTATCTCTCCTTAGTTGTAATTAATTAGGAAACAAGTGATCTAATTAATCTTACTACTAAACAACCCTAGACAAGCACTAAAGATTTAATCTAGTGGCAGCCTTAAGAACTAGAGAGCTCAATGAAGCTAAACAACAGAAACTCAAGCGGTTGTATTAATTTAGTTGAATGTTCTTCTTAAGACTTAATAATTCCTGACGCAGCAAACTCTTAAACCTTAATTACTTCACAAGTTAAAGGGATCAAACAATTACAGATTTGATATCTAACTTAGTAGTAGATTGCAACAAATAATAAACTAGTAGGCCTCATAGTAATTAAAAGCAACAATCATGACAATATGCATAGAAGAACATCCAATACTCAAAACATAAATTGAACACTAAAAAATTAGATTAGATCTCACAATTTTATTGATTCTGAGGCCTCCGTTTCCTTCGACCAAGTTCTAAAAGTTTAGCCACTCATGGCTATGAAAAACTCAAAAGAAAACGAATTCCAGAAGAGTGAAAAGAGAGGTGTGTGTGTGTTCTCCAATCTGATCTCTCTCTCCTCTTAAAGATATCTAATTCAAGTATTTGAATTCTACTAAATCTCCTCAAAATATTCTAATATCCTAAAATAACATCTATCCTATTCTGATTCTAATTAATTGAAAATAAAATAAAGTCCTAAAATAAAATAGGAAAGTGGTGTATCCAGCTGTAACTTGCGTGCAACAGGTCTTCAAAGCTTCCAATAATAAACTGCCTATTTGAATTGCATGACAAGGCAGAATGTTCCAGAACGTCGGCAGTGCAGGTGTGTCAACTTCAAGCCCAATTACAACCTTTATGAAACAAGTATCTCTCCAGACTCAAAACATAAAAGTTGTATATATCTTTCTTAGGGTTCCACAGCATTTTGAATCATCTCAATTGGAGCTCAGATGAGAGAGTTATGCCCAGATTACTAAGCAATGTCAAAAATGTCCGAATTCATCTAATTAGTTCCGTTTTGCATTTAACGCCTCCATTTGCCTCCTAAATCAAAATAGAATAATAATGAGTACATTTAGGCAACAAATAAGTATAAAATACTAGACATTAAGGGGGTAAATATGACATTTTGCATTCTCATCAAATTCCCTACACAAGTAATGTTAATTGGGCAATAACATTGCATAGTAGGAATGCTGAATGTGTCCATTGACTATCATGTGATGATATTAGTGTGGGTGATTATAAGAGGTATGTCACTAAGGCATTAGCATGGATAAACAATTAGTGAATTGTTTATCGAATATGACCAATTACGATGAATCACATGGACGTGGTCAATGATGCATCGTAGGATCGTGCTAGTGTACCACTAATCCTTAGACTTGAGACGTCATGGTTGGAATCAACATCGGATGCACATGGTTCATATGGTGTCTAAGCACGAGAATAGTCATGCCTTGTGTAATAAGCTAGTTTGGTCATATGTTATTCATGTGTGAGGACAAGTGATGGTCAAGATGGGATCCGTTAACTCAAAATAGTCCAATCTTGAGTTCCCAGATGAATGTCAATAAACGTTGGAAAAGGAAAATCTCTGGCTAGAGTATAACGAATGTCAGATGAAAAGTAGTTTCATGTTGACGAGTTCCATTGTATCAATTGACAATTCGATTAAAGATTAAGTTAAGGGTTTTGACATACCATGAATCATTCTTAATCAGGATTAAATGACGAGGGGATTTTACTACATGGTACATACGATCAGAAAAGGTTCATTGGAGTTTATACTTCATTGTGATTTAGGGGTTATGGAACATTGCTAAATGTCTACCATAATCAATGGGAGTTTCGATAATAAAGAGTTATAAGAAAACATATTAGAATATGATATTGGGTCCACTGCTAGATCACAATGAACCAAAATGGTCACACATAAAACCAAGCTTAAGGAGAGAGAGAGAGTAATACATATCATTAATCGGATTAATGATGTTCGGACGTAAACAGTTGCATCCGAATAAATGTATTGGTGAGAAATAATTATCCATAGATAGCTAGCACTAACCAAGGGTAATAAGGATTTATTAAATATTATTATTGAATCGGATTCAATAATGGGGACAAAAGTGAATCAGTTTTATTCTAAAGAGTTAGAATATTTAATGGGATTAAAATTTGGGCTAATTATCAATTAGCCATAGAACCAAGGACTTGACATAAATGCTATTTTCCAAGATTAATTTTTTAAATTGTTTGAGGACTTCCCAAGACAATTTAAAATTACACTTTATGCCCGTGGTATATAAACCAAGTGTTATACCATTTTCATTCAATTTAAATAATTGAAACAAAATCACTCTCTCATTTTTTCTCTCACTCTCTAGGCTCTCTATTCCTTGGCTTGTGTGGATCACATTTTGAGGTTCTTCAGGTTCATTTGAAGATCTAAGACTCCAAGAAAAAAGATTCAAGTGTTGAATAGTAAAGGAGTAGGTAATGTTCCATCCTTCTCATGTAATATTTTTGGCTAATGTGTTATGTTTGTGTTCTACCTTGGATCCATCATCTTGTTCATCATTTTACACCATTTCCATGTTTGAAATGCATGAATCCCAACATTTTGAGGTGATTTTAATTTAGATTCCAGGAATTTTGATTAATGCTTTATGGGGTTTTGGTTAAAAACGAGGGGGTTGTTGATAAAGTGCCTGGGGTGCTTGATTGAGCTAGGTGACAATTTCTAGGGTTAGCGCGATTTTAGGATCCCTTTAGGCGAAGGTCTATTCGGTCACCCGATCAATCTGTTAGAGCAAGTCGAACATGGTGAAGGAGGTTTAGTGTTTGCACACCTGATGTCAGATTCCAAGTCGAGTAGGGATAGTCAGGCTGAAATGGAGATGGGAGGAGAGTATGAGAATGCTCCCACTATGGTGGTATTGCTAGAAGAGGGTAACGTGCTAGTAGGAGTTCCCATAGGGCTAAGTGTAGCCATGATTGAGCCAGCTGCTACCGAGTCGAGTAGTGACGACTCTGACGGGCAAGGGGAGAGTGGGGAAGACAATGATGATGAACCAAACAGTAGTCTCAAGGGCGAGCCCTCTACAAATGGAAATTTAAGGATTGAAGACAACTGACTAAGCAGTAGATTACCGTTGGACTATCCCCTAAGCTCACTAAGGATGATGCATGAGAATAAGGACCATGTACTATGTTCCTGACTTGGTGGAGATACGTTTTTCGAGACACTATAAGCGAGTCGACTAGGATGTACCAGGATGGATCGGGATGTACAACATTTACTTCCATGATGGGTTGAGGTTATCGATTCCCCGACTGGTTTAGAAAGTATTGAACTACTTCATGATCGCGTCGACTCAGATCATGCTGAGCGGGTGAAAACTGTTGATAGCGTTGGAGCTCCTCTGCACTATGAACCGAGTGAGATTCGGCTTGCATGAATTCCCTTACTCCTACTGCTTAAAGGAGGACGATAAAGACAAGGGTAGATATGTAGTCACCCTAAAGCATGATCGAATTCATCTAGTTGTCTGCGATCGAGCGATAAAAAGTAGAAAGGGAAGTTCTTCTTCCTGAAAGGCGAGGCAATCTTTGGAGAGAGATGACAAGGTGACATACCATTCACTTGGAAGGCGACTAGTGAGTGACCCTTTTACTTGGTCTTTCGTGCTTTGATTATTGAGCCTTATCTTCTGTTATTTTGTAGATCCTTCATTTAACAAGACTGGGTTGAGTGGTGAAGGATTAGACAAGACCACTAGGGAAGTGCTTGCTATACTGTAGAAGCAGAGAGACTAGAGAGTGCTATTACAAGAGGCAAACCTTAGGGCGAGTCATCTTTGGAGCAGGGTTGCTGCGATGTAGAGAGGTACATCTTTCCCCTCGCTAAAGTAGACTTAGAGTGTTTTGATGATTCGCTACTACAACCACATCTGTTTTCGGCATTCGTTTCTTCATCCTCTAACTCTTGAAGAGTTTGCCCTTGTAGAGAGATTGATAAAGAGCATCAATGTTGACATTCCAGTGTGAACGAAGCAATCGCCCAATGTCAAGCTTAGAGAAAGCAGGAGTCGGTGTCAAGGTCGAAGGAGAATGTTCAGATGGAGCAAATTGAGTCAGCTCCACCGACTGTGCAGCCTTCGGCTAGAGCCAGGTTATCGAAGAGTGTCCAAATCGATGAGGATGTTGAGAAGATGATCGTCACACTCCCCGATGATGACTTTTGTCTATTCTGATGCAACCGGGATAGGGAAGCTAGTAGAGTCCTTCTTGTTGCCCGCAGATGAGAACCGACTGAACTAGATAGGAATGAGTGCGGATGCTGAATGGGCAATAGCTCGACAATTTCAGGTAATTCTCAACTTTGAATGCTTTGTTTCTGAAAATACAACTCCTAAGTATTTGACCTTTTGCAGGCTCTGATTGGGAGTCTACACCTAAAAAAGGCCGCGATTGCCCAAGACGCAAAGATCTAGGAACTGAACAAGTCTAACACTGGTCTGCACACCTGGGAGGCTTCGGTTTTGAAATTGTCAAATGAGTGCACTACCAAGCTGCGACAGGCTGAGCTGGAATTGGCTGAGCTAAAGAAAACGCTAGCTAAGAAGGAAGAGGCGTTGGTTGAGAAGGAAGAGGAGTCGGTCGCCCTCAGGAAACGATGTAGATTGATTGCCACTGATGCAATGATTAAAGCCCGTGTCGAGTTGATGAAGGAATACAAGGTGGGTAACACTTCTCACTAGAACCTTGGTGAGGACATTGAGTTATAGGAGAAGATTGAAGCTAAGTCAGCCGATGGGGATGGTGGAACGGAGAAAGACCAAGTCAATACCGAGCCAAAAAATTTGATAAACGACTTTGCTAAAGACCTGGAGGGGATGCTTGCTAGGTCGACCAAGAATCTCTGTCAGGATGAGTCGGCAATAGTGGTGTCTACTAGTAAGGGGAAGGAGGTCAAACTGACTATAGGGCACTCGACTTAGGATAATGATCCGCAACATGTTGCTCCTTGATGTATTTTCTTGTTTCCTTTGACTAATATTTTGGGTGTAGCATGCCTATGGTTGTGTACTTGAATCATCCTTAATGAGGCGTTTATAAAATTTGGTATTTTACTGTAGTTGATTCGTACTTATCTGTTGATTAATTGTCTAAGTAAGCAATGTTCCAAATCTATGTCGGTATGACCGACTGACTGAACTGTTTGATGCTTCTAGGGGGTTGTCGGTGTAACCAACTAATGGAGAACTAATTATGTAGGATATTTACGATTGTAGTAGTAATTGAGTCAAGTGTTTAGCTAACTCGATTAGTATGGCGGAGTTGGTGTGACCAACTGGGTAGTTGTAATTCTAAGCCTTGGTGCCTTAGTCGTCGTCATCAACTTTGTAGTTGAAAATGCGAGGGCATTGTGCTTCAGTCGGCGTAACTAACTTTGTAGTTGAAAACCTCAACCCTTATTATGTGGGGTCAGTTGGTGTGATCGATTGTGTAGTTGAAAATTTTTAGGCTTTAAGCTTGAGTTGGCTTGGTCGACTTTGTAGTTGAAAATCTCAACCCCGACTTTGTGGGGCCAATCGGCATGACCGACTGTGTAGTTGAAAATCTCAACCCCGACTTTGTGGGGCCAATCGGCATGACCGACTGTGTAGTTGAAACTTTCTTACCCTTAAGTGCTAAGTCAATGGGCATTAATTGTAGTAGAATAGTTTAACACAGTTTTTTCGTTGAATAGTAATTTTATTGATTCAAGGCCTTAAGGCCAATTGACGTTGAAGGAGGTGGACAGGCCCACTCAACCTTTTGAAAAAACAAAAAGAAGCTAAGATACGGTCTATCAGAAGTGATAGCAATTGAGATGGATGACGTTCCAACTGTGACTCATGTCTTTGCCTTCGGGGGATTGAAGTTTGCAAGCGCCCTTGTCGACTGACCTGGTGACCTCATATGGACCCTCCCAAGTGGGACCGAGTTTGCCAATGTTTATCTTCTTTGTGTTTTGAAACACTTTTCGGAGTACCTAGTCGCCTTCTTTGAATGTTCTCACGCATACGTTGTGGTTGTAATCCCGAGCGACCAACTGTTGGTAGATTAAGTTTCTAATATGGGCTTGTTCACACAGTTCATCTAGAGTGTCCAAGTTGTGGCATATGTTTTGGCTGTTTGATTCATCACACATCCATTAGAGCCTGGGAGATGAGACTGACACATCTGTTGGGATGATTGCCTCCGAACCATATACTAGGGAGAAAGGAGTCTTGTCTGTGGACGAGCAGGTGGTTGTTCTTGTTAGAGTAGGTGCCTTAAAGCCAATCAATTATTGTAAAATTGACTCTGTAATAAATGTTTATTTATCAATAAAAAGGGCATGTTCTTCTATATCGTGTATGTAATGATATATGTCCTTAGGATTGTAGAACCGTGATGAGGGTATCAAGTGTTTCAAATCTTGATAGTGAGAACCCTATGATCACATATGGTGGCCATTCTAGAAACATCCGTAGCCTTAGTATTATTCTGACCAAGAACATAGATAATACGGTAAGGCTATCATAGTGTTGAACGACCCTGTCGAAAGGCAGTGACTGATCTCACTTGTCAAGGTTGTTTGCCGACAACCTGGTGCAACGCATGGGTGCTTGCTAGAGGCAAGTTCACTGGACAGACCCACTAAAGGATTCCATATGGATGGTAACCCTAGTGTCTATGGAATAAATCCTCTAACGGATGGTAGTGCATGTGATCCTTAGACTTGAGATCACCGGAGTGTCTTGTTGTAGTTTGACACTAGCCCAACGTAATTCTATTCAGAGCTATCAATACGGTAGTGATTGGCTACATTGAGAAGTGTATCAAGACTATGATAGATCGATAAAGGATTCATCACTCCTGGGTACAAGAGAAGTTATCTCACTAGGTAATTCAGTAAATGGCAATGACAATAAATCTGTGGCCACAGTGGGATTGAGTTGTTGCTTAATCCAATTTATTATTCCGATCATTGGTCCAGTAACTGAATACAAAGATATCGAGGATAACTGAGGTTGACACTATTTTTGTACCTAAGTCTCAATGAGATAACTGATGATGAAAGGAATGGATTACACGGTAACCATATCGTTGACAAGTAGTTGTTTTGCTGAATTCAAATCTATCGGGTGGCCATGATGCCTTGCTAGGGGCCAATATTGGTCTGTGAGTAGTGTGACGATTAATTGGTGTTAATCGCGATACTACTCACTGCCGATATGATAAAGAGCCTATGGGTCACACACTTAGAAGATAATTTAAGAATCATTTTTGTAAAAGGGGTATTTTCGTCTTTTAGGACGAAAGGGTATTTTGGTAATCTCATAGTGCAATTAAATTTGCTGAGGTTGTTGCCTGTATTTAATTTTAATATTAAAATTAAAATTAGTGAGATTATATTTAAACATATATGCGCATGTATTTCAATGGATTTTTATTAATATTTAAATGTTAATATATATTATATATATATTAATTGATTTTAATTATATTAATAATCAATTAAAATTAAAATACCATAAAGGGTGCCTTTGGTTGCAAGGATAGATTAACTTAAGAGTCCATAAACTATTCCATATGAGATTAGGGTTTTTAATTAAGTGACTATATAAGTGAAACTTAATTAAAAACATAAAAATAATTTTCATTCATTGATTGAAAAGAAAACCCTAGCACCCTTCTTCTCTCACTCACGTTTTTCATAGTGTGTGAATCAAAGAATTTCTTTCTTTGTTCACTTGATTCTTGAAGCCTTCTATTAGTTCTAGCAAAACTATAGTAGGTTCTGCAGATTAGCTTCGTGCGGACGACATTCGTTCGATTCTTTCTTGAACGACTAGAGAAATCAAAGCATTGAAGGAGCCTCCAAATGTTGGTAATGCGTTCTGATCCTTGTATGGTATTTACTATGATTATATTGTACAGATTTTCTGTTTAATAACATGTAAGCAATTTGATCTATACCCGGATCTTGGCGTAAAAGTGATTGATTTTTTTTTTGTTAATTTGTGATTTTTCTAGCCTTTTCGGGATCAATCACTAACAGTTCTATATGACCATAAGACTCCTGGTAGTTTGTCTGCCCATGCCACATTTGCTTTCTGAAGACGCTTCTTCATTATTGCATGATTATGTTGTTAGTATTAGTAAACGGTCCCATATACGCAGCGAAAACAAAAAAATATAATATAGAGGCATTTACATGAGCCAGTCAGAGGTATAATTTTACAATTCATATTAAAATAAAATCTGTAGGAAAAATAAATCTGAGTTTAAAGAAAAAACAAACGCAAGTTGTAGGCTCCTCCAAATTTGTCAACGAAGTTTTGCTACCGATCCAAGTGTAGGACGAACCCACGTAGTCACACGAAGACAATCTCAAAAAGAACCAAAGAGGGATTTGCCAGATCCTCTTTAGCTTCAAGATTAAGAAGAAAGCAATCAATTGAAATTTTTAGGCCAAAAGGTGTTACTGCCATGGGAGAGACAGAGAGGGGCTGTGTGTGTTTAATTTCAAAAGGAGAAATCAATTAATTGAAATAAACCACATTTCTTTTTATAGTAAATATCAAGTTGCCCTATCCATAAGAATAGGCTTGGGCTCCAACCAAAAACCCATGTTGCCAAACACCCTAATTGTATATTTATTTTCCATCATTATCTCAATTAAAATCAATTAATATATATTAATATTAACAATAATGATAATATTTAAATATGTGCGAACACATATTTAAACGTAATTTCACTTATTTAATTTTTTATAACAAATTAAATAAAGGCTACGACCTCAGCAAATTTATTGCACTGTGAAAATACCAAAATACCCTTTCGCCTAAAAAGATGAAAACGCCTTTCTTTCTTCCTGAGTCTTAAATTATCTTCTATGTGTGTGACCCATGGCTTCTATCATATCGGCAGGTAAGTATCGCGATTACACCAATAATGTCTCACTAATACACAGACCAAGATTGGCCCTAGCAAGGCATCATGGCCACCGATAGATCGGATTCAACAAGTAGCTACCTGTCAATGATATGGTTACCGTGCAATTCGATCCTTTCATCAATGTTATCTCGACGAGACAAAGGCACAAAAATAGTGTCAACCTTCGGTTACTCCTATATTATTATCAGTTTTTGAACCAATGACCTGTATTAAAATCTGGATAAAGACAACTCAATCCCACTGTGGCCACAGTTTTGTGTCATGTCATGTAATTGCACCGTTAAATAACTTTTCCCGTACCCGGAGTGATGAATCCTCTATCAATCCACCATAGTCTTGATACACTCCTCGATGCAGCCAATCACCACGTATTGACAGCTCTGAAAAGAACTGCATGAGCTAGTGTCAAACTGCACCAATCGGTGCACAAGGTGCTCGGTGATCTCAAGTCTAAGGATCACATGCACCACTATTCGTAGAGGATTTATTCCATAGACACTGGGGTTACCATCCATATGGAATCCTCTAGTGGTCAGTCCAGTGAACTTGCTGCGATGTATCCGCTACAGCAAGCACCCATGTGTTGACCAAGTTGTCACCAAACAACCTTGACAAGTGAGATCAGTCACTGCCTTCGACAGGGTCGTTCAACACTATGCTAGCCACGTATTATCTGTGCCCTTACTTCAGAATAATACTGGGACTACGGCGTTTCTAGAATGGCCACCATGTGTGTCATAGGGTTCTCACTACCAAGATTTGAAACACTTGATACCCTCGTATGGTTCTACCATTCCAAGGATATATATCATACATATGCAATAATAATGATTTACGCGATATAGAATAAAATACCTTTTATTCTTGATTTATGAACACTAGTACAAAGAGTCAATTCTACAATAATTGATTGGCTTTAGGGCATCTACTCTAAAATCTCTCACTTGCACTATAGCCAATCATTCTTGTATTAATACCAAATGACTCAAGTGCCTTTCATGTCTCTCTGCGACAGAGGCTTTGTCAGTGGATCTGCGAGATTGTTGTCATATGCACCTTACTAACTGCACGTCTTTCCTCTCAACGTTCTTTGATGAGATGGAATCGTCTGAGTATGTGTCTGGATTGATGAGACCGTTGTTCCCTGGCTTGAGCAATTGCTCCATGTTGTCACAATAGATGTCTATAGGATCAACAATCGTAGGAACACACCAAGCTTAGTAATGAACTTCTTAATCTAGACTGCCTCCTTGGCCGCATCCGACAAGCAATATACTCAGCCTCCATTGTAGAATCCGCTACAATGCTTGCTGGAGCTTTTCCAACTCAATGCACCCATTGAGACAAAATACAAACCTGATTGCGATCGATAATCATCTTTGTCCATTTGGAACTAGCATCACTGTATCCTTTATAGTGAGCTCATCTTCCCCTCCATAAACCAAGAGCATTTCCTTAGTCCTTTTCAGGTACTTAAGAATGTTCTTGACAACCATCCAGTGACGCTCACCTGGATCCGATTGATATTACTACAAGTGTCAAAGCACAGAGACATCAATCCGAGTACATAACATGGCATACATGATGGATCCAATTGCTGAGCATATGGAATCCTCTTCATTATCTCTCTCATTTGTGTATTAGGACACAATCCTTAGAGAGATAAACACCATGTGACATCGTAAGAAATCCCTTCTGGATTCTTCCATACTGAATCTCTTTAGTACTTTGTCAATATATGACATCTGACTTAGGCAAGCAACTATGCGATCTATCACGATAGATCTTTATACCAAGGATGTAGGTTGCTTCCCCTAAGTCCTTCATGGAGAAGCACTTGGAAACCAAGTCTTTACGACTGCAAGTTCGGTATATCATTCCCCATCAGAAGTATGTTATCGACATACACCACTAGGAATGCTTATGCTCCCAATCACTTTCTTGTAAACACAAGGCTCATCTCGTTCTTGATAAAACGAATCTTTTACGGCTCCATCAAAATGAATGTTCCAGCTTCTTGAAGCTTGCTTCAGCATAAAGGATCTCCGCAACTTGCATACCATAGGCTTGACTATCAAGAACGAAACCATCAGGTTGTGTCATGTACACATCTCCTCAAGGTTTTGTCATGAAAGCAGTTTTGACATCCATTTGCCAAATCTTATAGTCATGATATGCAGCAATTGCAAGCAACATCCGGATGGATTTAATCATGGCAATCGACGAAAAGGTTTCTTCTTCAATGCCATGAATTTGTTTGAAACCTTTGGCAACCAACCATGCTTATAAAGTATGCACGTTGCCATCTATGTCAGTCTTTTCTTTGAAGACCCATTTACACCCTATGGTTTTACCCCTTCAGGTGTTTCTACCAGAGACCACACTTGGTTCTGGTACATGGAGTCCATCTCAGATTTCATGGCTTCAAGCCATTTAACGGAATCTGGATTCGATATAGCTCTGTAGGTTTGGGTTATGTCTTGGTAGACTAGTACATCACCCGTTGAGTCACAAGTAATCCTATCTCTAGGCTTATGGGTACCTCCCAGATCTATATAGCTCCTGTGCTACTTGAGGTGGTTCACTTTGATCCACAAATTGTGGAGTAACCTCCTCATGATACTCAACCATTCCTGTGGCAATCATCCTGTCCTTCGTCTAGTATATCTTGTGTTCTAAAACTTCATCAAGTTTTACTTTTCTCCCACTAGTACTTCTTAGAAATATTCTTTTTAGGAAGACACCGGATCGAGCAACAAAATTTTGTGCTCTTCTGGGTGGTAGAAGTAGATCCTTTGGATACCCCATAAATAACATTTACAGGATTTTAGGCCCAGCTTGTTTAAAGTCAATTTCTTAACATAAGCTTCGCAACCCCAAATCCTTAGATAAGATAAGTTGGGCTTTCGCACTTATAGCTCATATGGAGTCATCTACAGACTTTGACGCACATGGTTCAAAAGGTGAGTCGCAGTTCTATGGTATACCTTAAAACGATGTAGGTAAATCACTAAAACTCATCATGGACCTAACCATATCAAGTAGTCCTGTTCCACCTCTCCAAAACACTCGTGTTAGGGTGTATAAGGGGGGTGAGTTGTGATACTATCCCACATTCCTTCAGGTTAGTTTAGCTCAACTTGCCAAAGTTGGCATAGTTGTCATTTTGAGATTATCCTTGTTGTCTTCTTAAGAAAATATTATTATGAAACAGTTCCATAAAGAATATTATTTATACTCAAGGACAATAATCATTAATAAACTAATATTCTCATTTGTCCTATGTGGACCACAAGAATATAATTTCTAGAACTGAAGAAAAACCATAATAATCCACAAGTTCAAGAAATAAGTTCATCGCTAAATCAGACGATAAGATCCTACACAAATGCGGCAGACGTGCTTCATTTCCAATTGGTAGGTACACCTCTCCCTCGACGAGCAATCTACTCTACCGTAGTCTACACACAATCAAATGTGAGTACCACATCTTGTGTCAACTAGATGTTTACGGGAGAAGTTAATCTCAATAACATACCTGACAAAGGGTAACATTCTCTTCCCTTTGTAGGAGGCTTGCAATGTTTCCTCCAGTGGCTGGGATTCCCACAGTTGGAACAAACACCTTTCCTTTCTGCAACAGTTCTTTCATCGACTCTGAGCCTTTCCTTTTCACTTGAGTTGGCTTCAACAAAAACAATGTTTCTGACATTTTCATGCCTGACTCAGTAGCTTCAACAAATCCAGAAGCTCGGAAAGGGTATTCTTCTATCTTCCTAATAAAGTCATAGACAAATTGAGAATAAGAATCTGGCAAAGACTGTAATATTAGGTTTATCGCTAAACCTTCATTAAGTCCACATCCCAAAATCTCAAGTTGTTCAATACTCGATCCACTTAAGTAATGACGCCAATTTTGGTACCCTCTTTCATCCTACATCTGATAACGATCGAGACACCATATGCTTCTCATTTCTTCGAAGAAAAATGAAGAATAGAAGCTAAATCATTTTCTAGCACTGTTGTCGCAGTAATGGTGTCATTGATGCAAACACAATGTATCTTGTCATTTCTACTTTTGCATCATGGGTATGCTTCACATATATATACCAGTCTCATGATAGAACTATTAGCAAGCTCTAGTGATAGAGCTTGTGCAATGGTGTATAATTATCGCCTGACTGAAGTATATTATTTATACTCTTATACCAGTCAACGAAATTTTCACCATTCCATTTCTCTCCCAGTTCGATGATGTCGCAGCGATGTTGGGATCATTTTGCTCAATTTTAAGTGAATCTACAAGTGCAGAAAAAGTAACCATTATTATCATGTTCATTATTATTGTTAATATGGTCTTTTATTAAACAAAGCTCTCACTATTTTACTCAAGTTAATAGCCCTCACCTTAACTCGGGAAAGCCCATTGACTTTACTAGTGGACCGAGATCCCATCCTGCCATTTCAAACCTTCGCTTTGGCGAACAAGCCAAAATGAGGTATTAGGTAGGCCAACAAACTTAATCCACACAGAGATGATAGCTCCCATTATCAACCTAAATGTGAAAAAGCCAACAAGCCAATCACACAATCCAATGGAAACATACATGCTCCAGTCCTCAAGTGTGATTCTCAGTATCAGTAGAGTGGACACTACATGTCCAACGTACACATAATATGTGTACTGCTCTACTATGCCTATGACGCGTTTATCAACCTTTGCTTTGGCGAACAAGCAAAACCGTCATTTTAAGTGACCCATCCCCATTAGGAAAACTCCAATGTATTTAACCTCCCCCTGGTAGAAGTGGAACCCTTCGCTTTGGCGAACAAGGTTTCGACGAACAGTGGTTGATTAAAACCATGGTGATGGAAGGCTTACGTGACTTAATATAATTCAGTTAAGGGGTTTGTTATTTAATGTCTCATCAGATTATATCTTTGTAGATGACATTGTTTGGCATGTTATAAACATTCAACCTTAGCATGCATTCTAAACAAAAATTAAACGGCTGGTACATGGCCCAACTAAAACGATTTCTCGAGCCTAGAGGCAGGTGAGTTACCTAGGGGTCCTATAATAAACATCTCGAGTCTTCAAGTATGGTTGCCTCGTTTTTGCTCCCATCTTCAAGTACATTACCAAACTTTTAAATTACAAAAGAATAATATACAAAATTCTTTACATCATAAATTTAGAAACCTCGATTTACATTCGAGGGGAGTTAGATGAGAAGAGAATGACATCAAGAAAAAGAGGAAAGGCAGGACATGCAGGTCCTATTTAATAAATTATACAACCATACATACCCAAAAATATTTAAAACATTACCCTTAGGTCTAAGGCTCATGTATCGGGCACCATGCAATATACAAACAAGTACAAAGCATACATTTAAAAAACAAAAATTTTTGAAATATGGGTTAATTAATTTACCCCCTGACAATTTACAGATCACAGTTTAGTCTAAAAATTTTGAAACTTTTCATTTTAGCCTACACACTCGAAGTGTGCTCGCTGTAGCGATGAGTTAGATCGCCGCAGTGTGCATTGGTATGCTGACGTCCACGCTCTACGTACGTTCGCCGTGGCGTTTGTGAAGCACATGTGAAGGACGATGGCTACGGCGATGGGTATATCGTCGCGACGAGCGTACACAGATCGTAGATCCAGATGGTCATACAGTAACATACACACTCAAACGGATTTTCAATCAATCAAACATACTGATTTCAACCAAAATCCATCATGCATTAAACCAAACTTGCAGTTCATCAACAAATCAGATTAATCGATTAATCAATTTCTCAAAACATGATTTAGGCGATTTTATAAGGTACATATATCATCAAATATAGTTATCAACCATCCAAATAAAAATTGTAAATTTAGTACGCTAGACTTGATACCACTGTCAAACGGTCCCATATACGCAGCGGAAACAAACAAATATAATAATAGAGATTGTTTACATGAGCCAAGATCAAGGGTATAATTTTACAATTCATATTAAAATAAAATCTGCAAGAAAAATAAATTTGATTTTAAAGAAAACAAACGCACGTTGAGGCTCCTCCAATTTGTCAACGAATGTTTTGCTACCAATCAAGTATATGATCGAACCCACGTAGTCCACACAAAGACAATCTCAAAAAGAACCAAAGAGGGATTGCCAGATCCTCTTGGCTTCAAGATTAAGAAGACAAATCAATTGAATTGATTTTTAGGCAAAAGGTGTTGCTGCCATGGGAGAGACAGAGAGGGGTGTGTGTGTTTTAATTTCAAAAGGAGAAATCAATTAATTGAATAATCACACACTTTTCTTTTTATAGTAAAATATCAAGTTGCCCATTCCATATGGAATAAGTTGGGCTCAAAACACTCCCAATTTGATATTTTTTTCCACCATTATCTAATTAAAATCAATTAATATATATTAACATTTAACATATGATATATATTTAATATGTGCGAACACTATTTAAACGTAATTTCACTTATTTAATTTTTTATAACAAATTAAATAAGGCTACGACCTCAGCAAATTTAATTGTACTATGAAATTACCAAAATACCCTTTTGCCTAAAAAGACGAAAACGCCCTTCTTTCTTCCTAAGTCTTAAATTTCTTCTATGTGTGTGACCTATAGGCTCTCATCATATCGACAGCGTATAGTATCGCGATTAACACCAATTATCGTCTCATTAATACACGACCAAAGATGGCCCTAACAAGGCATCATGGCCACCGATAGACTCGGATTCAGCAAAGTAGCTACCTGTCAATGATATGGTTATCGTGCAATCGATCCATTCATCATACGTTATTCTTGACGAGACGAATGCATAGAAATAGTGTCAACCTTCGGTACTCTCCATATTATGTATTCAGTTTTTGAACCAATGACCTGTATTAAAATCTGATATGAGCAACAACTCAACCCACTGTGGCCACAGTTTTAATGTCATTGTCATTACTGAATTGCAGTGAGATAAATTTTCCGTACCCGGGAGTGATGAATCCTCTGTCAATCCACCATAGTATTGATCACATCCTCGATGCACCAATCACCACTATATTGAAGCTCTGAAAAGAACTGCGTTAGGTAGGGTCAAACTGCACCACGGTGCACAAGGCGCTATGTGATCTCAAGTCTAAGGATCACATGCACCACCATTGTTAGAGGATTTTCCATAGAACTGGGGTTACATCTATATGGAATCCTCTGATGGGTCAGTCCAGTGAACTTGCTGCGGTGTATCCGCCTACAGAGCACCATGTGTTGCACTACGTTGTCACCAAACAATCTTGACAAGTGAGATCAGTCACTGCTTTCGACAGGGTCGTTCAACACTATGATAGCTTTACCGTATTATCTGTGCCCTATTTTCAGAATAATACTGGGGCTCGGGACATTTCTAGAATGGCCACCATATGTGCTCATAGGGTTCTCACTATCAAGATTTGAAACACTTGATACCCTCGTCACGGTTCTACCATTCTAAGGACATATATCAATACATATTGCAATAATAATGATTTACGCGATATAGAATAAAATGCCTTTTATTATTGATTAATGAACATTATTACAAAGAGTCAATTCTACCATAATTGATTGGCTCTAGGGCATCTACTCTAACAGTTAGATAATTCGGCCTAGTCATTTGACTGGGGGCTCCGGGGAGTCAAATAATTGAGCTTGATCCCCCATATTTCACATGTATCCCTAAAGCCAAAACTGATGAATTAGGACCCGTTGTCGGTGACTATCTATTTTGGAATCCCAAATCGACAGATTACGTTCTTCCAGATGAAGTCTTTTACCTCTCAGTCTCACCCTTAGGCGAATGCTTCTACCTCAATCCATTTTATGAAGTAGTTCGTCACAACCAACATGTACACTTGCTACCCAGGTGCGTGATGTGTGGTTTGACAAACATACATATTTAGCAAGTGCACTAGTCGCAAAAAGTAATATAATGATGAAGTAGAGTATCGTTCCCACGAGGATTGCGTGCTAATTACCGAGTTTCTTAATTCTATTACTAATTGAAGGATAAAAAATGTGGAATTGTGGGGGAAAGTAAAGCTAGAATTAAAACACAAAATCAAACAACTAAGATTAACATAAACTAATCAATGCAAATTTAAATCAAGGCAAAAGAGGTTAGAGTTCGACTTCACTAGGATACTCTAGTTTAACCTACAATTTCTATTGCTTCCAAATTCACATGCAAGGATTATAAATCAAATTCCTTAAGTTGTAGAATATAGCCTTGAATATACCTTCTCAGGCTATATTCTCCTACTTATCCCTATTAAACTTCCGCACCCAACAAAATAAAGGTTAATAGTTCAAAGTCTATCAAGCCAAAAGGAATCCTATAAAGATTTCATAGATTGCTAAACCTATCTCTAGCGTTTGCTTAATCTATAGTGTTTACTCTAAGACGATAACACATGAATCTCTTCTTAGTCTCATCATGCTCAACATCCAATTGCATTAAGAACAAGAATAAACACATAATCCAAGCAATAGAACTCAAAAACAACACAAATTTATAGATTAAACCATTGTAATCCAAGTTACATCAAAACCCTAACCCAAAAGTGAGTTAGTTCATGCTCAAAATAAAGAAAACATCACATAAACTACAAATTTGAAGTTCAACATATTAGAAATTGAAAGATGAAAGAATTCTTTCTTATTTTAGAGACCCAAATTCCTCCAATCTCATTCTCCTCGTCCCCTTATCTAACAATGTCGATCTCCTCTAAAAAATGAACAAAGTCTTTCTTAAATAGTCGGCCAAAAACCCTGGGAACTAATACAATACAAACAAAACGCAACGTTTTACAAAATAGAATTTTGTAATTTTCGCCACGGCGAAGAAGAACCTCGCTGCGGCATCGAATTGAATTTTTGCTGAACCATCTCACTCAAGGCTAGCTTGCCGCGGCAAAGAAAGAAATTTGCCGTGGCGAACTTTTGCTGAACTTTTTTGAAATTATGAAACTGCCCTCTGCTTGCTTCTTCGCTTGAGTCTTCGATCTTCGATCTTCATGATCCCCGATAGGAACAAGCTTCACAGTGCTCCCAATCAGCATCAGAATTCCCCCAATTCCTTAATTTCGCTTGATTCTGGATCTAGAAACTCATTTTCGCTCGGTTTTGCTTCAACTGCACGTTTTAACCTGAAACGTAAAATATACGAATTTAAGTAGCAATTCTAGAACAAAACTCAATAAGAAGTATTCGAAATCCTACAAAAAGCATAAAGAAAACAATATAATCCTAGGATTATCAAATACCCCCAAACTTAAGGTATGCTCATCATCGAGCATCAATCACAAAACTGAGACTAAAGAAGAACAACAGAAAAAAAAAAAATGAAAAAACAGAGGAAAATTTAAAATCAAACACAAAAGAGATGCATGGAATTGATTGCAAATGCAAGTCTCAAAAATTGTTGATACATTATTACAAGAAAATGCTTAACACTCCAAGAAGTTATAAATTGATTGACTATCTTTCTCTATCAGTCCCCTAAGTAGGTAATCACGACTTCAATCCACCTTCCGACTTCCCGGATTATTTTATGCAGAAATGTGAAGTTTATCAAATGGTGGTTGACTCCATAAGCCTAAGTATCAAACTACTCTCCACTAATGAGGACCTGACATCACTGAAGATCAAAAGGTCTTTGTTGGCTTGTAACGTTACGCTTGGGTGAGTGGCTCGAAAGAAGGGGTAAGAAAAACAATGTAAGAGAACTCGATTTTTCTCATGTAAACACAAAGAGCAACATCTACAAAACCCATTCTTTCTCATTTTCCAACCAATTTCTACACTCTTTTTCACAACCCCCAAACTTATGCATTTCTTATTTTTGTGTTGGAAATGCATAAGGAAATCAGAAATTTTAATTACAACTATATATAGAGTTTTTTTTTTTTTTTNTTTCCCTAAGTCCTTCATGGAGAAGCACTTGGATAACCAAGTCTTTACCGACTGCAAGTTCGGTATATCATTCCTTACCAGAAGTATGTCATCGACATACAACACTAGGAATACTACTGCGCTCCCACTCACTTTCTTGTAAACACAAGGCTCATCTTCGTTCTTGATAAAACTGAATTCTTTTACGGCTCCATCAAAATGAATGTTCCAGCTTCTTGAAGCTTGCTTCAGTCCATAAATGGATCTCCGCAACTTGCATACCTTATAGGCTTGACTATCAAGAACGAAACCATCAGGTTGTGTCATGTACACATCCTCCTCAAGGTTTTCGTTCATGAAAGCAGTTTTGACATCCATTTGCCAAATCTTATAGTCATGATATGCAGCAATTGCAAGCAACATCCGGATGGATTTAATCATGGCAATCGACGAAAAGGTTTCTTCATATTCAATGCCATGAATTTGTTTGAAACCTTTGGCAACCAACCATGCTTTATAAGTATGCACGTTGCCATCTATGTCAGTCTTCTTCTTGAAGACCCATTTACACCCTATGGGTTTTACCCCTTCAGGTGGTTCCACCAGAGACCACACTTGGTTCTGGTACATGGAGTCCATCTCAGATTTCATGGCTTCAAGCCATTTAACGGAATCTGGATTCGATATAGCGTCTTCGTAGGTTCTGGGTTATCGTCTTGGTAGACTAGTACATCACCATGTTGAGTCACAAGATAATCGTATCTCTCAGGCTTATGGCGTACTCTCCCAGATCTATATAGCTCCTGTGCTACTTGAGGTGGTTCACTTTGATCCACAAATTGTGGAGTAACCTCCTCATGATACTCAACCACTTCCTGTGGCACATCATCCTGTCCTTCGTCTAGTATATCTTGTGGTTCTAAAACTTCATCAAGTTTTACTTTTCTCCCACTAGTACTTCTTAGAAAATATTCCTTTTCTAGGAAGACACCGGATCGAGCAACAAAAATTTTGTGCTCTTCTGGGTGGTAGAAGTAGTATCCTTTGGATACCCCATAAATATACATTTACAGGATTTTAGGCCCAGCTTGTTTAAAGTCAATTTCTTAACATAAGCTTCGCAACCCCAAATCCTTAGATAAGATAAGTTGGGCTTTCGCCCACTCTATAGCTCATATGGAGTCTTATCTACAGACTTTGACGGCACATGGTTCAAAAGGTGAGTCGCAGTCTCTATGGTATAACCTTAAAACGATGTAGGTAAATCACTAAAACTCATCATGGACCTAACCATATCAAGTAAGGTCCTGTTCCACCTCTCCAACACTCTGTGTTAGGGTGTATAAGGAGGGGTGAGTTGTGATACTATCCCACATTCCTTCAGGTATGTTTAGCTCAACTTGCCAAAGTTGGCATAGTTGTCATTTTGAGATTATCCTTGTTGTCTTCTTAAGAACATATTATTATGAAACAGTTCCATAAAGAATATTATTTATACTCAAGGACAATAATCCATTAATAAACTAATATTCTCATTTGTCCTATGTGGACACAGAAATATAATTTCTAGAAACTGAAGAAAAACCATAATAATCCACAAGTTCCAAGAAATAAGTTCACAGCTAAATCGACGATAAGATCCTACAGCAAATGCGGCAGCAAGTGCTTCATTTCAATTGGTAGGTACACCTCTCCCCGACGCAATCTACTCTACCGTAGTTCCTACACATCAATCAAATGTGAGTACCACATTGTGTTCAACTAGATGTTTAGCGGAGAGAAGTTAATCTCAATAACATACCTGACAAAAGAGTAACATTCTCTTCCCTTTTGCTAGGAAGGCCTTGCAATGTTCCCCAGGGCTGGGATTCCCACAGTGAGGACAAACACCTTTCTTTCTGCAACAGTTCTTTCCATCGACTTCTGAGCCCTTTCCTTTTCACTTGAGTTGGCTTCAACCAAACAATGTTTCTGACATTTTCATGCCTGACTCAGTCCTTCAACAAATCCAGAAGCTCGGAAGGGTATTCTTCTTATCTTCCTTAATAAAGTCAAGACAAATTGAGAATAAGAATCTGGCAAAGACTGTAATATTAGGTTATCGCTAAACCTTCATTAAGTCCACATCCCAAAATTCAAGCTTGTTTATACTCGATCCACTTAAGTATATGATCGCCAATTTTGGTACCCTCTTTCATCACATCTGAAAACGATCGAGACACCATAGCTTCTCATTCTTCGAAGAAGAAAGAAAGAATAGAAGCTAAATCCATTTTCTAGCACTGTTGTCGCAGTAATGGTGTCATTGATGCAAACACAATGTATCTGTCATTTCTACTTTTGCATCATGTGTATGCTTCACATATATATACCCAGTCTCATGGATAGAACTATTAGCAAGCTCTGTGATAGAGCTTGCTCAATGGTGTATAATCTATCGCTTGACTGAAGTATATTATTTATACTTCTAACAGTCAACGAAATTTCACCATTCCATTTCTCTCCAGTTCGATGATTTGTCGCAGCGATGTTGGGATCATTTTGCTCAATTTTAAGTGAATCTACAAGTGCAGAAAAAGTAACCATTATTATCATGTTCATTATTATGTTTAATATGTTTTATTAAACAAAGCTCTCACTATTTTATCAAGTTAATAGCCCTCACCATTAACTCGGAAAGCCCATTGACTTATAGTGGACCGAGATCCCATCGCCATTTCAAACCTTCGCTTTGGCGAACAAGCCAAAATGAGTTATAGGTAGGCCAACAAACTTAATCCACACCAGATGATAGCTCCCATTATCAACCTCAAATGTGAAAAAGCCAACAAGCCAATCACACAATCAATGGACACTACATGCCATCGTCCTCAAGTGTGTTCTCAGTATCGTAGAGTGGACACTACAGTCACCACGTACACATAATATGTACTGCTTACTATGCCTATGACGCGTTTATCAACCTTTGCTTGGCGAACAAGCAAAAACGTGCATTTTAAGTGACCCACACCATTAAGGAAAACTCCCATGTATTTAACCTCTGGTAGAAGTGTACCCTTCGCTTGGCGAACAAGGTTTCGACGAACAGTGGTTGTTAAAACCATGTGATGGAAGGCTTACGTGACTTAATATAATCAGTTAAGGGGTTGTTATTTAATGTCTCATCAGATTATTATCTTTGTTAGAATGACATTGTTGGCATGTTATCAAACATTAACCTAGCATGCATTCTAAACAAAAATTAAACGTGCTGGTACATGGCCCAACTAAAACCGATTTTCTCGAGCCTGAGGCATCGGTGAGTTACCTAGGGGTCCTATAATAAACATCTGAGTCTTCAAGTGGTTGCCTCGTTCTTTGCTCCATCTTCAAGGACATTACCAAACTTTTAAATTTACAAAAGAATAATAATACAAAATTCTTTACATCAATAAATTAGAAACTCGATTTACATTCGAGGGGAGTTAGATGAGAAGAGAATGTACACAAGAAAAAGGAGAAAGGCAGGACATGCAGGTTATTTAATAAATTATACAACCACATACCCAAAAATATTAAAAAATTCACCCTTAGGTCTAAGGCTCATGTATCGGGCACCATGCAATATACAAACAAGTACAAAGCATACATTTAAAAAACAATCAATTTGAAATTAGTGTGGTTAATAATTTACCCCCTGACAATTTACAGATCTCAGTTAGTCTAAAAATTTTGAACTTTTCATTTAGCCCCTACACATCGGAAGTGTGCTGCTGTAGCGATGAGTTAGATCGCCGCAGTGTGCATTGGTTATGCTGGTCCACGCTCTAGTACGTTGCCGTGGCGTTTGGTACAGCACATGTCCGAAGGACGATGGTACGGCGATGGGTTATATCGTCGCGACGAGCGTACAAGTCTGTAGATCCAGATCTGGTCATACAGTAACCATACACACTCAAACGGATTTTCAATCAATCAAAACATACTGATTTCACACAAAAATCCATCATGCATTAAACCAAACTTGCAGTTCATCAACAAATCAGATAATCGATTAATCAATTTTTTCAAAACAGATTTAAGGCAGATTTTATAAGGGTAACATTATATCATCAAATATATGTATCAACCATCCAAATAAAAATTGTAAAATTTAGTACGCTGACTCTGATACCACTGTCAGTAAACGGTCCCATATACGCAGCGGAAACAAAACAAAATATAATATAGAGATTGTTTACATGAGCCAAGATCAAGGGTATAATTTTACAATTCATTAAAAATAAAATCTGCGAAGAAAAATAATTGATTTTAAAGAAAAACAAACGCACGTTGGAGGCTCCTCCACAATTTGTCAACGAATGTTTTGCTACCAATCCAAGTATATGATCGAACCCACGTAGTCCACACAAGACAATTCAAAAAGAACCAAAGAGGGATTTGCCAGTCCTCTTGGCTTCAAGATAAGAAGAAAGCAAATCAATTGAATTGATTTTTAGGCCAAAAGGTGTTGGGCCATGGGAGAGACAGAGAGGGGCTGTGTGTGTTTTAATTCAAAAGGAGAAATCAATTAATTGAATAATCACACACTTTTCTTTTATAGATAAAATATCAAGTTGCCCCATTTCATATGGAATAAGCTTGGGCTCAAACACTCCCAATTTGATATTTATTCCACCATTATCTCAATAAAATCAATTAATATATTAACATTTAACAATAATGATAATATATTTAAATATGTGCGAACACAATTTAAACGTAATTTCACTTATTTAATTTTTATAACAAATTAAATAAAGGCTACGACCTCAGCAAATTTAATTGTACTATGAAATACCAAAATACCCTTTGCGCTAAAAAGACGAAAACGCCTCTTTCTTCTAAGTCTTAAATTACTTCTTGTGTGTGACCTATAGGGCCTCCTCATATCGACAGCGTATAGTATCGCGATTAACACCAATTAATCGTCTCATTAATACACAGACCAAGATTGGCCCTAACAAGGCATCATGGCCACGATAGACTCGGATTCAGCAAAGTAGCTACCTGTCAATGATATGGTATAGTGCAATTCGATCACTTCATCTAGTATTGACGAGACGTGCATAGAAATAGTGTCAACCTTCGGTTACTCTCCATATTATGTATTCAGTTTTTGAACAATGACCTGTATTAAAATCTGAATAGAGCAACAACTCAATCACTGTGGCCAGTTTTAATGTCATTGTCATATACTGAATTGCACGTGAGATAAATTTTCCCGTACCCGGGAGTGAGAATCCTCTGTCAATCCACCATAGTCTTGATACACTCCTCGATGCAGCCAATCACCATATATTGACAGCTTGAAAAGAACTGCGTTAGGCTAGTGTCAAACTGCACCAATCGGTGCACAAGGCGCTCTAGTGATCTCAAGTCTAAGGATCACATGCACCACCATTTGTAGAGGATTTATTCCATAGACACTGGGGGTACCATCTATATGGAATCCTTGATGGGTCAGTCCAGTGAACTTGCTGCGGTGTATCCGCCTACAGCAAGCACCCTGTGTTGCACTACGTTGTCACCAAACAATCTTGACAAGTGAGATCAGTCACTGCCTTTCGACAGGGTCGTTCAACACTGATAGCTTTACCGTATTATCTGTGCCCTTATTTCAGAATAATACTGGGGGACGGACATTTCTAGAATGGCCATCATATGTGCTCATATGGTTCTCACTATCAAGATTTGAAACACTTGATACCCTCGTCACGGTTCTACCATTTTAAGGACTATATCATCTACATATTGCAATAATAAGATTTACGCGATATAGAATAAAATGCCTTTTATATTGATTAATGAACATTATTAAACAGAGTCAATTCTACCATAATTGTTGGCTCTAGGGCATCTACTCTAACAGTTAGTAATTCGGCTAGTCATTTGACTGGGGGCTCGGGGAGTCAAATAATGAGCTTGATCCCCATATTTCACATGTATCCCTAAAGCCAAAACTGATGAATAGGACCCGTTGTCGGTGACTATCTATTTTGGAATCCCAAATCGACAAGATACGTTCCCAGATGAAGTCTTTACCTCTCAGTCTCACCCTAGGCGAAAGCTTTACCTCAATCCATTTTATGAAGTAGTTCGTCACAACCAACATACACTTGCTACACGGTGCGTGATGTGTGGTTTGACAAACATACATATTTAGCAAGTGCACTAGTCGCAAAAAGTAATATAATGGAAGTAGAGTATCGTTCCCACGAGGATTGCGTGCTAATTACCGAGGTTCTTAATTCTATACTAATTGAAGGATAAAAAATGTGGAATTGTGGGGGAAAGTAAAGTAGAATAAAACACAAAATCAAACAACTAAGATAACAATAAACTAATCAATGCAAATTTAAATCAAGGCAAAAGAGGGTAGAGTTCGACTTCACTAGGATACTCTAGTTTAACCTACAATTTCTATTGCTTCCAAATTCACATGCAAGGATATAAATCAAATCCTTAAGTTGTAGAATATAGCCTGAATTACCTTCTCAGGCTATATTCTCCTACTTATCCCTATTAAACCCGCACCCAACAAAATAAAGGTTAATAGTTCAAAGTCTATAAGCCAAAAGGAATCCTATAAAGATTTCATAGATTGCTAAACATCTCTAGCGTTGCTTAATCTATAGTGTTTACTCTAAGACGAAACACATGAATCTCTTCTTAGTCTCATCATGCCAACATCCAATTGCATTAAGAACAAGAATAAACACATAATCAAGCAATAGAACTCAAAAACAACACAAATTTATAGATAAACCATTGTAATCCAAGTTACATAAAAACCACCCAAAAGTGAGTTAGTTCATGCTCAAAATAAAGAAAACATCACATAAACTACAAATTTGAAGTTCAACATATTAGAAATTGAAAGATGAAAGAATTCTCTTATTAGAGACCCAAATTCCTCCAATCTATTTCCTCGTCCCCTTATCTAACAATGTCGATTCCTCTAAAAAATGAACAAAGTCTTTCTTAAATAGTCGGCCAAAAAACCCTGGGAACTAATACAATACAAACAAACGCAACGTTTTACAAATAGAATTTTGTAATTTTCGCCACGGCGAGAGAAAACCTCGCTGCGGCATCGAATTGAATTTTTGCTGAACCATTCATCAAGGCTAGCTTGCCGCGGCAAAGAAAGAAATTTGCCGTGGCGAAATTTTGCTGAACTTTTTGAAATATGAAACTGCCCTCTGTTGCTTCTTCGTTGAGTCTTCGATTTCGATCTTCATGATCCCGATAGGAACAAGCTTCACAGTGCTCCCAATCAGCATCAGAATTCCCCCAATTCCTTAATTTCGCTTGATTCTGGACTAGAAACTCATTTCGTCGGTTTGCTTCAACGCACGTTTTAACCTGAAACGTAAATATACGAATTTAAGTAGCAATTCTAGAACAAAATCACATAAGAAGTATTCGAAATCTACAAAAAGCATAAGAAAACACATATAAACTAGGATTATCAAATACCCCAAACTTAAGGTATGCTCATCTGAGCATCAATCACAAAAATGAGACTAAAGAAGAACAACAGAAAAAAAAAAAATGAAAAAACAGAGGAAAATTTAAAATCAAACACAAAAGAGATGCATGGAATTGATTGCAAATGCAAGTCTCAAAAATTGTTGTACATTATTACAAGAAAATGCTTAACACTCCAAGAAGTTAAAATTGATTGACTATTTCTCTATCAGTCCCCTAAGTAGGTAATCAGACTTCAATCCACCTTCGACTTCCCGGATTATTTATGCAGAAATGTGAAGTTTATCAAATGGTGGTTGACTCCATAAGCCTAAGTATCAAACTACTCTCCACTAATGAGGACTGACATCACTGAAGATCAAAAGGTTTTGTTGGCTTGTAACGTTACGCTTGGGTGAGTGGCTCGAAAGAAGGGGTAAGAAAAACAATGTAAGAGAACTCGATTTTTCTCATGTAAACACAAAGAGCAACATCTACAAAACCCATTCTTTCTCATTTTCCAACCAATTTACACCTTTTTCACAACCCCCAAACTTATGCATTTCTTATTTTTGTGTTGGAAATGCATAAGAAATCAGAAATTTTAATTACAACTATTATAGGTTTTTTTTTTTTTTTGTAAAAAACAATTGGGGTTGCTTGCCCCTTTTTTATTGCCCTTTCTTACAATCCCCAAACTTGAACTTTTTAAACCATCACTTCTTCACACGCCTCTCAACTCTTTTATGTTATACACGAGGTTCGGAATTCTCCTAAAGGGTATGAAAACATGTTTAAGGTGAAAGGTTTGGGCATTTTTGGTTGCACAAGAAGAATAAGGCAATTAAATCAATAGGCTCAAACAGGTAACTAGGGATAATTCATTCATGGGTTGGCTAGAAAGGCTCAAACAATCCGAAAAATTGCCTAAATCATTTCCTCAATAATGTCTATTCCTAGAATTTCGCCTAAAGCACCTCTCAACTAGGTTCTAGAGTCTACCAACATTATCAAGACTTCACCTAACCACATAAAATGAATCTAAGCATGCCAAAAGAATGAAAATGGTGATTGAACCACTCAACAAACCTCAAGCTAAATCAAATCAACCAACATAACTTGAAGCAATGCTTCGCATTTTCTATTAATAATCTCCCAATAATCCTAGTCTCATCATAGACTTATGCAATTCCTCTAGCCAACAACAACACAACACATAAAACAATTAACAATGAAAGAACTTAAAACAAAAGAAACACAATTTCGAGCTAAAACACACAAACAAACTAAACACAAAAATTTTCAAAATTTTCCTACCCGCAAACTTAAAATGATATTGTCCCCAATGTCACATCATGCATATCCAAGGACTAGAAAAACAAAAGTAGAGGTTAAGAGATACTCCCCTAATTAATCCGTGAAGGCCGATTTTTGTGCAAAATCTTGGCATCCATTCCTTGGCTTCCTCATCATCATCATCTATCAAACAAATGAAAATCTATGGTGCCAAATGTGTTAGATATCCTCACTGATTAATATGAAAGAATTACATCCTGATCTCAACCTTATCAAACTAAACCTAAAATCTAAACAAAAACAAATAAAGAGCTAAAAACCAGGAAATCAACATCCGTTCCAGTTTACAAGACATAAAGAAATGAAAACAAAAACAAAAAATAAAAATGCTTCAAGCTTCACTCGTCATCTTCCTCTCCCTCTTCGACATCATCATCTTCTTCCATGGCATCATCACGAATTTAATCTTCCTCTTCCTCTTGCCAATCTTGCCATTGGAAGTTGGATAAATCAATGCCCAGATTGGTGCAACACTTGTATTGCATGTCGTACATGTAACGTCCACATGGAGGTACGTAATTTAATTTATGCTCTTATACCTTTAGTTGATTTTTGCTAAAGTTATTTTGAGAAAATGTGAAGAAAATGCCTTAAACTTGCATTAAGGGTAAAATGGTCTTTTCACTCAAAATTAGTTGAAAAAGTGGGGAGTGAAAAGAGATAGATTTTCATGGAGAATGCAATAAAAATGAGGGCACTATGGTAATTGACTAAGGGACATAGATGAAATTTTAAAGAAAGTGCAAAGGCAAAATGGGAAACTATATATAATTTTATGTTATATCAAGGATTGAAGAGTGGCTAGAAGAGTGAAACCCTAGCCACTCTTCAACCCATTTTCACGCCACTTCTCCTCCAAATCCTCTCAATTTCTTCACTTTTTTTTTCAAAAGAAATTCATAGATTTGGGGTATTTTTGAATGGATTTTTAATCCCAAGCAACTATAGGTAAGATCCTTGCACTAAGAAGTGATTTTTCATTTTTAAAGTGTTGAATTTTGATGGTTTGTGCTCATAGGATTTAAGAAGAAGAGAGTTTGATCAAAGGAGATTCTAAAAGGGGTTGGATTGCTCATATCAAAGGTAAGTAAATCCCACCCAAGCTATGATTTGAGAAATCAAGTGTGTAAAGATTTTACATATATGTATATGCTTATGATTTTGAGAATTGTTGATGAAATTGATGAATTATTGATGAATTTGATGATTATTGATGAGTAGAATTTAGACATGAGAAGTGGTTTTGGTTGTATGATGATTAATTGAAGTTTGGTTGAAGTTAGAATGAGTTGAGTAGAATTTTTGGGAGTATATTGTTTTGGACAGGTTTAGTAATTGTTTAAGGGAGTTTTAGTCAAAATATTGGTGGCTTGAGAAAGAGATAGAATTGTAGTCAAATTAGAGTTTGATTATGCATGCAATATGTTTGATGAAATGTCCAAGAGAAGTGTATGCATGAGTTTTATTCATTTATGAATTGAGACAAGTTGGTAGATGGTAGAGAGAAACTTATTTTTATGCTACATGGCATCCTTGCAGTTAAACATTTGCATTTAGAAAGAATTATAAGCATGACACCATTTACATGCATACATATTCATAAGAGCATGAAAAAGCACTAAAGTATGTTAAAGAGAAAATAGAAAGAAATGAGAATATTAAAGATATTCAAATCTGAAATTTTAGTTAAAGAAGTGTAAAAAGATAAAAAGAAGAGAAGGTTATTGCGATAGGGAGCCCGTGACTGACATAGTCCCATATGCACGTCGCCTTTAGTAAGCGGCCTCAGAATTCAGAAAGAAGAATTGTACAGTCCGTTAGAAGTGCGTGTGGATGAGGACTGTACCCAGAATTAGATAATTCACTTACACGGCCAAGGCTCCAAATCCATGCCTCAACCAAGTCCGATCGGCAAGAAAAGAAAGAAAGAATAGAAAGAAAGAAAGAAAGAATAGAAAGAAAGACTAGAAAAGAAAGAAATAAATAAAGAAAAAGAAACCGAAAACAGAATAAGAAAAATAGAAAAGAAAATGCATAATTTATGCATTTGTGCATTTGCATCATGAATATGCATAATACCATGCTCATTATCATGAGTAGTGAACAATTAGAAAATTGAGAGAAAAACAGTGAGCAAAACAGAGAAAGAATAGAGAAAGAACAAAGAGAAGAATAGAGAATACTTGGGAAATGAGTTGTAAGGAAAGAAAATTCAGAATTTAAGCAACGGAGAGAGAAGGGTAGCATAGCGGATTTACTTACTGAGCAATTAGTGCTCACCCCGTTGTTTTCAATTTTTTTGCAGGTAATAGGTGAGCTGCGATCACTCGGAACGTCACGCAGTGGGGAGGTTGGGCTACACTGTCAAGTTGCTTTTTTGAGTATATTTTGTAAATATTTGTATATAATGAAAAATTTAATATGGGCCCATACTTTATTACTCGTTTATATGTGTATTTTCATATATATTTTTAATGAGTTTTACTGATTATTTTACGAGTATACTAGCTAGAAAGAAAGTATTACATTTTTGGTATCAGAGCAAAGGTTTTGGGATTTGACAGTGTGCCTCTCTTGCCACGTTGATGTTTCGAAATCGACTGCTATAAGTTACTTCTTTCCTTACTTGTAGTAGATGAGTTGTTTGAGTTGACTAAAAGTGTTGGTTTATGTAGATGAGATGTAGAACCCTAGGAAGTAGTAGGAAGGAAATGAGCACGGGTGAACCTTCTAACCCTCCAGAATCTACTCCCCCTATCCTCGATGAAGCGAGGATTCGTAATATTATACAGCAAGTCTTGCCAAAAAATCGGGGAGGCTCTGTATCGGAGAGAGTTGAGACCCTGGTTATTGTACTGACCCCTAGAGAAGAGAGAGAGAGAGAGAGACCAGTACCCCCAGTAGTGTAGAATCATATTGAGCCGATATATGGGTTGCCTAGTCAACACCAGCTGTCAGAATTTAAGGGTATTATGGACCCAATAGTGGCAGATGAGTGGTTTAGATCAGTGGAGCGTACAATGACACTTTTCCTTATGACAGACCAGGAGAAGATTTAGTATGCCAGTTTTTTATTTAGGGGTGATGCCCGTATATGGTAGGAATTGATGGAGGATACTTATGATACAGCTTTGATAACCTGGGGAGATTTCAGAAGATTGTTTGAGGCAGAATATAGAACAGTTGATCAAGTCCATGAGAAGATTCATGAGTTTATTACTTTGCAACAAGGGGCTAATTCAGTGAAAGAATATTCAGTGAAATTCAAATCCCTAGCAAGGTTTGCGCCAGGTGTAGTGAGTACACCAGAATTAAGGAGAGATAAGTTCGTGCATGGGATGAAACCAAAAATAGCCCGAGATGTAATGGCCGATGCCCAGCCCCCTCAGACATACAGTGAAGCTTTGGAACGAGCTTTACGAGTAGAAATATTTGTGAATAAGCTAACCCTGACAACTCTATCAGTAGTAGCCCCCAGTGTTCCACCTTCTACTCCACAGAGAGATAGAGCTGATGCCCCCACTAATAGAGAGGTGAGAAATAAGAAAAAGTTTCAACCCAAGAAGAACATGAGGGATTGGCAGAATAAAAAGCCGAGAACCAGTGAAGTTCCCCAATGCCAGAAGTGTGGAAGAAATCATTCTAGGGAGTGTCTTAAAGATTTGGGCCGAAATGTATGCTATAGATGCCGGCAGCCAGGGCATATGATGAAAGATTGTAAAGTCCCTCTTGCACCCGCAAAGCAGACAGCTAGAGGTACCAATGCTCGAGTGTTTACAGTAGCCCAGAGTGAAACTGAAGCTAGCCCATCCGCAGTTATTGGTCAGTTATTATTTCATTTAGTTCCCCTTTATACATTAATTGATTCTGGAGCCACACATTCATTTATTACACATGGGATTTTAGAGAGATTAGGTTTAAAACTATTAGTGTGGATTGTCCCATTAAGATAGAGTTACCAAATGGTGTTAGTGTAGTAACTCAAGAGATGCTTCCAGGGGAGTCCGTAGTGATCCATGGAAGGGAGTTGCCAGTGGATTTGATAGTGTTTGATATGCCCGATTTTGATGTTATTTTGGGCATGGATTTCCTGGGGAGATTTGTGTTAGTGAACGACCCAATTACACAGCGGAAAACAAAAACATAAACTACATGGTTCATTCCTTAGAACCAAGATCCGGGTACAAAAATCACAGCTTATACAAAAATAATCAAATTTGCAGAAAAATCAGTTTAAGGTTTAAGAAACATATGCACGTTTGGAGGCTCCTCCAAGTTGTTTCTAAACGTGTTTTGCTACCGACCCAAGTGTAGGATCGAACCGACGAAGTCCACACGAAGACAATCGCAAGGAACTAAGGAGGGATTTGCTAGATCCTCCTTAGCCTTAAGAAACAAGAAGAAAAATCAAAGAACAACTTTAATTCTTTGCAAAAGCAAAACTGGCGTGAGAGTGAGAGTGTTTTGGGGCTGTGTATTCTCCTTTTCAATGAAAGAATGAATGAATGAAAAGTCTCTCTAATTTTCCAACTAAAACCTTTTCTTTTATAGTGTTATTTTAATGTCCTATTCCTATATGGAATGGGCTTGGGCTCCAACCCAAACACCCCATGTTACCAAACACTCCCAATTAGATATTTATTTTATTTCATCATTATCTTCAATTAAAATCAATTAATATATATTTAATCTATATATATTAACATTCAACAATAATAATGATTTAATTAAATATATGAGAACACATATTTAAACGAAATTTCACTTATTTAATTTTTCTAATAAATTAAATAAAGGCTACGACCTCAACAAATTTAATTGCACTGTGAAATTACCAAAATACCCTTTCGCCTAAAAAAATGAAAAACACCCTTCTTTCTTCCTGAGTCTTAAATTATCTTCTATGTGTGTGACTCATAGGCTCCTCATCATACCGGCAGTGTATAGTATCGCGATTAACACCAATTAATCGTCTCACTAATACACAGACCAAGATTGGCCCCTAGCAAGGCATCATGGCCACCAGATAGATTCGGATTCAGCAAAGTAGCTACCTATCAACGATATGGTTACTGTATAATTCGATCCTTTCATCATACGTTATCTCGACGAGACGAAGACATAGAAATAGTGTCAACATTTGGTTACTCTCCATATTATGTATTCAGTTTCTGGATCAATGACCTGTATTATAATCCGGATAGAGCAACAACTCAATCCCACTGTGGCCACTGTTTTAGTGTCATTGCCATATATTGAATTACGCTGTGAGATAACTTCCCCCATACCCGGGAGTGATGAATCCTCTGTCAATCCGCCATAGTCTTGATACACTCCTTGATGCAGCCAATCACCACCGTATTGACAGCTCTGAATAGAACTGCGTTAGGCTAGTGTCAAACTGTACCAATCGGTGCACAAGGCGCTCCGGTGATCTCAAGTCTAAGGATCACATGTACCACCATTCGTTAGAGGATTTATTCCATCGACACTAGGGTTACCATCCATATGGTATCCTCTGGTGGGTCAGTCCAGTGAACTTGTTGCGGTGTATCCGCCTACAGCAAACACCCATGTGTTGCACCAGGTTGTCACCAAACAACCTTGAGAAATGAGATCAGTCACTGCCTTTCGACAGGGTCGTTCAACACTATGATAGCCATACCGTATTATCTGTGCCCTTACTTCAAAATAATACTGGGGCTACGGACGTTTCTAGAATGGCCACCATATGTGCTCATAGGGTTCTCACTATTAAGATTTGAAACACTTGATACCCTCGTCACGGTTCTACCATTCTAAGGACATATATCAATACATATTGCAATAATAATTTATGCAATATAGAATAAAATGCCTTTTATTATTGATTAATGAACATTATTTCAAAGAGTCAATTCTACAATAATTGATTAGCTCTAGGGCATCTACTCTAACAATTTGGAGTAGAGATTGATTGTCGAAAAAAGAAAGCAGGATTTAATCTTGATGATGGAGACAAGTTTAATTTTGGCGAGGGTCACCAACTTAGTATGTTAATCAGCAGTGTAAAGGCCAAAAAAATGTTAAGAAAAGGGTGCTCAGGGTATATTGCTCATGTAGTGCACAGTAGTGATGTTCCACAACCAGGGATTCAGAATGTGCTAGTAGTTCGGGAGTTCTTAGATGTATTTCCCAAAGATTTGTTAGGTTTAACTCCGGAAAGAGTAGTAAAATTTAGTATTGAACTGGCACCAGGGGCCGCACCAATTTCTAAAGCCCCTTACCAGATGGCCCCAGCTGAGCTTCAGAAATTGAAAAAGCAGCTTCATGAACTCTTAGAGAAGGGTTTTATTCGACCTAGCCATTTTCTTTGGGGTGCTCCAATTTTATTTGTGAAGAAGAAAGATGGATCTCTACGGATGTGTATAGATTACAGAGAGTTAAATAAAGTGACAATGAAGAATAAATACCCGTTACCTTGCATAGATGATTTGTTTGATCAGTTGAAAGGAGTAGCAGTGTTTTCAAAGATTGATTTGGGGTCGGGTTATCACCAAGTAAGGGTTGCAGAGCAGGATATTGCCAAGACTGCTTTTCGGACTAGATATGGGCATTATGAATTTGTGGTGATGCCTTTTGGGTTAACCAATGCCCCAGCAATCTTTATGGACTTAATGAACAGGGTGTTTTAGGATTGTCTTGATCGATTCATAGTGGTGTTTATTGATGATATCCTAGTTTATTCTAACACAGAAAAGGAACATGAAGAACACCTAAGATTTGTGCTACAGTGATTGCGAGATAAGAAGTTGTTCGCCAAATTTTCTAAGTGTGAGTTTTGGCTAGATCAAGTTATCTTTCTAGGCCATTCTGTCTCAAAGAAGTGTGTATCAGTGGATCTAAGTAAGGTAAAAGCAATTTTGGAATGGCAACAGCCGAAGACAGTAAAGGAAGTTAGAAGTTTCTTGGGGCTAGTAAGCTATTATAGGCAGTTTGTAGCAAGGATTGCTCAGTTGGCTAAACCGCTTACAGCTCTCACCAAACAGAGAACTCCTTTCATTTGGTTGAATGCTTGGGAAGAAAGTTTTTCTCTTAAGGGTCACAGAGTGTTCAATGCCACAGAGAAAATAATTCTTTGCCGCGGCGAAGTTCTTGACAATTTTCCACAATGATCATCAAGCATACGTTGCCACGGCAAAATTAATTCCTTTCCGTGGTGAAATCTAGAATTTTTAAAATCACGCATTTGGCAGTGTGTACATTGTCGCGACGAAATTTGGAAAAAATTGGCTTCATGCCAAATTTTAATCATTCACCTGAAACACAAAAAGGAAACAAAATTTAGCTATTCCCTAAGTCAAATAATACATAAACAAATGTAAAATAACTACAAATGAAAACGCTTGGGTTGCCTCCCCAAAGCACTTGTTTAAAGTCGGAAGCTCGACTCTCTCCTAGGATCTCATTCCGGGATGTCGAGTTTGATGGGCAGTGACTTGCAACTTAGTGCTTCATTAATGTATGGCTTCAATCACTGCCCATTAACCTTAAATGTACCCTTTTCCTCATGCGAGATCTCAACAGCTCCATATGGGTAGACTTGGGTAACTATGAAGGGTCGAGACCATCTAGACTTAAGTTTTTCGGGGAAGAGCCTAAGTTTAGAATTGTATATCAGTACTTTCTGACCCACTTCAAAGTTTTTCTTCGTTATGTGCTTGTCGTGCCACATCTTGGTCTTTTCTTTGTAAATACGGGCATTTTCATAAGCTTCATGACGAAACTTATCAAGTTCATTCAATTGTAGCATTCTTTCTTCCCCAACAGCTTGTAAATCCATGTTTAGCTGCTTTACTGCCCAGTATGCCTATGCTCTAGCTCCACTGGCAAGTGACATGCCTTACCATACACCAGACAGAAGGAGACATGCCAATTGGAGTCTTAAATATAGTACGGTATGCCCATAATGCATGATCTAACTTTCGTGACCAATCCTTCTTGGATGCATTAACCGTCTTTTCTAGAATTCTTTTTAGCTCCCTATTTGAAAGTTCCACTTGCCCGCTGGTCTGAGGATGGTATGGTGTAGCAAACCTATGTGCCACTCCATATTTTCCCAAGAGAGCTTCAAACTGTCTGTTGCAAAAATGGGTTCCTCTGTCACTAATGATTGCTCGTGGTACTCCAAATCTCGAGAAAAAGTTTTTCCTCACAAAGTTCACCACCACTTTGGCATTGTTAGAGGATAATGCAACTGCTTCCACCCATTTCGACACATAGTCAACAGCCACCAAGATATACAAATTCCCATATGGATTTTGGAAAGGGGCCAGGAAGTCAATCCCCCACATGTCGAAAAGTTCAACAACCAAGATGTTACTCAACGACATCTCATCCATCCTTGAAATATTTCCACTCCGTTGACATTGGTCACATTCTTGAACAACCCGAAAAGCGTCCTTGAATAGAGTTGGCCAATAAAATCCAGATTGAAGGACTTTAGTTGTTGTTCTAGTTCCTCCAAAGTGACCATCGACTTCCTTCTCATGGTAATGCCTTAAAATACTCGTCATTTCTTCTTCAGGGACACACATTCGTATCATTTGATCTACACAATGTTTATACAAAAACGGTTCTTCCCAAAAGTAGAATTTCAAGTCAGAGAAAAATTTCTTCTTTTGTTGGAAAGTTATGCCATTTGGAAGCACTCTTGATGATAAGTAATTTGCAAGATCCACATACCAAGGTGTTTCTTCAACTCTCACCAATTTCTCATCCGAGAATGTCTCCTTGATTTGAATTTCCTCTTCACTTCCCTGTGCTAGTTGTTCAATCCTTGATAGATGATCTGCTAACACATTTTCTGACCCTTTTTTGTCTCGGATTTCCAATTCAAACTCTTGCAGTAGTAGATGATCAGCAAGTACGTCGCCGCGGCGAAGTCTGGAAATCCCAAAGTGCACAGTTCATGTTTTTGCAGTTTTTCATGTAATAACATGAATCCAAATCAAATCGAATGCACAAACATTCGACCTGGATACCAACCAACCAATATAACATTCATCAACACATTATTAAACCAATTTACCAATTGAATCATTCATTCAGCAGTAGATTTTGCATATTTAACAAAAATAACATGTTATCAACCAAATACATGTTATAAATCATACAATAAACTATAAAATTGGTACCCATGTCTCTGATACCACTGTTAGGAAACGATCATACATGACAGTGGAAACAAAAATTATTTAAACATTATAGATCGTTCCTTTGAACCAAGATTAGGGCACAAATTTATAGTTTATACAACATATTAAAATCTGCAATAAAACAGTTCAAGGTTAAGAAACCATACCCATATTTGGAGGCTCCTCTAATTTGTCTCGGAATGGGTTTCGCTACCGACCCAAGTATAGGATCGAACCAATGTAGTCCACACGAAGACAACCTCAAGGAACTAAAAAGGGATTTGCTAGATCCTCTTTAGATTTTAAGAACCAAAATGAAAAATCAAATGAAATATTTTCTTCAAGCAAAAGAAATCTGGCGTGAGAGAAAAGAAAAAGGCTGGAATATTTTGCTTTCAATGAATGAATGAATTAATTAAACAATTCACAAAGTGTTGCACTTATATAGTGCACACTTTGCCCTATTCCATCATGGAATGGGCTTGGGCTCCAACCCAAACACCTCTTGTATCCAAACAGCCCCTTTCAGATATTTAAATTTTAATTATTATTGTTATTTTAATTAAATTCAATTAATATATATATTTCATATATTAACATTTAACAATAACAATAATTCATTTAAATATATGCGAACACATATTTAAATATAATTTCAATTATTTAATTTAATTAACAAATTAAATAAAGGCTACGACCTCAGCAAATTTAATAGCACTGTGAAATTATCAAAATATCATTTCCCCTAAAAAGATGAAAATGCCTTCTTACAAACTGGTTCTTAAATTATCTTCTATGTGTATAACCCGTAGGCTCCTTATCATACGGCAGTGTGTAGTATCGCGATTAACACCAATTAATCGTCTCACTACACACAAACCAAGATTGGCCCCTAGCAAGGAATTATGGCCACCCGATAAATTCAGATTCAGTGAAGCAGCTACCTGTCAACGATATGGTTACCGTACAATCTAATCCTTTCATCAAATGTTATCTCGACGAGACCAAGACATAGAAATGGTGTCAAGCTCAAATTTATCCTTTCTCAATGCCGGAGTACTGACTATTCTGGGTGCAAACCTTGCAAGAGAATTGAATTTCACCGAGTATTCCTTCACGGCACTAGCCCTTGTTGTAAGCTGATAAATTCTTGGACCTTCTCATGAACTTGGTCCTCTGCTCTATACTCGGCCTCAAACTCTTGCCTGAACTCTTCCCAAGTCATTTTTGTCACATCTTGAGTTTCTTCCATTAATTCCCACCAAATTCGGGCATCACCCCGAAACAAGAAACTTGCATACCTGATTTTTTCCCGTTTTGTCATGTGAAATAAACCTGTGGCTCGTTCTACGGACCCAAACCACTCTTCTGCTATTACTGGATCTGTAGTACCCTTAAACTCTGAGGGTTGATGTTGATTGGAAAGACCGTAAATCGGTTCAACTCTATTCTGTACTGGAAAAGGTACCGGTTGTCCTCTTTCGACATTCGCAACTGGTGGTACCTGTACGGGGGTTTCACCTCTCCCTTGGGTTTCTGCCATGACTTGCTGTATAATTCCCCGAATTCTAGCTTCATCCAAGGGAGGGGGCGTAGACTTTGGTGGGTTAGAAGGTTCTCCTTCATTCACCACACCCTTGTCACATTTTCGGTTACTACGCCTCATCTACAAAATAATCGCATCAATCAACTCGAGAAACAATTACTGTAAGGAAAGAATTAACTCACACAGTCGGTTATAGGACGTCGTGGCGATGAGAATAGTACACTGTTCAATCCCAAAATTTTTGCTCTGATACCAAAAATGTAACAACTGCTGTAAACTAGTAAAATGCTTGCATAATGATATAGGAAATGGGCCCAAAACTTTTCTTTTTATTATATGTACTAAGTCTTTTATACACAAAGAGCATGATTTACAAAATGCCATTTAAAAAGACAAAACAGGGGAAATAGTGCACTATTGCTTCTCGCTTGCCGACGCCCCTCCGACTGCATCATCACCTAGATCCTGCATCCACAAAGGAAAATGATAGGGTGAGCACAAAATAATGCTCAGTAAGTAAACCCTCTATTTGTCTAACCCCGTAACTATTTTTCTTAATTCTTTCCTCACACTTTCTTTCCATTGTTTCCTACCAATGTCATGGCCTCATCTTACCGGAAGTACGGTCGGATGACGTTCACACAGCACCATCTCACTCTTCATGACTGTCGGGTGGAGTTCACACAGCACCAACCCGCTTTTAATGACTACCGAGTGGGGATCACAAAGCACCTATCCGGTTTCCATAACTATCAGATGGAGATCACAAAGCACCTACCCGTTTCTCATGACTTTCGGGTGACGATCACAAAGCATCAACCCGTTTCTAATAACTATCAGGTGACGGTCACAAAGCATCGACCCATTTCTAATAACTATCGGGTGATGGTCACAAGCATCAACCCGTTTCTAATAACTATCGGGTGATGATCACAAAGCATCAACCCGTTTCTAATAACTATCGGGTGACGATCACAAAGCATCAACCCGTTTCTAATAACTATCGGGTGATGATCACAAAGCATCAACCCGTTTCTAATAACTATCGGGTGACGATCACAAAGTATCAACCTGTTTCTAATAACCTTCTCATTCACTTTACTCTAGCACTTCTCATTCTCTCTACCCTTAGAGTAGTTGCATTCACAAAGTTCTCTACTCATAGAGCAAGTGCATACACAAAGTTTTCTACTCTTCCTTAAGTCAATTAATGCATATGGATGGTTCATGCTCATTAATGCACTTAGGAAATGCCAATATGCAATGTTGCAATAATTAAGGTTCATAATTCATTCTCATGCTTCTCCTAGGCATTTCATCAAACAACTCATGTGCATATAAAAACTCTTCTCTAACTGCAATCCTATTTCTCTCTTTAACCATCCAAACTTGGAAGTAAATTCCCTTCCATGAGCATAATCCCTACCATAGAAGAACACTCCCAAAATACAAACTCAATTTCATCTATCTTCATCTCAAACTCATCACACATCAACACTTCCATAAAGGAAATATATCCAACAACATAACATGAATACTCTTCTCAACTCAACTTCTCAACAAACAAACACATATCTCTACTCAATTTCTCAACAAGCATCAATTATACATGCATAAAGAAATCTCTACTCAAAAGAATTCTCAAATCTCAACTTGGGTTGGGATTTACTTACCTTGTGATGGAGAGATCTCACTAGCACTTCCTTTCTCTTGGTTTGCTTGATTTTTCTCTACCCTTAGGATGCCTTAGATTGATTTTCTACCCCAAATCACTCCAAAAGCCCTCTAAAAATCCTTTAACAAATGAAAGAGAAATTGAGAGGAAGTGAGAAAAAGAGAGTGGCGGTGGAGAAGAAGAATGAAGGGTTTGCAATGACTTAATTCCTTTTAATACAATTTATACACAAGCATTCCCATTTTGTCGTTACTCTTCCTTGGACATTCCATCTATCTCCTTTGATTCATTACAAACACACCCCCATATTAACATATTCTCCAAGAAAATTCAATACATTTTACTCCCCATTTTCTCTACTAATTAGGGGTAGAATGGTCAAATTGCCCTTAGGGAAGAAAATATCTAACACTTAACAAACAATTTGGTTGGCACGTCGCCGCGGCGAAGAAACTTCTGTTGCCGCAGCGAAACTGTCCAGCAGCTTTCCCGTGGCTTCAACACCTCTTCGCCGCGGCGAAGATTATTCTTCGCCCCGGCGAAGCCTGGAACACAAAACTTTCTCTATTTTCAACCAATTTCTAGGCAAATATTCAACATACCACTCAATCAAAGGCCAACCAACAATAATACTAATAAACCGACTCAAATAAGAACAAAAGAAGAAACATTAGCTACGTACCTCAAGTGGGGCGTTACAGACTTGCTTACGTAGTAGACCAGTATCTACTTCCCACTGTCTTCTCTAATTAGGACAGCCGAAACAATTGATTCTGAAACTACCAAATATGTATACAACTTTTCTCCAGTTAGTGGTTTGGAAAGTGAAGGTGGAGAAGTCAAGTACCTTTTAAGCTATTGTAGTGCTTCTTCGTAGGTTGTGGTCCATTCAAACTGCTTTGACTTTTGAAGGACTGCGAAAAAGGGGTGACACTTGTCTATTGACCATGAAATGAATCAGCTTAGGGTAGCCACTCTTCCAAAGAGACGTTGGACATCTTTGATGCATGTTGGCGAAGGATGTTCAAGACAGCTCGGATTTGATCAAGGTTAGCCTTTATCCCGTGCTGAGTCACCATATATCCCAAGAACTTACTAAAAGACACCTCGAATGAGCACTTGGCTGGATTGAGCTTGATGTTGTACTTCCTCAGAACTGTGAAGGCTTGACTGAGGTGATCCAGGTGCTTCTCGGCTATATGGGACTTGACGAGCATGTCGTCGATATATACTTCCATAGTAGTCCCCAAGTGTTCTACAAACATCTTGTTGACAAGCTGTTGATAGGTAACTCCAATGTTCTTGAGTCTAAAAGGCATCACTTTGTAACAATAAGTTCACCTCTTTGTGATGAATGCAGTCTTCTCTTGGTCATCCAGATGCATAAATATTTGATTATAGCTAGTGAAGGCATCCATGAAACTGAGCAACTCGTGGCCGGCTGTAGCATCAACCAACATGTCAATGTGTGGTTGAGGGAAAGAGTCATTGGGGCATGCTCTGTTTAGATCTGTAAAATCTATGCAGATTCGCCACTTTTCATTCTTCTTTCAAATGACCACAATATTGGCGAGCCAGTCGGGGTAGTGGACCTCCCGAATGAGCCCATTATTCAAGAGTTTTTCTACCTCTTTGTTGATGACTCAATTTTGCTCTAGAGTGAACTTTCTTCTTTTTTGCCTTACCGGGTGACAGTCACGATCAACCTGGAGATGATGCATAATTGCGTTAAGGCTGATCCCCATCATATTTGCGTGGGACCAAGCGAAGTAGTCTCAATTTTGTGCAGGAAGTTGATCAGTCACTCTCTGATTTCAGGACTCAATCTTTATCCTATTTGAGTCTTTCGATCGGGATGATCCGGTTCAATGTGTACTTTATCCAATTCTTCCATTGAAGGTTGATCCGGCTCTGCTAGGCGAGTCGGATTTGTCTATAGTTGTTATAAGGTATGGTACTTGCCCTTGAAGGCATTTTTGTAACACTTCTTGGAGGCCTTCGGGTCGCCCTTGATTTTTCTTACTCCCCATTTGGTGGGGAATCTGATTGTTTGGTGGAAGGTTGAGGGGACAGCTCCCATGTCATGGATCTAGGGTCTACCTAAGATAACGTTGTAAAGTGAGGGGCAATCTATCACAAGGAATATAGTTTGTTGGTTTACCCCACTTGTGTAGATAGGAAAAGCTATCTCTCTGATTATATATTGTTGCTCAGAGCTGAATCTGACCAGGATGGTGGGGTGCCGGTTGTTGTCTGATTCATCCAGGCCCATTGTCTTGATTGCCTTTAAGGAGAGGATGTTGGCTAATGAGCCTCTATCTACAAACACTCTCCTCACTAGAATATTTTCTATTTGTAGAGTGATAACTAAGGCATCATGGTGCGGGGCAATTAGGGTGGCTGGCTTATCATCTTCAAACTAGATGACTTGTAGAGTGGACTTTTGTGTGGATGGATAGGAAGAGTAAGCTTCAAGGTGATAGCTTGCTTGGGCATGTCTTTTTGCTAAGGAGTAATTGACTCTGTTGATCTCTAAGCTGCTGATATCATGTTACAGAAACCTTCTGGCTTTGGATCTAGTGGAGAAAATGACTGGTTCTTCTTATCCCTATTTTTCAAGGTGCTCTTGCCTTTATCGGTCAATAGGTCATGAAGATGCTCCCTCTTAAGTAAGGCCGTAACCTCTAACCTCAAAGCTATGCAGTCGACCGTGTTATGTCCGTGGTCATGGTGGAACTTGCACCATTTGGTCGTGTCTGCTTTGGTGTTGGGTCTCGGCTTGGGTGACCTCTTGATTGTCAGACCCATCCTTTTTAGTATGGAAACCATTTGGGCTGGCTCGACATTAAGGTTGTACTCAGGGACCATAAATGAATAAGAACTAGAAGGTTTGTATGCAAGCTAGGCTGGGGGGCGGTCATATGGTTTCCGGTTGTTTCTATTGGAACTGCATGCTGGAGCTAGATTGTTTGTTCCATATTGCCGAGCTTTTGAGCATTTCTTGCTGTGATTTTTTTGACATTCATCATAGGGCGTATACCTTTTACGGTTTACTTCATCTTCTTCCCATCTTATCTGGATAATTGCTCGGGCCAAAGCGTCTTCCATAGAATTACAACCCAGTTTAATGAGGTTTTTTAGAATTCTTCATCAAGGAGCTGTCTTTTTCTGAAAGTATCCATCGCTATCTTAGGATTGCAAGATGGGATTGATATATTCTCTTTATTAAACCGACTAACGTATTCTCGCAGCGGCTCTTCTCTGTTTTGATGGATCCTATACAAGTCGGCTGATAGCTTCTCCAGTTTCTTGCTACTTGCAAACTGCTTAACTAATATATCAGTGAGCTAGGTGAATGAGCCTATGCAGTTGTTAGGGAGGTTTGTGTACCACTGAAGGGTTGGTCTTGATAAGCTAGAGCCAAAGCTCTTACACATGCATGCTTCCCTAAGGTCCCTTGGTATGGAGACGACAAACATCCTCTGTTTGTATGAAGCTATATGATCATCTGGGTCGGTCGTTCCATCATATGGTTTCATGTTTGGGATGGAAAATTTTTTAGCATCTTAGCTAGGGTTATTGAGTCAATGAAGGGTAAGTCGGCATAGTTGTGGGGAAAGTTCTTGTTGGCCGAGGCAGACACTCCAAGTATGCGTCTCATCATAGCTTTCAGGTTAGCCAGCTTTTTCGCTAATATATGTTCAAGAGGAGAGGTGGTAGACAAGAGGTCTGGGTTCATGGTTTGGGGATGTGTATTTCTTTCACTCGGTCTGGTAGGGCGAGCCGAGTCATTGAGGTTGGCTTGGTGGTTGTTTTGTGTGTTTTGGGTTCCATTCATCCCTTTAGGATGAGTCATCCCGAGTGTAACTTTTTAGGTATTTCTACCGGCATGGATGGTTAAAGGTGTGACTTGGAGGGTCGTTCAACCCATGAGGATGAGCCAAGCCAAGTGGTGTCTGGAAAGGGCGATCAGTCAACTCGTGAGGGTGAGCTGAGCTAAAAGGGTCTTGAATGTAGTGTGGGTTACTTACGCTGAGGGGGTTGTCAATGTTGGTAATATTTTGTTGTTGGTGGCTTGGGATGGCTGGAGTGAGCTAGTCACAGGTAACTAAGGGGTCGACTAATAGGGGTCGTGTTTACTTGGCTAAGTTTGTTGTATCTATGGTGGCGGGTGCTAGTCCATACGTTATGGATGATTAGAGCTAGGAGGATTGTGGGTTTGAGGCCGAGGATCTAGGATCTGGAGTCATTAATGGTTACATGGGGTTCACTGGGACGCAAAAGCGATTTTCTGGTATTTGATTGAATGGGAAGTCAAGAGAATATAACTGATTTACCTTCTCCCGCAGGCTTTGATTCTCGGCCTAGATGTTGTTGTTTTCGGCTTCCAATGCTATGACTTTGTCGGCTTGTTGTTGCATGAGTGCTAAGAGAGCCTCGAACTTAGCCGCGAGGTCTGCCAAGGTAACGCTTGTGCTTTCAACCATAGTGTTATTCTCTGTAGAGCGGGAGTTTGAATGAGAATTGATTGCCAGAGGCCCCACGGTGGGTGCTAAACTGTAGATGCTAAAATCTACGGTTGTGGAAGTAAGGTCTAATCCCGTAAGATTGAGGCCACTGTCAATCTGTTTTACCTGCACATAAAGCAAACAAGCATGAAGCTTACGTAAACACCGGCGTGGTGTCTACCATAGGCACTCCGACGCTCAAGTCAGTAAGGCTAAACGAGGTAATTTAGTGATGGTAAGGGAATGAAAGGTTACCAAAGGTTAAGTCGGAGACTAGAACCATGGCGTAGGGGTATAGCTCTTAGAAGTAAGAGCTTGGGTGTAAGTAGGTGGTATTGAGATTGAATATCTAAACAGAGGAGTGACCCCTATTTATATAGCAGTTTGCAAGATCTTCGTGTCCCAGTAGGACTCTGAATTCATAAGGGAAGAGATCTAGTGAATAGGAAGGATCCTGGTTCACTTGCTTCATTAGTAGCAAGATTCCTGATTCACCTAAGATACGAAATCTCAGGCAAATTAGGATAAAATCAAATAGGAAGAGTCCTACTTACCTTGGTCTGGAAGGATTGTCCTTAGGTGGGCTGTTGGGGATGCCCATTCAGGAGGAAGGCTGGATTTGGGCTACACGCTTTGGCCCACGTCATGAATTCTAATGCTGGCCCAGCCGGAATTGGATCGTAACCTTGGGCCGTTGTAGTAGAACATGCCTGTCTGAGCCTGACAAGGCCCTAGGTGAATCTTGATTCCGACATCATCCAAGTTGGACCAAATTTCAAAAAGTTTATATTTATTTTTAGTCACCCAATAATTATTGAGTGCATATATAAACATAATTTCACATAAGTTGGCCTTAAGCTAGGTTTCTCTTGCAAAAATGGGTGACTATCATAGTATTGTTTATCAGAACTTTGCTTGAGGTTTTATATTTTTCCTGTGATCAAATTACTTTGTCATTCATATTAAAGTTAATTTGCTTCATTACTTCACCATATCTATTATTTTGCAGACGCTCCTGTTGAGCCTGAACGTCCTCAGCACCCACAAAGTTTTAATGTTCAAGGTAGCTTCGGTGGCTCCAGCCCCCCAGCCACCGACAATAATTGTGGTTACAGCTCCTCCAGTAGGATCACCAGCGCCACCTCCTCCAAGTGGGTGCGATAATTGGTATGCGAGATTTTAATTTAATTTGTTGTTTTTTTTGTGTCTAAATTTATTATTTTTGTTCTTTTACAGCCTTCAACGTTGGATGTGCTGTGTGCAAACTGTGAATTGGTTGTCCAACATTTGGAATTGCTTCTCTGGCGAAATTGATAACACGGAGTGATCATAAATGCCGTATTGTATTGTAACAAAAAAGAGTCCTAGACGTTCACCTTCTTGTTATCATTTCTGTCATGTTTAATAATATGAGAATAAATCTGATTGTCTTATGTATTATCATGTTATATAACAAATAATATTTTGTGTTTAATTTACGGAGAATATATGAGAAGTTATATGGATTGTTGTCTTTTACTTTAAATGATATTCATTATGCAAATTATAAGGCTAAATTATTAAGAAAAAACCATCCAACATCTCGACCGACACGGCCCACAGCCGCCATAGGCTAGAGGTGGAAAAATGGCCCACCCGACCTGACCCGTGGTGGGTTAGGCCAAATTATGGGTCAAGCCTAACCTAGCCTGCTAGTAAGTTTAAAAGTGTCAGCCTAGCCCAGCCTACCAACCCTAACTCGGCAGGTTTTTATGTGGGCTGGCCTGGAATTTTTTTTATTTTTTACTTTTAATGTTTTTTTTCTTTTGTGTAATTTTTTTTAGTTAACTTTCCAAATATCAATTCAATTCAATTAATTTTTTTTAGTTAAAATTTCAAATATTAATTAAACTATAATATAAGAAAAATTAGATTTATTCATTTATCAAAAAATAAAATAAAAAATAAAAAACTCAATTGGGACAAAAATTTGTTAAGGAAAAAAGAGTGCAATAATTGAAAGCTAATTTGCAAATTACAAAGTTACAATTTACAAAACAACCAATTTGAGGGTTGACTAGGACCTCCCTCATCTGTTTCATCTAAATTACAAAATTGAAATGATTCTATTAAAGTATCATCGACAACCTTGTATTGATCCTGATGTCACGACCGTTCCAAATCTCGAAGACATGTGAGGACTTCAATCAATTTTAGTGAAAGTTTTGTCCTCCTTTCATTTAAAATTCTTCCACTTGCACAAAATGTTTGTTTGGATTAGACGGTTGAGACAAGAACAGAGAAAACATCTAGGGCAAGTCTTGATAGTACCAGAAAAATGCATTTTCTGATTTTCCGATATTCTAAAATGTCAAAATTGGTTCTTTATCGTGGATTTGCTGGTAACAAGTCAAGGGTTCCCAAATATTGGTGAAACTCATTACTCTGCAGCTACATAGAGGACATTATATTCGTTGTTGATGCTTCTGAAGAAGAGGTTGAGCTTCAGGTTCGGGTCTTCTTCCGCCTATTAATTGCACTCCAAGAGTCGAAGTCTTCATTTGTGTCTTCTGCTGGTACTTCCTCGGGTATTGTGCCTCTTTGCTGGTTCCCATACCTACTTTCATATTGCAAATATTCCTCTCCAAGACACTGTCTTATCCCTCCTACTTGATTGGCATACGCTTCTTCTTGTAAATTTTCACTTAACATGTCTAAACCATTTTCTAAACCCGCTAATTTAATCCCAATATCAAATATGGCAGCTACACAAAAAAGAAAATGAATGAGTTTCCAATATCTTTTAAATTTTAATTCCATTGCTTCTATTGGTCCCACTAAAATTTCATTGTTTCTGTTTCGAGCAAATAAATCTGAAATTTTTATAATTGTATGTATTACCAATGAACTAGTAGGATAATACACACCAGAAAGTTTTAAAGTGGCATAAAAGGTTTTAAGGAAAGAATTAATTTTTTTAGCTATATGTCAATCACTCTTTACCAAATAATGAAGACCCCCTATGATTTGCTACAAAATAACTAATTAAATTTGTATAAGGTAAACATGAATCAAGCATTAAATAAGTATTATTCCACCTAACAGGCACGTCTAATGCAAAAGTTCTAGGAGACAAATTTGATTTTTTACAAGCATCTTGAAATTCAGCAAGTCTTCTATAACTACTAGTAATCCAAGCTAAAAAATCCTTAATTATATCAATATTATTTCTAATTCTTTTCGTAATGTAACATGCACAACGTTGGTAAAAAAACTTCAAATTATCATAAAAAGGAAAATTTATTTTTAAAAAATCTACAGATTTACTATTAGCACTTGCATTATCTAAAGTTAAACTTATTACCTTGTGAACAATATCATAATCTTCTAAAACTTCAAAAATGTTATTATAAATTTGTTGACCACTATGATCCACATCCATTAATTCAAATCCTAATAAAGATTTATTTAATTTACATTCGTTATCAAAATAATGACTAATCACACAAATATAATTTTGTTTAGCTTTACCACTCCAAATATCGGCGGTTAGAGTCACACTAACATGACAATGATGCGTTTTTACTTACAACATGCAAAAATAGCAAGTATACTAGTCGCAAAAAGTAATAAAGTGAGAGTGAGTATCGTTTCCACGAGGATAGTGTTTACTAATTACTGATTTTTCTAGTTAAGTCCTAATTGAAGCAACAATAAATTGGATTGATGGAAGATTAAGAACTAAATACAAATGCAAAACCAACAACTTAACAATTAAACAATTCTAAAATAAATGCTAGGGTGTTGAATCACCTAAATACGCTAACCCAAATCATAGAATCTATTACCCAAGTTCTAATTCCTTGATTGAAAATCGAATTCCCTAAGTGTTAAAACATACATTCTCATGCTACAATTCCTTACTTATCCTATTAAGCTTCCGCACCCAACAAAATGAAGATTAATAGTTCAAAGGATTTTAAGCTTTGTGGAATTCTATCTAGATTTCATAGATCGCTAAACTTATCTCTAGCGTTTGCTAACTATGGTATTATCCCAAGAGGCACAATCACCAATCACTTCTCAGTCTCATGTGAACAACACACATTTGAATGGTGTCAAGCATCCAAAAGACATTAAACAAAGAGATAAACACTCAATCATGAAATTAAAACTCAAGTAATTCAATCCATATAAATTTGATCATTGTATCAAGATTACATCAAACCCTAGCTAAACAACTCAGTTCATACTCAAAAACGAAATAAAACAACAAAAACAATGAATAAGATTCATCATTGAAAAGCAAGCAAAAGATGGAGAAATTCTCTAATTTGAAGCCCAAATCTTCAATAATCTTCTCCTTCCATGAGCTGCCTCCCAAATCACGAACAAACTCCTTTTCTCTTCCTTTTCGCTCTAATATACCTCTCACTTAAGAACGAAGCCCTAGCAAGCCAAAACGCGTCGTTAATTTTTGCATCTGACACAGGTTCGCCGCGGCGAAGCTTTTTCTCGCCGCGGCGAAGACTTACAGTCCCAATTTGAGCATGATATAGTTAGAATCTGGAAAAGTGTCAAACATATGAATTGTAGCCCTTTCAATTATCTTTGGTCGTTCAAGAATAAGCACAATCCAAGGTCTACAGCTCAAGTTATGGCAGAAATACTGAAGCACGTCCAAAGACGTTTTTCTTCAGTTCCCAGCGTCCTTTTCACGACTTCAAGCCAAGTTTTCACCTTTGTCCAGTCAGAATTAGGAAAAACCCAAACATGAACGTTGTAGCTCTTCTTCTTAGCTTTCCAAAGCTTCTAAATTCAGTATTCCGAGTTTTCAAGCTCAAGTTATACAATTTACGCTCAAAACTGTCCTTTATGCTAAAAATCATGTTTAGGCCTACAAAGACAAATTAATAGAATTAGGGAGCAATTATGGCCCAAATTGTATGAAAAGTATCTAAATCCTATCAAAATTCAATGCAAAATCATAGTGTAAAATACGCTTATCAACTACCCTCAAACTTAAGATTTGCTCGTCTCGAGCAAAAAGGAATAAAAACTCAAAGGAAGAAAAGCAACAAACAACCAAAAACACAAAACAACAAACAACAAAACAAAATTGAACAAACAAAAATTAGGCTCAAACTCAACACAAGAATTTCCTAGAATTTATACAAGTTCTAAGGTTGTGAAAAATTATAGTAGAAAATGTTCAACACTCAAGAAGTTATAAGTTGTATCGATATCTTTCTCTATTGATCCCCCGAGTAGGTGATTCCCACTTCAGTCCACATTCCGATTCCCGGATATTTTTATGCAGAAATGTAAAGTTTATCAAATGGTGGCAGACTCCATAAGCCTAAGTATCGAACCACTCTCACTAATGTGGACTAGACATCGCTAAGGATCAAAAGGTCTTTGCAAGCTTGTAACGTTAGGCTCGGGTGGTGGGCTCCAAGGAAAAGGAAGGATAAATAAATAAGAGAACTCGGTTTTCCAGCAAACCTAAGAGCTACATCAATCTTCACTTCTTTCTCAACCACCAATCAAAGTGTCAACCATTTACAACCCTCAAACTTATGCATTTCTTTTTTGATTTTGAATTGAACTAAAGCAATTCTTTTTTTTTTTTTTTTTCTTTTTTTCTTCTTCTTCCCTTTTTTCTTTTTTTTTTTTTTTTTTTAAAAAAAAACAAATATTTACAATAACAATTATTTACAACACATGAGGTCTATTGCCCCTTCTTCGTGCCCTTTTTGCAACCCCAAACTTAAAATTTTGGTCCATCACTTATTCACACACCTCTCAAGCTCTTTTGTGTCATACATTAGGTCCATAATTCTCCTAAGGGTATTAAAGTGTTAGGGGATAGGGATTGGACAATTTTGGTTTGCAAGGAAAATAAGGCAATGAAAATCTCATAAGGCTCAAATGGGTGACTAGGGAAAGATTCATTTAGGGTCGGCTGGAAAGGCTCAAACGTTCCAAAAAAAATGCCTAAATCATTTCCTCAACAATGTAATCCTAGAATTTCGCCTCAAGCACTTCTCTACTAGGTTCTAGAGTCCACCAACATTATCAAACTTCACCTAACCACATAAAATGTTTCTAAGCATGCCGAAAAAATGAAAATGGTGGTTGAACCACTCAACAAACCTCAATCAAAAATCAGTCAATAAACCTAAACTTGAAGCAATGCTTAACATTCCAAGAATAATATCCCAACAATTCAAGTTTCATCATAGACTTATGAATCATCATCGACAAAAACAATCAAACTAAATAAAATAACTAAAGTTTTTTTTTTTTTTTTTTTCCCGTTAAGGTGTACGTGGCGTGTTATACTAGAGGTTGCCAAGTACTGCTAGGCAGTTTTTAAGGCGGTTCTGGTTTCCAGCCGGTATACCCTTAAACCAAGCTTTATGTCTATTTCCTACCCCAAACTTAAAATGACATTGTCCCCAATGTCACATCATGCACATCCAAGGAATAGAAAAACAAAAGTAAAGGTTACGAGATACTCCCTGATAATCGTAAAGGCCGATTTTAGCAACATCCGACATCATTCCTGGCTTCCTCATCATCATCATCTGTCAAACAAATAAGTCTATGGTGCCAAATGTGTTAGATACCCTCACCAAATAATATGAAAGAATTAATCCTAATCTCAACCTTATTGAACTAAACCTAAAATCTAAACAAAAACAAATAAAGAGCCAAAAACCAGGAAATCACATTAATTCCACTGCAAAACATAAAGAATAAAAACTAAAACTAAAAAAGAAAAGGTCACGCGACTATTAAAGGAAACAAGACTTCGCCGCGGCGAGGAATAGACTTGCCGCGGCGAAGTTCTTCATGATAAAACCCTAAATTCAAAACCAGTCGTCACCGCGGCGACAACAAATTCTTTGCCGCGGCGAAAAATTACAGGAGCTACAACATTCTTCAGGGCACTTCGCCCCGGCGAAGAACAATCTTGCCCCGACGAAGTCTGGAGTTTTTCTTTCTTTTCCTTAGCTTCAAACTTCACCTGAAACACCCAAAAACACATAAATTAAAACTAATTCAAAATCATAAGAAAACTAAAACAAATTCAAAAAGCAATGAAATGAAAAACAATTGAAAAGACTTGGGTTGCCTCCCAAGAAGCGCTTGTTTTAGTCGAAAGCTCGACTTTCCCATGGTCCTTCGTCAATCCGGATCCTGTGGGGTGCTTCACTTCCCATTGCCACCTCTTGATCTTCCTTTGGATTTGGACATTCTCATAAGATCTTTTCGGAACTCAAATTCGTATATGCGTACTTGAGATGAGATGGTGATTGGTTGAGTCCAATGTTTGGAGTCTCTTCCAACACCAATTTTGACTTGTGCGCATTTAAACCAAATTCCTCAAATTGTTCCTTGTGAGGTGAGTGCTTGGTTGAATTCCCCTAAGTATTTTGCACACACTTTCCGCTTTGAGATTTTCTCTTCATTGGTCTGTCTTCATGTTCTTCCAACTTTTCTTCATTGTGAGGTTGCTCCAACACTATACCTTCCTCAATGGTATGACATTTAATTGTTCTTCAGGATTTGTGACCGTTGGGCTCGGCAAAGAACCTTGAGATCTCTCTGTAGTTGTTCAACCAATTGCCCCATTTGAACTCCAAATTTTGAATGGACACTCCTTGATTTATGAAGTTTGAGCGTGTCTCATTCAAAAACTTGTGGTTTCTTGCATGAAGTCTTCGAATATATCTTCCAATTTTGACACTCTTGCTCACATGGTTGTGATTCACACTGGTTGATGGTTTAGCATTGTCCTTTGATTTGATTGACTACTTTGATTGCTCCAAGACAAATTAGGGTGATTCTCCCAACCAAGATTGTAGGGTATTGGCGAAGGGGTCATTTTGCAGCCTTTGTGAACTAACCATGTAATTCACTGCTCGGTTGTGTGAGAAGAATAACTGGTTTCCATCTTGGCATTCCACACTCCCATGGTTCCTGCACAAAATTCACAAGTTATAAAATGTGAGTGAATAGAATTTACATTCATACCTCAATTCGCTTTGACATGGTGCAATTTGTGCAGATAATGTGTCGAACGCGTCAACTTCATGTAGACCCATTATTCTCTCGGCATTGCTCTCTCATTAGGTCTTTGGTAGTTATTGTTGGCCATCAACCCAAGCAATTCATAAGCATCTTCTGGGGTCTTGTTATTTAAGGCTCCGCCTGCGCACATCTACCATCATTTGAATATTTGGTAGCAACCCATTGTAAAATGTTTGGACTTGTCTCCAAAACGGTAGACATTAGTGGACAATTCCTTAACAACTCCGTGTGCCTCTCCCAAGCTTCATTAGTGATTCATCGTTGCCTTGCACGAAAGAGGTAGTCAATTCTCATACTTGAGACTATACAATATTTACAATTAACTACAAAAATGAAAAAAAGCTTCAATTTAGCACTACACTAGATACTATATTTAATAATCAACTATCCCCGGCAACGGCGCAAAAACTTGATGGCTTTTTACTACAACATGCAAAAATAGCAAGTATCATAGTCGCAAAAAGGAATAAAAGTGATGAGTGAGTATCGTTCCCACGGGATAGGTTACTAATACTGATTTTTCGAGTTTAAGTCCTAATTGAAGCAACAATAAATTGGATTGATGGAAGATTAAGAAACTAAATACAAAATGCAACCCAACAACTAACTAATTAAACAATTCTAAAATAAATGCTAGGGTGTTGAATTCACCTAAATACGCTAACCCAAATCATAGACTCTATTACCCAAGTTCTAATTCTTGATTGAAAATCGAATTCCCTAAGTTGTAAAACATACATTCTCATGCTACATTTCCCTACTTATCCCTATTAAGCTTCCGCACCCAACAAAATGAAGATTAATAGTTCAAAGGATTTTAAGCTTTGTGGAATTCTATCTAGATTTCATAGATCGCTAAACCTATCTCTAGCGTTTGCTAATCTATTGATTTATCCCAAGAGGCACAATCACAAATCACTTCTCGGTCTCATTGTGAACAACACACATTTGAATGGTGATCAAGCATCCAAAAGACATTAACAAAGAGATAAACACTCAATCATGAAATTAAAACTCAAAGTAATTCAATCCATATAAATTTGAATCATTGTATCAAGATTACATCAAACCCTAGCTAAACAACTCAGTTCATACTCAAAAACGAAATAAAACAACAAAAACAAACTGAATCAAGATTCATCATTGAAAAGCAAGACAAGATGGAGAAATCTTCTCTAATTTGAAGCCCAAATCTTCATAATCTTCTCCTTCCATGAGCTGCTCCCAAATCACGAACCAAACCCCTTCCTCCTTTTCTCTCTAATTATACCTCTTACTTAAGGACGAAGCCCAGCAAGCACAAACGCGTCGTTAATTTTGCATCTGACACAGGTTTCGCCGCGGCGAAGCTTTTTCCTCGCCGCGGCGAAGACTTACAGTCCCAATTTGAGCATGATATAGTTAGAATCGGAAAAGTGTCAAACATATGAATTGTAGCCCTTTCAATTATCTTTCTGGTCGTTCAAGAATCAGCACAATCCAAGGTCACAGCTCAAGTTATGGCAGAAATACTGAAGTACGTCCAAAGACGTTTTTTTCAGTTCCCAGGTCCTTTTCACGACTTCAAGCCAAGTTTTCACCTTTGTCCAGTCAGAATTAGGAAAAACCAAAACATGAACGTGTAGCTCTTCTTCTAGCTTTCCAAAGCTTCTAAATTCAGGTTATTCCGAGTTTTCAAACTCAAGTTACATAATTTACGCTCAAAACTGTCATTTATGCTAAAAATCATCGTTTAGGCCTACAAAGACAAATTAATAGAAATAGGTAGCAATATGGCCCAAATTGTATGAAAAGTATCCTAAATCCTATCAAAATTCAATGCAAAATCATAGTGGTAAAATACGCTTATCAGACAACTATGTATTTATTTCTTAATTCTAATTTCATTTTCTTAAACAATTTTATTAAATCATTTCTAGTTGAAGTTTTAGAATAATTGTTAATTCTGGAAAAAATGAATTTTCAATAATTCTTTCAAAAAAATTATCTTCAGCCATATTAATAGGTTCAGTGCAACAATATATAAAACTAATTGTTCCTTATATACATAAGAATTATAATGCCAAGTATTACCCATACTAGATATTTGAGTTTGATTGGTTTCTCTATTTCCATGATGATTTATATGTTTACTAGCATGCCTTTTTAAAGTACTAGTACCATTACTTGCATTAACTTTATAAATATTTCCACAATCCTTGTACCTTGCTTTCTTCACTTAAACTTTATTTTCTGTCCAGTAAAACTTTTCGAAATGCACCTAAACGTCTGATATGTGCCTGTCGTCGGTTCCGATAGCTGCAGTTGATGAACCCACTTCTACTTCATATGGAGTTGGATGAGGACGACGATTACGAGAACGACCTCTAGAACCACCTAGAGTTATAGCAGCATGGGGAGGAATGGGGGGAATATTATGGGGTGTATCAGATTCTGAGAATAGGAAAGCGGGACTGTTAGAATCTACTGCGTTTATGTTAGTAAATTTAGGGGGACTAGGATAATTTTCTTCATCATCGAAATTAATGGTGGGATGGAAATATTTATCCATTCTAATTAAAAAAAATGGATATAAAAGAATTAAAGAAAGAGAATTGGAATTTGGAAATGTGAATTGAAAATTCTAAAAACTAATAAAAATTAAAATGAAAGCAAAATGAGAGCAAATTGGCAACAAAGAGATTTAAAAGATTTTTATAGAGAAAATGAGAGACTTTGGGACATGAGAAAATTTGAGAAATTTAGGCCTTATTTATAGAGAAAAATAGGAAAATAAAATTATCAAAAAAACCCCTTCAACTGCTATAAAACGGTTATTTTTGAAGGGTAAAATGAGTTTTTACAAAAAAATAATTATTTTTTTTTGCCAACCCAATAGGTTGGACGATTTTTTTTTTTTTAAATTGACCCGCCAAGTCGTCGGGTTGGCCTATGAAGGCCCAACCCGCCCGGTGGGGGATACGCGGGTTGGGTTGAACTCGACCCTTCCTTAAGCCTGGTCAGGTCGGTCCCATGTTGATGCGAGCCGAGTTAGGGTTGACCCGTCTAACCCGGCCCATTTTTTCTACCTCAACCATAGGCCATTTGTAATAAACTTCATATTATTTCACTACGACTAAATTTGTAATAATGCTTCATCACTTCACCTTGCTGCTACTTTTTTGACATTTTGGTAGTGATTTAGAAGTCTGTTGTGTGTTTCATGTGATGAGTTCCCTTACGACAAGGTCTATGGCAAATCCCGGGTTGTGCAATGGTGTCCTGGCCCGCTGTCGTGATTTGATGTTCAGGGCCGGGTTTCCTTTGATATAAACTGGATTTATAGCTGAAAAATAAAACAAAGAAGAAGGAAAAAAAAGTTGATATAAGTTATGTTGCTTGTGTAGGTGACATTAGATGATGGATAGGGAGAAAGGTACGTCAAATCCAGTACCAACTTCACATATTTTGCAGGCTACCAACAATGGGCTAAGTTTAAATTAAAATATTCGATTATGGGGCCGAGGTTTGGGCTCTCCTTAGGCCCTGGCCAGGCCATATATCATTTCCTTGACAAGACGGATAACATTGATACCAAAAGGGGTACTAGCCTTCCTAGACCACATTAGAAGTATGTGGGGATAAATAGGTACATGGGAAAACTATGATAGCCGACCGATGCGCACCTCAAAGGGCTTTTCACATACACAAACATGCCCACAAAACTTCTACCATTATGCATTATCTAAGAAAAACTAGTGAAAAATAACAAGATAGAATTAATAGGGGTGAAATTGCAGATTTTACAAGCATAGGGTTGGTAGGTAATATAACCAAAACCTCCTTAAAGATGTTAATAGCCGAGGGGAGGTAGTCCTCCACACACACAACAATTAAAACCAATAAGTTAGCTTAGATCAATATTGTAGATAAAACAAGGGTGAAAATGTAGTTTTTGGAAGTAGTAGGGGTCTTTTTTTATTCTATCCACTTGGTATCTAGAAAATGTTGACCAGGACATTGCTTCAGACTTCGGTATTAGTTCACTCTCAAAATAAGGCAGCCCCATGAATAGGTTACCTATGAATGAATTACATGTGCCTTTGATCAATTCGAACAACAGAAAAATATCAGTATGTCATTGTCACTTAATTTAAATTAGATAAGATTATTACTGAAATAAACTACCTTAAAGATTAATGGGAGAATATTATACTAATATATTTGATTAAATTGGTGAGTATAAATAATTATTATGTTTGGTTGAAAAGAATAATATTATCGAAGAGTTTTTATTAAATTGCCCTTTCTTGTTAATATTATTATTTGCTTATGTCTAAATTGCTCCATCTTTGATCTATTAGGATAACAAACACATTCTGAATAGTTTTAACATTGTCAATTATATACCTCTAATTAGTGTAAATTCTTATATCAATATTTTGACGCTAGAATGAGGGCACCTGCAAAAGCTCTTTGTGTTTTTCCAATCTCGTTTTATTCCCTCATAATAGGTCAATATCAACAATGGCTCACACAACCAGATCAAAGAGTAGGACCGAAATCAGTCGTGCTGGCAACATCGACATCGACAATTTGGGAGCCATCAATGAGGAGGTGCAAACTACTTCGCTTGCAAATCTTACAGTTCCCCAAATCCAAATGTGGAAGGGACTTCAACCGCTCCACCTGCCAATCCATAGATGATGGATATGATCGAAGCACTGGCCACAATGGTCCAGGCCCTACAACAACAGATAGCCATCTTGAGAGGGGCAGTATTCGGGCATCAGGCCCCAAATCAGCAAGAACATAACTCAGGTGGCAAGAGATGACCCCCCTTGTCACCTGGCACCGCGACACCAATTGGGAGTTCTAGCTCAATCAGTAAGCGCAATCTGAGGCAAAAAAAGGAGCGGAATCCTCCTAGGCGCCATGACAGGGCATCGGAAGAAGATGGACACAAGACACCCATAACCGGCGCGACAGTCATACCTCGTGCCAAGAAACGGTTAACTCCCAAAGAGAAGCCTATAACCAGTGCGATAGTTGTACTTCACACCAAGAAAAGGTTAACTCTCCTTCCTCGTTAGACCCCGTATACAACCCGAGCTACCACAATACCACAACCTTGCGCAATGACAGTCGCGTGAGCGTGTTTGACATAATCAAGAGAAGGGGTCAACTAGCCCCGAGCGAAGATCTTCATCTAAATGCATCATGGGGTCATAATATGTCCGCCGTAGGGGCAGAAAACAGGGTCCCACCAACTAATTAATTGGATCACTTGTAGCAAATTCTTGACGGCCTCTCATTGCATCACGGGGTCATAAGCTTGTCTTTGGTCGAGAGCCTACCTCTCATTGCTATCCACAAGATCATAGCATGCCAAGGGGTAGGATTTTGGAACCAAACCAGATCACTCCAAGCAACTTTCGGCATTCGTCCTCTAGTAATCTCCTATGTAGCAGTATACACTCCTGTTGATCTTATTGACAATTGTTGTTCGAAATGGCCGATGGCTAACTCTTGGGCTCTCACGGACATGAAAAATTCTACACAAGAGCGTATCTTGAATTTTAGGGAGAAAATCTATTTTCAATGGTCATTATGTTATTTTATAAGATCAACGTATCCTATATCCTGAGAAATTCAGCTCCCATAATTCATTTTAGGTAGTAGAAATAAACTTAAGATTTTACTTTATCCTACAAGGATAAGTAATTTTCTTTCCTGAATTTGCATATTTTGGATGCATGTCATAGGATGCATTTTGACATCCAAAAACAATAATTGGAAAAATAAAAATATAAAATGTAATAATTATAATGGAAAAATAAATTGCATAAAAAGTAAAGAATAATGAAAGAATAATAATAACAATAAAGTGCGTATTAAAGAAAAATAAAAGAAAACAGTAATTGCGTATGAAAGAATAATAAAAATAAACCAGTAAATATAGTCAGAACTTCGGATTATGATATAAAGTTTTAAAACTTAGAACTTCAAGTTCTAAATTTTAAATTCTTTTAGGCTTCAGACATTTTATTATTATCATTTGTAAACTTCAAGTTTATAGTTATATAAGATCAGAACTTGAGTTTCTGAAATTTGGAAAATTAATTCTCATTAATTAAACTTTAGTGTTTATTTAGGACTTCAGGTTCTTAATCCATATATTGAAATCACAACTCAAGATTTCAAGTTCTGACATTTACAACTGTAGATTCTAACATGAAAATTAAAATTTTAAATTCAGAATTTCAGATTCATGATTGGAAAGTAATTCTTAGAACTCCAGGTTCATTTATCATTTTATTTACAAACTTCAGATAGCCATAATTTTTTGTGTCTCCAATAATATTATACAACTTAGAACAATAAATACATCATGCAATCAAGTCATTAAAAGAAAAATGTAACAACATTGGATTATGTATAAAGAAATAAAGTCAATTGTTTCATAGATGAAATAATTATTGAAAATATATTATTACTAGGAACTAATAGGACTTTCTGATATAGAAGATCTATTTTATGACAACTATAGTGCATACTCATAATAGTATGTTTTTCATATAATGGATAATAAACAAATTGAATAAATAAAACCATCACAAGTATTGAGCGTAACATGTTATAATTTTAGTGGTATAATTGTAATAAAATAAATTAAAATTAAATGAACAAAATAAAGAGGGCCGAAATAAGAGGCTTTTATTAACTCTTTTGTGCACATATAATGCAAGAAATGGGCTGAATAGCTATTGCCAACCTATAAACCGCCCACAAGAACTAATTACACATTAGCAAATCGAAGTACACGTGTTTTATGTGAGAATGCATAAGCCATATAGCATTTTGCGTAAAACGTGGCAAATTGGTGTAGCCGGGGACCACGCGGTACGGGATATCTTTGGACTTTGATTCAATGTCCAGGTAGAATATGCAGTCCCAAGTTTTATTTTTTATAAGTTGACCAGGACACTCCAAATTGTGTGCGGTTCGTTCTCATAAATAGAGGGCCCAAGACCAAAACCCTATGAAAGAACAACATGTGTCTTCAGTGGATTCGAAGAACAAGAAAAATAATCAAATCAAAGGCAAAAGTGATAGTCAAAAGTGTCAGCTTAACCCTATGACCTAACCTATATTAGTATGTGTTTTATGATTATAACACAACGTAAGTATTGCCCTTATCACATTTGACTATTATTATCTTTAACAAGATCCCTAGCTGTAATTTCTTTGGAAAACAGTTTGTATGTAATCCTAACAGTTTGTGTTCTATATTTAGCACATCAATAACTGTAGGCTGGATTTATTTTTCCGTCGAAACCAAGGAAGGGAAAAATAGGAATGATTTATTTGTTAGCAGTAAATCAAATAAATAAACAATAACTTTGGCGGTGGTGTGAATTATAATTTAGATGGGAAGGTTGCATGAAATTGGAAAATGATTGATGATTAGGCTTGTGGCTTGGGTTTAATGGAGTCAAAAGAGACAATCAGACAAAATTCATCTTAGATTTTCAACGAGATAACGCTTAATTTTATCTGTAAGGATTATTTAAACGCATGGTTAGACTGACTTGGTCATGTGGTTCCATTCAAAAAGAAAACCCTCTTTGGTCATTTCAATTTTCCCTTCCTCTTTGATTATTGTTGACTTACCTATCCTGTTGATTTCCTTCTAATTTAAAGCTTCTACAACTTATCTTTTTATCATTTATTTTATTTTATCCTTAGTTAAAAGTCAAATTTCAATTATTTATTATTTCCTGGAAACGTTAATTGATTAGTCAAAAGACTGCTGTGTGTCTAGAAGTGGTGTGAGTCTGGGTGTGGTGTGTTCCATCTTCCATGCTTGTGTCGCAGCATTGTATAATTTCCTGGAAACGTTAATTGATTTACGTTAAAATTCTGGACAAGAAGAAGAGAATAGTAAACAGGTTGATTCAAGAAGCGAAAATCATGACACAGTACTAAATTAACATGGAAAACATGAGCAGTAGGTTCCTTCAAAACAAAAAAGCCAATTGAATTTTGAGATGCGCAACTTTTCAACCATCTTATAAGGATATTATAAAATATAAATGGCCAAGAATAAGATAAATCACAAGGAGTGGCTGCAGCCTGGGTCAAAATTTTGTTAAAATAAAAAATTAGAATATTTCCGAATTTTATAATTTCATTGAAATTCACTATTTTTTGTAAAATATTTTAATTTCTTTTACAGAAAAACTCATAACTCTAATAAAAATATATTTAATTTCTCTTATTTTACTAAACACTTCTTGTTAGAATTATTTATATACTGCTTTTTATTTTGTTTCTGCACCCATCTTTCTTATATTTTCAATATTAATATTAAAAGNAAAATTGCAAAAACTAATAAAAATTAAAATAAGAGCAAATTGATAACAAAAAGATTAAGAGAATAAATGAATAATTGAGAGAATGAAGATTAGAGAATATGAGAGAATGAGAGAATTTGAGTTGTGAGAAAAATATGAGAGTTTAGGGCCAATTTATAGAAAAAAAAATGGGGAAAGAAAATGATGAAAAAGACCCCTCCAACGACTATAAAACGACTATATTTCAAGGGTAAAAGGGTAATTTGAAAAAATAAATTAATTTTAAAATTTTTTTAATTTATTTTCTAACAACCAACCTGGCGGGCCAACCCGCATGCAACCGGCTGGGTTGGCGGTCCTCCTGCAGAGAGGACAAAATAGCAACCTGCAGGCCGCCGGGTTTCCAATTTGCAACCCGGCCCGCCCAGGGGTTGCTAGCGGGTTAGGCTCAACCCGGCCCACCATGAAGGCGGGCCGGGTTAAACCCTCTTCATTACGGGTCGGGTTAGGGTTGATCCGCCTAACCTGGCCTATTTGTTCCATCTCTACTTACACCAAACGTTGGGAGGGAAATTGTTATTCTCTTTAATTTTACAGTTTATGCTTTCACGATATTGAAAAAAGTATTATTGTTGTAAAGATTTATGAACTTATTCTGGTGATAACATTGTTAAGTGTTTTATAAATATTTTGTTAATGAAACTGATATCCTTGATTAACCCTATTTAAAATCTGAATTAAACAGATAATTCGATAAATTTAATTGTAGTCAAGACCTTTCACACGATTTATAAAAAATTTTTGTCTTTATACTTGACAATCAATAAACTCCAATGCCATCTTCATCACAATTTGAAGCAATAGAGAAAACAATCCCAAATCAAAGCTGACTGCGTGAAAGTATCAACTCGCGCTCGTGGGTACTAATTGTTCGTGACACTAGTGAATTTTAGGCTTCAATGATTTAACCCGATGATCTTATGGGGATGGAGATAGGGTAGGGGTGAGCACTTGGCCAAACCAGGCCTGACCCGATACAAATGAAACTAAAACCGGCTCAACCTGATCTATACTAGCACCCGATCTCATCGATTTGGATTATCTTAGGCCCATTATTTTCTTTTTTGCTATTTTGATAAAAAAACCTTCGGGTACTTATTATATATTCTATTGTTGTTTGTATTTATATTTTACTGTTTATAAAGAATTTAAATTTAAAAAAATATAAGTTCAATTAGTTACCCATCTCAATAAAGAAAGCAATTAAATTTATTTATAATGAATTAAGGTTATCAAAACTAATAAAAAATTAATCTCTTAAATATGGGGAGGATTCCACAACCCCTCTTTTTTAATACAAGTTTGTGTCCTTTTGATTAAAGTAAAATTAATGTTCAAGATGAGAATGCGGTGGAAATTACATATTTATAAAATCAATTTGCATCTATTATCTCTTCCCTATTTCTCAATGTAATCTCTACCTTCATTTAGTGTAAAAAACCTATTTCCTAATTAATTATACAAAATATATCTCCCCTCCTTAATTATACAAATCTCTCTCCCATAATTTATTTACCCTATTAAACAAATGATCAAGTAATGGGGAGCTCATGGCCGTCCAAACACTTGAACTTCTTTCTTGGTGGGCTTGAGCTTTCCTTGTTGGGCTTGGACTTAGAGTGGTTTGGGCCGAAATGTTTAGACTCTCTCCCTCCTTGGAATTTGCTTGAACCGAACATCCTCCATTGCCTTCCACATTCTATAATCCAAGTGTTTTAAGACTTGGAGTGAAATTATACAATTCAACCGAATTAGCAAGTGTTTTAGGACTTGCAATTCCTTGTCCACTAATGTTTACAAGTGTTTTAGGACTTGTAAATGTATCAGCTTCATTGTCATCTAACTACGTATAAGCAAGAAACATTAACTCACATATTTAGGGGCACATTAATTTGTTATCATCAAAATAAGAGCATGATAGTTCCTTAATATATATATATAGTTGTAAGGTGTCCAATGGGCATTGGGAATCAGTTAAAGTGTGCATAAACTGGTCCAGACACCACAGTCATCATATATATATATATGATGACTGTGGTGTCTGGACCAGTTTATGCACATATCACCTTTAATCAAACAAAAGTTATTAATAAAAACAAACAATATATCTCCCTTTTTATTTTACTCATTTGCATTCTAATCTTTATAACATTACCATTGGCCATTGTTTTAAAACCCGACCTGACCAGTTGAACTGGTTCAACCGAGACCCAAAGCCTTCACCGGGTCAGGTTACAAAATTTCCTATTCATTAAAAACCATAGAAATTAGGACATCAATCTATGGACAATTGAAGACTAGAATGTTAGGGTTTTTGAAGAGGAATAGTCGGTGAGTGCAATAGTGGCAACGGCAGCAATTTCTGATGAGTGAATCGATCGAAAATCGCAAAAACAATGTTGTCAGAAAAAGCCCACTGTCGTCGACTATTAGGGAGGCGAACGGGGAAAGGGTGAGATGAGTTTTAGTCAGGTGACTGAGGGGAGTGTTTTCATGGTGATGGGGAGTGTTGTCGTCGTTGGAAACAAACCCTATTTGCCGACGCTGACGATGGTGTTTGGGATGTTTTTGCAAGATTTCAAACCTATAGAGACTTACAGTAATTTTTAGAGATATTTTTGTTAGATTTCAAACTTTTGGACATCGATTTGACCCGTCGGTCAACTTGAGACTCAATCACTTTGCCGAGTTTCACCCCAAGTTGGGTTTTAAAACATTGCTATTGACCTTAGCTATTTTCAAATATCATAATATGATACAAACTCATAATATATATATAATTATTATCATGAAAAAATGTTCTAGATCTGTCATCAACTTAAGTACCATTGTATACGTTCTATTAATTTTTTTCTTTTTTCATTTTCTATATTTGTTTTCCATAACCCACCAATGCCATAGCTTCTTTATGCTTGCATTTTTTTTTTCTTAAAGAAAAAGAAATTCCATTTGAAGAATTATTATACTTAAAGAAAAACACCTACTTCTAAATTAAAGAAAATTTTAAAGGTTAATTAGCTGTCGGTAAGTATAATTAGGTCAACTTCTCAAAAAAAAAAAAAAAAAGAAAAAAAAAAGAAAAAAAAAAGTTATTCAATTATAATCATAAACATGCTTGATTTAATAGTCAAACAAAAACACTGTAAACACCAGTGAACCCATTATCTTCTTTAATGATTTCAAAGCAATGCACTATGATGAATGAACCTTAACCAATTGCATTATTTTAAAATAAAATTACATTATTTTATGTAATATATATTATGTGAGTTGGAAAAGATTTTATTAATTATGATTTCAAGAATCATTTTCCTAAAAGAAGATTATGATTTTAAGAATTCTTTTCTTATAAGGAGATTATAGATTAAAGAATTATTTCCTATAAATGAGCCTAAGATTTCAAGAATCCTTTCCAAAACAGGTTTGGTCTCTTGTTTATTCTTTCAAAGTCACTTAAGTATAAATAATCCTTTTATTATTGTGATTTTTTGGAAGGAAGCCATATTATTTACCTCCATTATTCTCTGAATATTTTCTTTGAGGTTGTTTAGTTTTTGTAGGTTTCAGATATGCTTTGCTAGGCTTTGAATTACCATGTTTTATCTCTTGCTTGCATGAGCTGATTTTGAAACACTATTCCGTGTTGAGATCTGGACATGTTCGAGCTGTTATTGCAGAAATAATTCGTCATTGTTGAAACTTGAGAGGAGCTTAAGTGCGACCTGGTGGTCTCGTAGAGGAGAAGTTAGACTATGAAGATTTGAGGTTCAACCAAAGAGCGAAGATTGAAATGTTGTCCAAACAGGGAGTTTTTACAACTGATACTTATTCTTGTCTTTGTAATTGAACACAAAATTATTTCATAATGGATTAGCTTCTTCTGGACTTGGTTCCATGTCAAGGTGGAAAAATAACCCGCCCGGCCCGTGGCGGTTAACAAGAGCGGGTTAGGTTAGGCCCGCCTCTTGGCCAAAAAGGCTGGCCCAGCCCGGCCCGCCAACCCTAACCCGACGGGTTTTGATGCGGGCCGGGCTGAGTTAGCCCATAATTTTTTTATTTTTTTATTTTTTCCTTTTGTGTAATTGTTTTTACTTTTTAGTTAACTTTTCAAATATCAATAATTCAATTAAATTAATTAATTTTTTGTTAACATTTCACATATTAATTCAAATTTAATACAATGAAATTGTAATATAAGAAAAATTAGACTTATTCATTTATCAAAAAATAAAATAAGAAATTACAACAATTATTGCCTTGTTAAAAACCTTACCAAGAAAAACCCAATGGGACAAAAACTTGGTAAGGAAAAAAGAATGTAATAATTGACAATTAATTTACAAAACAACTAATTTGAGGGTTGACTAAGGCCTCCCTCATCCGTATCATCTATATTACAAAATTGAAATGATTCTATTAAAGTATCGTCGACAACCTCGTATTGATCCTGATGGCGCGATCGTTCCCAATCTCAAAGACATGTGAGCACTTCAATCATTTTTTGTGAAAGTTTAGTCATCCTTTCATTTAAAATTCTTCCACTTGCACTAAATGTTTGTTCAGATGAGACGGTTGAGACAGGAACAGAGAAAACATCCAAGGCAAGTCTTGATATGAGGTGTATCGGATTCTGAGACTGGGAAAGCGGGACTGTTTGAATCTACTGCATTTATGTTAGTAAATTCAGGGGGACTAGGATAGTTTCCTTCATCATCAAAATCGATGGGATGAAAATATCTATTCATTGTAGTTAAAAAAAAAAAAAAAATTTGATATAGAAGAAATAAAAAATTAAAGAAGGAGAATTGGAATTTGAAAATATGAATTGAAAATTGCAAAAACTAATAAAATTAAAATGAGAGCGAATTGACAACAAAGATAATAATTGAGAGATTTCAATAGAGATTAGAGAAAATGAGAAAATTTGAGATGTGAGAAAATATGAGAGTTTAGGCCCTATTTATAGAAAAAAATGGAAAAAGAAAATAACGAAAAAGATCCCTCAAACGGCTATATTCAAGGGTAAAAGGGGTATTTGCCAAAAAAAATTATTATTTATTTTTTTAATTTTTTTCGTCCAACCCGCCGAGTTAGTGGTTGCCAACCCGCGGGGCAACCCGTCGGGTTGAAAACTGCTAACCCGGTGGGTTGGAGGGTTTTTTCAAAAAAATTAAAGAATTAACCCGTCGGGTTGACATATTAAAACCCGCCCCGCCCTGCGGGGTATATGCACCTGACCCGCCTTTTAGGCGGTCCGGATTGAACCTGTCTTAATGCGAGTCGGGTTAGGGTTGACCCGCCTAACCCGACCCATTTGTTCCACTTCTAATCCCATGGATGTAGGCATATTACCGAACTATGTAAAATTGAGTTGCGTGCTTTATTTTATGTCGTGGACGGTTTATATGTTTAATCATTAGTTTAGCAACTCATTAAGCACAACATGAACAAGTAATCTTAATTCCGCATAAGTTTTAATTAACATGATAAAGGTTTAAAACTTTTAATTACAAACTAATTTATCTCAACGATTTATTTATTATGATGGACTAAATATAATAATAAATGCAATAAATAAACATATAATTTAGATTTAAACATTGAGATCTTCTCTTGTCAAGTTTCATTTATTAATTTACATTATGAATTTAATTCTACTATATTTAAATTTATAGAGAATGATATCAGCATGCCATGGTTATAATTGGTTGAATTAAAATGTTAATTAAACCATTACTAAATTAATCCCCAGATGGTCGGAGTGATTAGCCTCACCGTCATACATTTTAAGAAGACAATGTGCTTCACATCATATAGAGTGTTTTTATTTTTTAATACAACATTATTATTTCCTTATAATTTGGTTTACCAAATTAATTCAGGATGGTGGGAAGATTCCTTTAGGCTTTAGCATTTATATTTCATTAAATAATTAATTTGCATAAAATAGAAAAAAAATATAAATTACTTAGCTTCCAAGTTCTTCGCAACTTGTGGCTTTTCTTGATTATTTGCCATGTTAAATAAGAACATGTTTCCTAGAAGGATCCTATTAGGGTTTCAAGGGTTAAAATTAGAGGGTAACGTTTCCTTTGTTGGAGGAATCAACTTTAATAATTATATTTAAAATATTCCAGAAAATTTTATTTAAATTCATCATTTATTAAGGTTCATTCAACATAATTGTAATCATTATAAATTTTTTTCTTAATTGTAATAAATAATTTTAATTATCTAATTCTTTAAATAATTTTTGTAGAAGAAAATTATAATTGTTCAAAATTCATTGTTTTAAAACCTGGTCCGGCTCGATTGGTTCAATCGGTTCAACCGGTATCCTGGGCCTTGGTTGAGTTACCAATTTTCCTATTCACCGAAAACCCTAAAAATTGGGATAGTGATTGGCGAACAATTGAAGGCGACGATAATGGGGCTTTTGAAGAGGAAGGGTCGGCGAGTGCAATGGTGACGACGAAAGTGATTTCCGGTGAGTGAATTGACCGGAGATCGAAAAAAACTTGCGGCGGCAACAGCTGATGTTTATCAACGATTGGCAAGGTAAATGGAGGTGGGGTGAGATAGGTTTTGGTCAGGAGGTTGAGGGGAGTATTTTCGTGGTGATGGAGAGGGTTGTCGATGCTAGCGGTGGTGAGATCTTGTCAAAATCGAATCGATTTTGGCCAGATCTAAGGTAGATTTTCTAGGGAATGGCTAAGGGGATGATTGAGATTGCATTTGGTGTGTTGTCGTCGCCAACTAGTCGACCACTGATTTGTATTTGGGGTGTGTTTGCTAAATGTCAAACCTGTAGGGACTTAATGATTTTTTAGGGGTGCATTTGTGAATTTTAAACTTTTGGACACCCGATTTGACCGATCGGTCAACTTGGAACCAGCAACTTTGCCGGGTTTCACCTTGGGTTGGTTATTAAGGGTGCGTTTGTTTTAGTATTTTGGATAGTATTTTTGAAAAAGTAAGAGTTGGGTGGTAATAACGAGTAGACCTGGCAAAACGGGTTTGGACCCGCGGGTTGGACCGTACCCGGGTAAAAAATATAGGGTACGGGTCCAATTTATTAAACCCGTTTTTTTAGACCCGTACCCGTACCCGGCC